>NC_059336.1:50429879-50731218 GCF_018350155.1 Leopardus geoffroyi
AGCAGCTTACACCTCCACCAAATGGAGGTAGGTGAGTCACCTCCTCCTGGGAGGCCACCAGAAAGAAGAGGGGAGATGTGGGTGCAGACAGATCTCAGAGAGATAAACAGGCACCGAGGACTAGTAACCTAGATTTCTCTTTGAAGTAAAAGGCGAGTGCTTGGCACTAGAGCAAGCAGGGAGGCTTGCCGAGCAGACTCTTTACTGAATGTTGTTGGGCAACTTACATCCGGGAATGTGAGCTCACACCTTTATCATTTGAGAAATGTTATCACTAGCCACAGAACCACTCAGAGCTTTATCAGCTAGCCAGGTGGAGCATCTGATTCTCCACCAAATGCTAGAAATTCCAGAAGAGAATTCACATGAACACTCTTTTTTTTCTTTTCTAAAATGTCTGAGAACCTGAGATGGTGGATGTTACTTGCATGTTACTGTGAAAGCACCGTGTTCGTGCATTATTAGCAAGGACAGACTGGGAGGTCAGCAGAAGGCACATGCTGCTGCTTGCTTCAGCACTCTCACTCCAGCAAGAACAATGTCCTCGAGACCCAGGGAGGAAGCTGATGACCTAAGAGCAGAATCTTGCTTTTCATTAAAAAAAAAATAAGCAAACGTTTAATAGGCACAGAAACCCAAATTAAAACAATTTAAGAGTTTTTCACACCAGGGGGCACGTGACAGGATTCCATGCATCTGGCACACTGCTGTCAAGGCCTGACTCTCTGGCACCACCTCTCCCCTGCTCTCCCTGCACCGAGGAGCCAGTAAGGAAGTTCTGCTCAGAGACCCCATTGCACACTCATCCCAACCAGCAATGTGACTAGACAGTGGTAATCATTGGCCAGTTGTGAGAATGAAGGGAGGTGCACACATTTTACATGCACAGAGAAGAAAACAGGAAGACTGAAATTCTTCATAGAATGCTACTTATAAGTCTCTAAATGCTCAGAACAAAATCAAAAGCCTAACAAAAGGGAAATACCTCAGCACACCATGGAATATATCAACAGACAAGCTTGGGAACTCCATCAACACACAAACACTTGTCCATTAAAAACATCCCGAAGCAGTACTACCAACAATAGCCCAAGTATGGAAAGAGCCCAATGTCCATCGATGGATGAATGGATAAAGCAGATGTGGTATATATATACAATGGAGTATTACTTGGGAATCAAAAAGAATGAAATCTTGCCATTTGCAACTATGTGGATGGAACTAGAGGGTATTATGCTAAGTGAAATTAGTCAGAGAAAGACAAAAAATCATATGACTTCACTCATATGAGGGCTTTAAGAGACAAAACAGATGAACATAAAGGAAAGGAAACAAAAACAATATAAAAACAGGGAGGGGGACAAAACAAAAGAGACTCATAAATATGGAGAACAAACTGAGGGTTACTGGAAGAGTTGTGGGAGGGGGGATGGGCTAAATGGGTAAGGGGCACTAAGGAATCTACTCCTGAAATCATTGTTGCACTATATGCTAATTAATTTGGATGTAAATTTTAAACAATAAAAAATAAAATTTAAAAAACACCCTGAAATTATTGCAGTGATGACATCAACTAATCAAGCATGTGTTACTTCTCTAAAGAAGACATCCGGATGGCCAACAGGCACATGAAAAGATGCTCAACGTCGCTCCTCATCAGGGAAATACAAATCAAAACCACACTCAGATATCACCTCACGCCAGTCAGAGTGGCCAAAATGAACAAATCAGGAGACTATAGATGCTGGAGAGGATGTGGACAAATGGATACCCTCTTGCACTGTTGGTGGGAATGCAAATTGGTGCAGCCACTCTGGAAAACAGTGTGGAGGTTCCTCAGAAAATTAAAAATAGACCTACCCTATGACCCAGCAATAGCACTGCTAGGAATTTACCCAAGGGATACAGGAGTACTGATGCATAGGGGCACTTGTACCCCAATGTTTATAGCAGCACTCTCAACAACAGCCAAATTGTGCAAAGAGCCTAAATGTCCATCAACTGATGAATGGATAAAAAAATTGTGGTTTATATACACAATGGAGTACTACGTGGCAATGAGAAAGAATGAAATATGGCCCTTTGTAGCAACGTGGATGGAACTGGAGAGTGTGATGCTAAGTGAAATAAGCCATACAGAGAAAGACAGATACCATACGTTTTCACTCTTAGGTGGATCCTGAGAAACTTAACAGAAACCCATGGGGGAGGGGAAGGGAAAAAAAAAAAGAGGTTAGAGTGGGAGAGAAACAAGCATAAGAGACTCTTTAAAACTAAGAACAAACTGAGGGTTGATGGGGGGTGGGAGGGAGGGGAGGGTGAGTGATGGGTATTGAGGAGGGCACCTTTTGGGATGAGCACTGGGTGTTGTATGGAAACCAATTTGACAATAAATTTCATATATTGAAAAAAAAAAAAGCATGTGTTAGATTGCAGACACCAGTGATGGGGGGATGGGGGTGGGGTGGGGAGGATCGCTGAAATTAGCAGAACAAAGCAGAAGTCTAGCACACATTCACGTTTCAACTCCGCAAAACATACACTGCACACAGAACCTGGAGAGTAATAAGGTATTGGTTAATGCATGTATTTCCTTTAAGTACCTAATTTATTATTTTTTGAAGTGTGTGCACATTTTGCCATTATGATGTCTCTTTTTTTGAGACAATTGTTGCTATTTATTTTTATTTCGGTCAAGTGACCTTAAAGGTTGAGGGAGAAAAATAAAAATAAAAAAGGGCACTAGGAGATTTTCCTAACACTCTACTTCCAGGTGTGTAAGTCCTGGTGTCTACTCTTTGCACAGTCAGAGCCATTGGAAAGAGGTCTCTACTTCTGACCCCTCAGTAGGGTCCTCACTTTTGCTACATAATCTTTTGATAATAGAAAACTAGTATTTCTTGAGTTCATCACATAATGGGCACATTCCTAAGCACCTGGGAATTTATTAGCCTTGGGAGGGAGGTACCATTGTCATCCCCATATTAAAGGTGATGCTATCTAGGCACAGAGAGGTGAAGTAATTTGTCCAAAGTCACAGAGCTGGTAACTGAACACACACTGAGGTCTAACTCCAGTTAGAACTACCAACCTTTACATTTTGCCTCATGCCTATTAATAATATCCAAACATACAAAATAATTTGAATATTTAAAAGAAAGTTTTTCCATGTCCAGAATATATGGGGAAATGTCTCCTCCAGCTCTAAACCAAACCAGAAAGTCCTAATGTTATACAAAAATTTTATATTACTAAACCTAATTACAAGGAAAGAACATTAACTTGAATAGTCCCCCAAATTACAAAGCAATACTTCAACCAAACATTCCGTGTCCCAATTCATTTTTATTCATCTGCTATGAAACAGTGAGACACCTTCTCTTCACCAGAACCAGGGTATAACCTTTGTTTCATGTTGGCTAAATAGAAAATAAGAGAGGGGTGCCTGAATGGCTCAGTCGGTTAAGTATCCAACTCTTGATTTCAGCTCAGGTCATGATCTCAGGGTTCGTGAGATTGAGCCCAGTGTCAGGCTCCACAATGAGTGTGGAGCCTGCTTAAGATTCTTCTCTCTCCATCCCTCCCCTGAATACGCATGTGCATTTCTCTTGCTTTCTCTCAAAATAAACCAAAAAAAAAAAAAAAGAGAGAATAAAATAACACAGCTGATAACATTTATTTCGAAAACCATAACAGTACCCCCAACTCATTATTGTCCTAACTTTCACATCTGAAATTCCAGCATGCAATTAAGAGCTAAAGGCACATGTTGATCCTCTCTGTTCTTTACACATATTTAAAAGTCCACAGAATCTGACAGTGGATTGAATATTTTTGGTTTCTACTTCCAAGAAATCAGCCTGCTGTGAAGGTCAGTGTCAATATCAAGAACTCAGTGACCATAAAAGCAGATTCAGAATTGCTAAGAAACTCATCTTTAATGAAGATGAAACACAGCAGTCCAAGAAACCAGGTCATGGAGAAATCACCGTTATTTTGCTATTCCAGTTGCTTGAAGTTCATGCCAAACAAAATAAACTAAAATAAAATGTTATAATCCTGGGCTTATGCAACCAGCCAGCCTTGGGATGGAACCATTTCCAAGTCTGACACACATGGGGCTCAAGAGCTAATGAAACTTGATGCACTGACACAGAGGTTTCCAACACTGCAGGGACCAGTGGCCCCAGTGCAGAGAGGAGCTTGGGAGCACCAGGCCACTACAAGTTCTATGAAACGTGCCTGTGCCTGGTGGTCTCTGTGAGCACCAAGTGTAAAAATCAACCCCACCCTGTCTCCCCCCAGAACTGGACCCAGAATAGGAAAGAAATACGGGAGCAAGCGCTAGGAGTCAAGAAGCAGGAGTCCAGCCACAAGCCTGGCCTTCACTGACACATGAGCTCAGGGTCATCTGCTTAACAGGAATCAGCTATTTGAATGATTATAGTATAAAAGTCTTATCAAAAAGCTCTCTCATTTTAAGTCACAGAATTTTGGAGTTTTATGGTACTTTTAGTTGCCTTGTCCATTATCTTAGCAGACTTGGGAAAGCCATTCTCACTTAAAAAAAAATGGGGAAAATAAGGCACAGACATTTGGAGCCCAAAGACACTTCAAGAAATGGGCAGCACTAAAACTAGTATCCATCCTGAGGTAAGACTGGGTAAGGGCCTCACATCAACCTATCTCACTCATGCAAAGGGAACAGTTCCCTATGCTCTTCCCACGGGGTCATTCCTGGGCCATCACTGTCTCAAAATTATGTTTCTGCTCCCTGAAACAGGAAACAAAGGAAGAGCAGTTTAAAGTGGTAGAGGTGAAGACAGACATTCAGCCTGGAATGTGTTGAGTTTGAAATATCAATGAGGCGTGGAGGGGAAATGAGCAAAGGCACCTGGATGTCTGGCCTAGTGTGAAGCATGAGGAATGGAAAGCTGTCACACGAAACCACTAGAAGGACTGTCTTCTTTTTCCCACCTCTTCAGACAATAAAGCCAGAGAAAATACCACAGTTCATCAAATCCAAGATGCCACTGATTCTAAGACCAATGACTAAAAAAGAAAAACTGCTATCAAATCTGACACAATGCTAAGACAGTGTTGACTGCAAAAGGCATCCCAAATTCAGAGACATTGTAACATGAAAAATTAAAGTGAGGTATTTAGATTGCAGTATATACAGGGTAGACATCTGTTTTTGTACCTTTCTATTCTGATATAATATCAACTTTATAGAAAAATAACAAGAACAGTACATACAATTCCCAAATACCCTTTATGCCTGGAGCTTCACTGATAAACCGTTTTCACTTTGCCCCATTTATCACACCCACTGTATCATTTTCTCTCTCCAACTCTGTCTCTCCTTCCTCAGATTATTTCATACTGCACTTACTAAACTGAAGGACATAGTGATAAGTACAATGATCAAATTCAGGAAACATATCACATCACTAACATTTAAATTTTGTCTATTGTCCCAATAATGTCCTTTATAGCTCTCCTGCCCACTTCCTGACTCCAATCAAGTAGTGTACACAGGTGTCAGGTTCTTTTAGTCCTCTTTCAACTAGGATGGTTCCTCAGTCTTTATGTTTTTTTTACCTTAAAATAACTAAAGACTATAGAAGTCAGTTATTTACTCTGTAGAACATCACACAAATGGAGTTTGTCTGATGTCTCCACACAGAGACTCAGGTTATGGCGGGAATACCCCCAGGGTGAGGTGGGCGAGGTAGCATCCTTCTCAGTACCTCTCATCAGGAGGCACATACTGTCTCTTTACAGGTGATCTTTAATTTTCATCACTTAGGACAGCATCCAAAGCAGGCCAGCTACCTTGTGTAAGAAGTTGATTCATAATGCGGCACGTGGGTGGCTCAGTTGGTTGAGTATCCAACTCTTGATTTCGGCTCAGGTCATGATCTCAGGGTTCCTGAGGTCATGTGCATGCTCTCTCTCCCTCTCTCCCAAAATAAATAAATAAACATTAAAAAAAAAAGAATTTGAATTATGAGAATTTTAATAAAATTTACAACATCAAAGTCTTTATGTGTACAAGTTGAAATAATAAAAATTCAAAAATAATTTAAAATGTGTCAAGAACTGCTTAATTTTAAAGCCACACTTTTGCTACAAAGCAGGACTGGCTAAATTTGAATTAGGAAGGACCCCTGCAAACATCCTGTTTGAAGCAGTTTTCTGAGAAGTGCTACTGGCACTTCAGTTCTTATGAGCAGGCCACTAATGTAGATCGTGGAGTTTAGAAATTGGGCATCTATGTTTCTAGCCAAGTCAAGAGGCAAACTCACCATTACTTCCCTTCGTTTAGGTCCTTGGGGAGTGGTGACTGCACTGAAGTCTGACCACAAAAGCAGTCACCTGAACCCAAGGAGCTAACTGGCTGAGCTGCAGCTGGCCCTTAGGAATCAGCTTCCTTCAGGCAGAAGGCACTACCCTCCCTGTTATCACGGGGACAATGAGCTCTCAGTTTTATTCCCCATCCACATGGGGACATGCATACCCTGACTATGTCAGGAGGAGGCTCATCTGTTCTGTAGTTTCTCCCCAGCTGGGGACCTGGTGGTGCTGCCTATTCTTGCCCACTTTTGTCCATGTTCATGAACACAGCCAGAAGCCTGGAGTCCACATGCACTGGCAGTCCTAACCCCTCCCTCCTCAGGCCACCTGTGTATAGCCAGGGCAGGTAAATACGTTCTGGATACCTTGAGCTCTCCCTGGGCTGTGGCAACCTGTTGTTAAAGTCTAACAGAGCAGACTACCCTTTTGATTTTTAAGTAATGTATAACTATTTACAAAATTCCTGCGCCCTTAAACTAAACTCTAAATCAGTGAATGCTTCATTATATTACTTCATGTTGGTTCTTGTGTTTATGGCTTTATGCCATCTGTGACCCTGAAGGAGACTCCACAGGCCCCTGGTGTGAATGGCGCTCCTAGGAAGTTGCCCTGGCAGGACCACATGGTGGCTACACTCCCAATCCCAACATCAGACTCATCTTTTTAAATTTATTTCCATGAGCATGCACACACATGGTGCCCACCAATGCAAAGCACAACTCTTGCTTACAAATGGAATTTGACTTGCTAATTCCCTTACCTCCCCCTCACCTCACATATCTAGACAGATTGTGGAAGTCAGTTTTTTATCAGCACTGAAAACTCCTGACTTTCTTTTTCATGTACAGAAATGATCTCGTTGCTTAGGCAGTGACATATGGTGGAAATCTCACAGGCTAGAAGGCATGGAATCTGCAGAGAGCCTGTCTAGATCCCTGTGCACCCTTCAGTGCCATGTGATTCTGAACATAGCAGGTAGCAAGCCTCTGTCTTCTAGATGGGGACAAGAGCATGTCCCAGCTCAGCAGACTGCTGTGAGCACTACACGGAAGAATTTACCAAAAGCAGACAACAGAGCCGGCACACAATAAGAGCTCAATTTAAAATTAAATCACCAAGATACCAGCGATCCATTTCTGACATCAGCATGACCAATGCACAAGCCATGCAGAGGGTCCAGAGGACATACTCTACCTGTGCAGTGAGTTACACTAGCTCTCCAGTGATTAGGTACCCACAGAATGCCCTCCCATAGCCCCCATGCACCCTGCCTCCTTGGAGTAGCAACAGGGAAGTATGAGGCCTGTCACAGACCAAGGTGAGCCCCCTTACAGCTGATGACTGGTTCCATGGTCCAGAAGGCTACTGAATGTGTTACTCCTCATTCTTGAAGAGACACAGAAACCAACCTCCCTCTTCCTTCAGATGTAAAACAGCCACTACCAACATGTGTGAAAGAGGAGCAACCTAGGCCCCCAGTTGCTGATTCAGCCACTGGAACAACTCATCCTGAAGTCCTATACTTTCCTTCCAGGACTTCCCTACCTGTTTAAGCCAAGACTGAGTTGGGTTTTCTTTTCTTTTTCTTTTTCTTTCTTTCTTTCTCTTTTTTTTTTTTTTAACTAATTTATTGTCAAGTTAGCTAACATACAGGGTATACAGTGTAATCTTGGCTTTGGGAGTAGATTCCCATGATTCATCACTTACAACACCCAGTGCTCATCCTCCCCTACCCTCCGATCAACCCTCGGTTTGTTCTCTGTATTTAAGAGTCTCTTATGATTTGCCTCCCTCTCTGTAACTTATTTTTCCTTCCCTTCCCCTATGGTCTTCTGTTAAGTTTCTCAAATTCCACATATGAGTGAAAACATGATATCTTTTTCTGACTGACTTATTTCACTTAGCATAATACCCTCCAGTTCCATCCACATGAGTTGGGTTTTCCATCACTGGTATCTAAAAACATCTCAATTGATACGCATCCACAAATGTAAAAGTTTTCACTTCAGTGAAAAAACTAGACATTATCAAGAGAGATTTTCCTTCAGATCTTTAACAATAACAATAAACAACCACTTTGAGAAGTTCCAATACCAAAATATTAACTTATTAAACAAAGAAGATCCCAAAATAAGATAACTGGGTTATAAGAGCCGCTGTTACATCATAAAAGGTTCTGCTACTTTCCTCTCATGAAACACAAAGCAAGTCAATGCACAAAAGCTGGTATATACCAGTGCCTCTCAAACTTGAGTGTATTAGAATTCCCTGGAGGATGTTTATTTGAGAAACCAAGGATTCCAACTCAAGGGAGACTATGTACCCGTCTTTGAGAAACAAGAAGCCATTATCTCTTAAAGTTTAAGGAAGGGTTAAAGAGGGTTCAGAGAAACAGATGAGTACAACTAGGCAGCAGCAGGTGCATGCTCTAACTTTCATCAAGATGTTAAAAACACAAAACACCACCCAAAAGACTCCTGGGTTCACAAAAACAAACAAACAAAATACAACATTTAGAATCCTTCAGTGGAGAAGTCTCACCAGGAGGCTCAAGGTTAACCCAAGGATGGGGAATGGAAAGCCTTCTGCTACTGCTGCCCTCCAAATAGCTCCAGGTAGAGTCTGACCCAAAGTTTTGGCCTCCTGCTTGTGATTAACCAAATATCTGGCCTTGAGCCCGAATTCTTAATTTGTACTTGAAGCCAAGGACTGAGCTAAGCCCAAATCTAAAGTTCAGTTACAGCCACTGCCACTGAACCTGTTACAGAATGACCATGGAATCAAGGGCAAAGTGGATGTGGCCTTAGTGTTGCCCTTCTAAGTCAGAGGGCACTGTTCCCCTTCTAGTCACACAATTCCCCCTGACTACCCCTCTGAAACTTCTAGTTCAAAATGTGAGGCCAGGAAACTGTTTTTGCCTCCTTATTATAGACCTTTCTTGAGCCAGGGAGGGAGAGAGATATCTAGCAGCCACCTGTTCATAGTAAAATCCAAAGGTAAGTGTCCAAGGTAGAAAGAATATGGTTAGAGGGATCTCTCCTCTCACATGCCCAAATCCCAAACGCCACATGTTCCATCTTCCACCCCCCCACACAAAATGACCCTCCACAACCAGCACTTAAAGTCACTCACCATAAAAGGGTGAATACTCTGAATACTTTGAATACTTAGTTAGAATTTTGCAACTCTGCTATTACTCTTTTTCACCACCAAATGTTCATAAGGACTAAGGAGCAGAACAAAAGACACACTAACACTAAAAGGGATTTCAACATACTGTTGGCAAATGACTATGTCAGTTAAGTCACCTCTGAGCAGCCCTCACAAAATCACAATGTAAAGAGATAAATAGGACTTAAAGAAAAACGGTTTTCCAGCAAAGATTATATAAAGTCCACAACTTAAAAAATGTTGAAACCCTAACTTTTCCTTTGTGATATGTTCTTTTTCTAATATGATGGTGTTAAATGTTAACTTTTTCTAATATGTTCTTTTTCTAATATGATGGTGTTAAAAGTTCAGGTTCTTCGGAGAAGGCTTGTTATTTTCTCATTCTGCAAAAATGATTATCCTCTTTTTTTTTATTGAATCTGAATTATAAATATATATATCTATATATAGAGATACACACACACACACACACACACACACACACACACACACATATGTAAGCACAGAAGACCCACTTCTACTTGCCAGTACAGGCTAGTTCAATCTGTAACAGTTTAAACCACCAACAGATGATATGTATGTAAGCCAAACAAAAGGCACAGCACAGTGGTACACTGCTTCTTTGCCTTAGCATTTTTCTTTTAGGATACATACTCTCGCACACAGTTCATAAAACTGTGGGGCTGATTAGCGTCCTATTTAACAAATTTTAACTGAATTTTTTGTTTTTTAATTTCCTGCTTTGAAAAGTATTTCGAAGTCCAATGTGGAAAACGTGGTAAAGGCCTTTAAGAAAAACTCATGGTCACCCATAATTCCTCCCACCTATTGACAGTGCTGGCTGTGAAACCCTGAGCAACACTTGACCCTCTCCAAGCCCTCCAGCTCCACAGTTCTTTCTTTGGACCCCATTCCCACCCCCCACTGTAGGACGGCTTGGCCTAAGTCTCCAGGGCATGATTTATGAGTGTGAAACACCAGAAGAGATTGGACAGACTCCTACTGAGATTTGTGACTGAGCCCACCAATGGGAGGAAAAGGACGATCCTGCCAAACAATTGGTAGGACACATAAAATTTCCAACAGAGTTTATAGTCCCTGACAATGGCGTGTTTCAAACCGTTTTCCCAAGCGCAAACTCGCGATACAACAAAAGAAAGGCACATCCTAAAAACTTCCTAAATAGAAGGATGCAATCTTATCTACAGGAGATCATTCTGTGGAGGACGTGGCCTGCTCAGAGCTCTGCAGGTGATGGGAGAGGCTGAGGGACACGGCGGCGCTGTGGGCGTTCCAGGGGCCAGGGCACCCGGCAGCTGCGCGTCCGGGAACGAAAGTCAGCGCTGCAGTTGTGGCCGCGGCTTTCGCTACACCGTTTAACCTCGGCATCATCAGTGAGGGCCACTGCCCTCTCCCCGATGCCGGACTGCTCGCCAGAAGGTTAGCGTCCACTTCAGCAGAGGGGGAAATAGCTGCAAAACTCGTTCCGAGGACCACGCACACTGCAGGAACGGAAACAACTATAGAACCTAGTTTTCAAAGGTTTGGTGGAACAGCGGGATTCCCGCGGATACGTTCTTTTAAAGTGACCCCTGCACCAGCCCTCCAAGGTGACGGAAAAAGGAGGCTAGCATGTCAGACTTACCCAACCTGGGGCCCCTTACCCAGAGGGGAAGGAAGGACCCGGACCCCGCGAAGGAGCCGGTTCCGGGCGCCGAGGCGAGGGCGGGGGGGTACCGTAGGGTTCTCCCTACGACCCCGCCCCGCTCAGAGTCGCAGGGCCCCGGCCCCGCTAGTTCCCACAAGCCCGCTGCCTGGGGCGCAGCCCGCGAGACGCTGGCCTCTCTCCTCCGCGGCCCCAACCAGGGTGCTCGCAGCCTGGCGGGCCGCACGTGCGGCGGAGGCGCGGGCCCCACAGCCCCGCCCCAGCCAAGCTCACCTGGGCAGTGGATGCCTCTGGTCTCCCCCGCGCTTGGGACACACTGGCGCGAGCCAAGGGCGCTGGCGCGCGCACTGCACGCACCCTGCTTCCTGCCGGCAGCTCTTTGTGTCTGGAGGCCCCGACGCAGTATTCCCGCAGCCTCTAGGCACCGCCCCCTAGGCCTCCTAGCGCCGGGCGCGGCGGGCCCCGTCCGAGCTAGCGGGGCGGGCGGGCGCTGGGTGGAGGCCGAATGGGCGGGGCGTGCGCGCGTCGGGGCGGGGCGAAGCGGGTGGGCGGGTTTGGGTGCGGCGAGTGGCTTTCCTCCACTGCCTCCAGACGCAGCTCACCTTCAGCGAAGTGTTTTCTGTGGGGTTTGGCTGTTCGAAGTCCTTGCTCCAGCATCCTCTTCTGGGAACAACCCGAGGAGGCAGGCCAGGTAGTAGTTAATACCCCAAATTCGCAGTTGAAGAAACCGGAAGACATAAAACTAATGGTTCCTGTCTTTCCATCATATATCAAGTGAAATCTTTCTTGAGCATGTACTAGTAGTGCCAGGCGTAGTCCCATGGAGCAGTAACCATGTGGGGAGAATTGGCAAAAAAAAAAAAAAAAAATTCCCTGCCCCTCATGGAGTTTACATGCCCGAATACAACTTAAAAACTTAAGTGAAATATACAAGAGATGATCTAAGGAGTGCGGGAAGTTGGCCAGGGAAGGTCAGAGAGACAGTGACATTTTAAGTGAAGGCCAGAAAGAAGTGAGTGAGGGAAACAGGCAGCAGTCCCAGGGAACAGCTGGCCAGGCCTTGAGTCTAGAGGATGAGTCTACAGGGTGAGTTTCTTTGTGGCTGGGAAGAGTGGTATGGGAGGAGTGTGGTGTGTGAGGCGAGAAAGAAGTGAGAGATAGGTGAGAGGTATAGGGCCTTGCTGACCCTTGTAAGGACTTTGCTCCTACTCTGAGACTGTTTAGTAGAGGGAACTTGTGGTCTGACTTAAAATCACTCTGGTCACTGGGTTAGAGCAAGGGCAGGGGTGAGAGCAAAGGTTGAAGTAAGGAGACCATTAAGAAGTGATGGCAGTAATTAGGCTGAGAGGTGAGGGTGGCTTGGACCAGGGTGGAGGGGATGAGGAGTGGTCAGATACAGAATATGTGGTATTTGGGGTGGTCCAGCAGACAGAAAGTGCCTACAGATTGGAGGTGGGTTGTGAAAGAGAAAGGGTGACTCCAAGACTTTGGCCTATGCAACGACAGTTACTCATTTTATGCTGGGTTCTTTCTATGCACAACCTCATTTTAATTCTCACAATGATCCCAGGACACAGTTACAACATTGTCATTTTACAGAGTAGGGGAAATAAAGCTTAAGTGGTTAAATAGCATGCTGGGATCCATATAGCTTCCAGGTCCCAAAATCTGATCCCAGAACTTGCACATGCTCTGACCAGCAGGTGCTGCTGAGCTAAGACCTGGGGCTGCATCCCCCTTCTCCCTCCTCCCTGCAGTGCTCTCAATGTCCCAACTATCCTTCCAGTCATCACATCAAGAGGATCGTCTTCATTTCTTATCTTTGTGGCTTCAGGGCATGAGCCAGCTGCCTTCTGGGCCCCTGACACAGCCATCCTACTTGTCCATTGGCTTCTCTATTCCTTCCCAATGCTCCCTTGTGGTCTTCCTTTCCTCATCCCTAAATATTTTCATTCATAAGGTCCTAGACTTGGCTCCCTGCTCTCTTTGCCTAGTTTCTGGGTGCTTCCCCCTGTCCTCTCTAAAGTATGATTGAATAGTAGTCCTTAGTATTTCTACCCTGCTCTCACTCTGGTCCTCACTCTCTTTCTCTCTTAAAACCCCAAACATCAAACTACCAACTGGATATTACACTTCCATATCCCACAAGCAGTTCAAATCCAACCAGTCAACAAGTCTCAAACTGAAATATTTATTTTTCTCCTAAGATATGTTTCTTCTTGTGGATTCCCCATGTTGGTGAAGGTCACAGCCCTTCCATCTCCTCCTCACATTGTCTCAGTTGCAAGTCCTATAGATTTCTGTGTATCTTCTCTTTCTCTCTCTCTCTCTCTCTCTCTCTCTCTCTCTCTCTCACACACACACACACACACACACACACACAGTCAAATCCCAGCCACACCTTCTTGGGTCAGGCCCTCCAGATGCCTCCTGAGGATTGCTAAAGCCCTAAAGACCACTGTCTGCATTTTGTACTTGTCAACTCTGTACAGCAGCCAGATGTGCTTTGTAAAACGTATGCCTGTGTTGTCCCTTTTCTGCCTTAAGCCCTTCCAGGTCTTCTGCTGAAATTATTTAACAGATCCTTCCTTCTAGACCTAGCCCTGCCACTTTTCCAGCCCCCTGCCCCCACCCCTAGTCCATTCTCATCTAGTCTTCAGGCCAGCAGGGCCACCTAGTTCTCTGAAAATGAAACAGACCACAGGCTGTCTTTTTTCCAAAGCTTTGCAAACCCCCTGGTTACCTGTCAGTCAGCTTCAGCTCTCAACACAGAAACTCCTCCGACCATGTGTTTGCTTCCTTTCCTCTGTCATCCTAGGACACTCATATTCACTTCTATCCAATCTTGTATCACTCTTTACTTTGATAATCTCTACTGATGTTCTCTTCTGCTAATTTTTTAGCTCCCGTGAGCAAGGATTATCTTTTTTCTTTTCCTCACCCCCATGCCTAGAATCCAGCAAACGTTGTTTGTGCTGTAAAGGATAGAGTGGGCTATGCTGGACCTGTACTGTCTCCCTCTTTGACCTTTGTTAATGATGCTTCTCCACACCTCAACTCCATCCTTTCACCCCTGATGCAGAAGGGGAAGTCTTACCAGCACAACAATATATCAAAATGATTAAATGAGCTGCACTGTGATCTAGCATGAGGAAGGTCTACACCTGTGTTTTGTAGAGACTTCACTTTAAAGAATGTGAGGACCTGGGGCAACATGACTGATGGGGAAGAGGCAGGATAAAAGTGAGGATCTAGGGGAACAGGGTAGGAAAAGGAGGGGGGCACCAAGGATGAGTGAAAATTACAACTGCCTGCAAGTGGCAAACTCCACACAGAGTGAAAGGCAACCAGAGGAGACTAGTGAGTGGAGCTCATGCCATGTTCTGGTTATGAGGTTTTCCAGACCTGCTCTGAGTGAGGCTGGAGGCCTTCTGATGTGCTGGGGACCCTCCTCAGCCAGCAGAGGGCACAGTGGCAGACCATACCATGCAGAGGTGTTCTAGCTACAGGATACATAGCCAAGGTCCTGACAGATTCCAGTTTATGATACTAAGTTCCCAGGGGTGCCTGCTGCAAAGATAAGCATCTTTATTCAGAGTGACCATGTGCCCAGGTAAATATTCTTAACCCTAAGGAGAAAAAAAGTGAATAACTGGGGTCAACTAGCAATCTTCACCACAATTGTATAAAAATATTCAGGTATCCTATTTTAAGCCTCACAGCCATTAAAATTATTTTCCTTAGATTGTTTAAAGCAGGCTGTTAAGCATGCCCCTCTCCTTCTTTTGTCTACTGTCCTGGACCAACTGCACAGCTCCAACCACCTGTAGTGCTGAGTCTTCTTCTCTAAATGTGGTAACCATCACCACCCACTTTCTAAGCATAAGAAATAGTCTACACACATCAGAAGATCTATTAAGTGAGAGAAAAATGGGAGGACCCAACCCAGGGTTGGGTGACTGGGGTCAGATAAGACAAGTAACAAAGATAGAGAAGAAAATGGTGGGTTCACGATGACGGCTGTAAACTAAGCTAGAAAAAACAGGCAGGAAATGACCTGATATTTTAGCTGGGAAAGTGGCTAAAGGGGCAGATATGGCTGGAATATAAGAAGAAGTTACAAACTACTTGGAGTTAGAGGCAAAGAGAAACGAAAACCAGAAGTCTCTCCAAAGTATCTTGCTTAAGTGGAAGGTGAAATTGCATTGTTGCCAATACCTTAGTGAGACATTAAGTGCTTTCTCCTCACCATGACTTACTAAGGAAACAATTGAAATTGTCTTATAAACTGAGTATTGTGTAAAATTAACCAAAGATGGGGCTCAGAGGTAACTTCCAGTACCCTCATTTAGAAGCATATCATCTTGCCCATAGTCTGGGTTTAAAAGAAAAACAAACAGCAATAGGTCAGTAACTGAAGCTGGAAAAATCCTATTGCGTAGTTTGTCTTATCCTATAATCTCTCGTCATGTCTAGTCATTTTGTCTCCAGAGCATGCTTGACATCTTGAGAGACTAAGGAAGCAAGAGAAAGAAGAAACATTATTGATTCAAGACACAGGGGGACCAATGTGACCACCTTGAGACATGAGAGAGAAAATCCATGGCTCCAGAGTTCCAAAGACTACTCATAAGATGTGTCTTACCATGTGAAACCTACAGCCCCTGCCTTCCAAATGTTTCTCTTTTCATGTCTCTTCTATGTTATGATAGAATGACCTTAATCTTTCCCCAAACCTGCTTTAACATGTATTCCTTTCCTCAAGGCCTTTGATGATTCCATCTTCACTAGGTGGTGGCACCCAGATTCACTGACCCACATGCAAAATCCTTCACTGGCATCCTAGTTCACCTTTCCAACTTCTCCTATCACTTGCCCCATGAACCCCTGGCTCCAACAAAGCCATGTATGAGCTGCCTCTTAAGAGTGCCCTTCAGGGGCGCCTGGGTGGCGCAGTCGGTTAAGCGTCCGACTTCAGCCAGGTCACGATCTCGCGGTCCGTGAGTTCGAGCCCCGCGTCGGGCTCTGGGCTGATGGCTCAGAGCCTGGAGCCTGTTTCCAATTCTCTGTCTCCCTCTCTCTCTGCCCCTCCCCCATTCATGCTCTGTCTCTCTCTGTCCCAAAAATAAATAAACGTTGAAAAAAAAATTTAAAAAAAAAAAAAAAAGAGTGCCCTTTGCACTCTTGCCTTTATGTTTTTGACATACCTCCCCTCCTTTCTATCTACTCAAGTCTATCTATTCATCAAGGTTGTGCTCAAAACTGGCCACTTCTGAGAAGACCCCCACAGTGCCCACTGTCTATCCCACCCATTGAGTAAGCAGTCCTATTCTGTTTTGTGCCATTCATTCTCATGTCCTGATCTGTTCTTTAAGTCTTGTGTCACAATCTGAAGTTCCTCTGGTAGGTCCTTCTTGTTTGAGTCCTAACTAGATTGAAAGCTCCCACAATCAGACATGATTTTTATGCATTTATATCCCCCATAACAGAGAGATGGGATGGGAAAGGATGTTGTAGAAAGCCCGGTAAATGTAAGGGTTCATTATTTTATTGAATTCTAGTGTCGATTTTATGTTTCTGATGATTGTTTCAATTAATGTGGAGTGGAAATGCATAGTTTTTGTCTGTGATATAGACATCCTAATTTTTCTTAAATAGCCTATCATGAGATTGTCATCTGTGAATTCTAGTGTGGTATAGGGAGTTGAGAAATGTCAGCACACCCTCAGATGGCTGGGCTTTGACAGATGGCCACAGAATACTGCATTTGTTTTATGGTGTTGTTAGTTGACATTCATTTTACATGGTTATTTCAATTAACAATGACAACAATAGCAATCACATGATTTAACAGAGAACTTTATTTTATAATGTACTTTTATCCTTAATGGAAAATTTTGCCACTTTCAGGTTCTTAGAACATTCCCTGGGAGTAATGGCTAAGTGCTGACCTCAGTACATTTAGAAAATACTTTCACTTGTGGATGTTGTTGCTTCATTACCCTTTGATAAGTGTTGACAATCCACATACGCCCAGTTTAACTCAGTCTGAATATATCTGACCCTTTCAGTAAATTCTACTTTTCTTCTTTTAATAAGAATTTATTATTTGAGGATAATTTTAAATTTATAGGATAGTTGCAAAGATAATACAGAGTTCCTGTATACCTCTCAGACATTTCCCTTAATGTTAAGATCTCACACAGCCATGGTTCAAAGATCGGAATCAGGTGATTAGCTGCTGACACTACTGTTAGCTAAATTCCACACTTCACTTGGACTTCAGGAGTATTTCCACTGTTGTCCTTTTTCTCTTCCGAGATCCCAATCAGAATCTCAAATGGCATTTAGTTATCAGGTCTCCTCAGTCTCTTCCAGTCTGTGACAGTTTCTCAGACTTTCCCTGTTTTTCATGACCCTGACAGTTGTGAGGAGCACTGATCAGATATTTCATAGAATGTCCCTCAGTTTGATGTTTTCTAATGATTTTGACTGGTGTTATTGGTCTTGGAAAAAAATACACAGAGGTGAAATGCACTTCTCTTAGATCATATCAAGGGATACCTGACATTCCCTGAACATTATTGGTGATGTTAATCTTGATCATTTGGTTCAGATGGTGTCTGCCAGATCTCTCCAAAGTTTAAATTTTCTCTTTCCATACTCTGGTCTTTGGAAGAAAGTTACTAAATTTGGTCTACACTTACGAAGGAGAGGATTAAGTTCTACCTCCTAGAGAGGGGAGGATCTACATGTATTATTTCTTTATTCATTCAATCATTTATTTATATCAGTGTGGACTCATGTATATTTATTTTATACTAGATTATAACAATCTAGTGGTGCTTATTTATTTTGTTGTTCAAATTTTCCCAGCTTTGGCCATTGGAGCTCTTTCAGATTGGCTTCTGTGTCTCTTTCACATGCCTTAGATGTTCCAGGCTCAGCTAATACTTTCTCTGCCTCAGCCCTAGTATCAGTCATGTTTCCAAGGAGCCCTGGGTCGTTTCACTGGAGAATGGTATTTAGAAACCAAGATCTGGATGAAAGTGTGCTTGTTGCTACTGGGGATGTCACTGCTTCTTGGCACTCATAGCATAGCTTTAGGAAATGTATATAAATATACTGATCCATGTATAAACACATAATTACAAAATCTCTCTATATATATCATCTATCATCTATATATCTATCTCTGTCTACATATTAAATTGATCATGAGTCTGTACTGATGTCTCCAGCTTAAGTTCAACACCACAAGCTTCATACTAGCATTTTACCCTGCTTCTTTGTAACTTCTTTCTTTGATGGTAAGAAATATGGCTCCTATTATCTACTACTTATTTACTTATTTGGTCACCTCTATTATAGATGTAAATTACTTTCAGAATTATTAACCCATACACTTGTGAGAAACAATTTACAAGATAGAATACGGTGTTTACGTACAGTTCTTTGGACTTACAGTTTCCAGTCAAAATACCTGTTTTCAAAGTTACTTGGGCCACCTTTTTTTTTTCCTTATCCCCTTCAGTGAGGTTATATCATACATTTGCAATACAGTTAGATTCATCTGTTACAGTCTGCTTTTCATGTTGGTTCCTCCACATCCTAGTTAATTTCTCTTTTTTAAGTTTATATTTTATTAATTTTGAGAGAAAGAGAGAGTGCACAGGAGGGGTGGAGAGAGAGGGAGAAGGAGAGAATCCCAAGCAGGCTCTGCATCATCAGCAGGGAGCCTGATGTGGGGCTCAAACTCACAAATCATGAGATCATGAGCTGAGCCAAAATCAAGAGTAGAACACTTAACAAACTGAGCCACCTGCTCAGGCACTCCGCTAGTTGATTATTTTTTTAATTTGCATACAGTAAAACTCATGCTTTACAAAATTAACAAATGTATCTTATATATCTACCACTCCAGTACCATACATAACAGTTACATCACCCTAAAAGTTCCTCCATGTGGCCTCTTGGCAGTTGACTGCTCCCCTCTTCCCCAATATTTGGCAACTATTGATCTGTTTTCTATCCCTACAGTTTTTCTTTTACCAAAATATCATATGAATGAAATCATATAACATGTAAGCTTTGGGGTTTGGCTTCTGCAAAATGAGTCTAAGATTCATCATCCATGTTGTTGCAGATATCAGTAGCTCATTCCTTTTAATTGTTAAATAGTATTCCATTGAATGAATTTTCTACAGTTTCTTTATCCATTTACCTGTTAAAGGACACCTTGGTTACTTCCAGTTTTTGGTAATTATGGATAGAGCCACTATAAACATTTCCATACAAATTTGTTGTTGTTGTTGTTGTTGTTGTTGTTGTTGTTGTTGTTTGAGCATAAGTTTTCTATTTACTTTGATTAGATAACTATGAGTGGGGTTGCTGGCTTGTATGGTAAGTCTCTGTTTAACTGTATATAGTGTTGCCAAACTACTTTCTAAAATGGCTATTCCATTTTGCATTCCCCACCAGCAATAAATATGTTTCTGTTCCTCTGCATCCCTGTCAACAGTTGGTGCTGTTAGTTTATTTTATTTTAGCCATTATAATAGGGTCTATTTTCTTTTTGAGGGCAGACTGGTTTTGGTAAAAATATTAGGTGTCATTAAATTCAGCTAGCTAAGAGAAGTCAAATGAGGGTTTTTATAATGTTAAATTAATTAAACCAGGAGGCCATTAGATTGAAGTGTTTCTCATGCCCTATCAGTCTACATGAACAATCCAAAACCTAAGCCTATAAATGCCTCAAGTTAAAGAAATCAAAATGTAAGGACAACTATGGTAGGGTACCTTCCCTAAGGAGAGAGGAAAAAAAAAAGGGAGAGAAAACTCTCTCCTTGGCTATGTGCCTATGTGACAACATCCCTCATGACCTTGTAAACAGAGACTACTTAATCAGACTGCATGTTTATGTGTGTTACCATATATGGGAGACAAAGAAATAGAAAAATATATTTAAAAAACTATGTTATGTGACATTTGGGTGCTCAGTCTTTGCGTACAAATCCAGCTGAGCAGTGCAACTAGGAATAAAGTTGCTTCTGAAAGAAAAGCCTTGGTGTCACAACTCTCTGTGCGAGAATCCTGCTACATTACTTGAAAGCTTTCCTCTGGGATTCAGAGATGGTGCGTTTCCACCTCCTTTGCCACCAGGGATGTAAGCCTTGGGGTGCCAGGAGAGGCAGCCTTGCCTGGCTCCAGCAGACCACTTAATCCACAGGAGACTAGCCCTCCTGGTCTGCCAGGGCAAGGACCCCCTGGGTGCCAACGGAACTGTGAGGCCCAGGAACCAGCTCAGGGAGCACCCGTCAGACTGGTAAGAAGCTGGATTCATTTTGGCAGACCTGCCCCCAAGAGGCAGAAGGGGAGCCTAATCACCTCCCAGAATTGCACTAGTAATTCCACAAGGGACGAGGAATGAAGCTGCAACTCTAAGGCATTGGGTGCTGGGTGCTGGGCGGCAGGTTGGAGTCACCATGTGACTGTTTGGGGACTTGTCTCTCCTTAATTCCCTGGGTCAATGACTATGATAATTAGAGCCAACTGTCTCTGGTTATTCTGCCTGAGAACAGGGACTTTAAGGAATATTTCCAAGCAGCTGCTGAAACTCCTTTGTTTCAGGGAAATTTCCCTGTTTTCTCCAGACTGACATGGACTGCCTAATTCCACTAGTGGAAAACAAAACAAAACAAAGCAAAACAAAACAAAACAAAAACCTGGAGTCTGCTCCTCTGTCTGAGCTGACAAGATTTCAAACTGGGAATTCTCTTTCTCTGCCTTCTGTTGGCACCTCTCCTTTTCTGCCTTCCCTCTCCCCCTTTTTCTGCACCACCCGGGGTGCAGCCTGCATAATGCATCAGGCACCATCAGCTCCTCCTCCCACCCTAGATTTAGAGGAAGAAGAAACCATTTCAGATTTTCCCCCTAACGTTCCAGGTAAAATTAACCATGAGGAACTAATTGTCTTAGCGGACCCAAGTAAAACATATTCAGTGTTTAAGCTAATTTAAGTTTGTTGGTTTGAGATAAGACAATGTTTATCAACATTAAAAAAACAAAAACAAAAACAAACTTTTATTCTACCTAGATTTGCTGAAGGTCAAATAAGCTCATGTTATCTCTGTTCCAATGTTAACAAAAGGATGAAATTAAAGTGATGGTTAATTTTGTCTGTCTCAAAGTTTTCATGGGTAATTGTTAAGATAGCTTTCAAAGTCTTTGGTAACCTAAAACGTTAAAGTTTTGCTTGCATGATAAATTGAGATTGAATTCATTGGATATCTAACAAGAGGCTAAAGCACTAATTACTAGATGTAGATTTGTGCTTCTGACTTGTTGCAAAAAACTAAGGATATTTGGAACTGTTGAAAAACATGCTTTGTGCTTAATGGATTCATAAGTTTGCCATCTCAAAAAAAAAAAATTTTCTGATGTAATAGAGTTCACAACTGGTTACTGTTAGGGTGTCCTTGGAACCACAGTAGAGGGGACGGCCATCTTGCCAGCGCAACCCAATGAAAAGCCCCTAGTAGCGTGCCAGAACGAATTGAAGGTCAACCAATCACCGAGCGACAGCACCACCTGATGCGAAAAAGGCCCACCTGGACCTAAATCCGGAACTGCTGCAGCTTAAAAACCCCACCCCACCACACCTGGTGTGACTTCCCTGACTCCTCTCTCTCTCTCCCAGAGTCACGGAACCTCACCCAAGACCTTAGTTCTCAAGTAAAGCCTTTGACTGCTAAAATTTTTTAGCCTCTGACTCCTATCTTTACCCTGCCTTACGCCTGACCCTAACAGTTACTACTGAGTTTTCACTGGAGACTAAGGTTTCTAAGAGTTAAAATTCTGCGAAGTATAGTTAAAACTGATTAAAGTAAGAAAAGCAACTCTGTAGGTAGAAAAGTAGGCGATATGAAAGAAAGATATAAGAAATGGAAATATATTTTTGTTGAAGGTAAAAGAAAGTAATTTCGTCCTAAATGACCTAATGAGACTGGTTATTTGGAGAGAAATGGCTTGGGACAAAATCTAAATGCAAAGAAAAGTTGTAGAAGATTCATGAAAAAAAAAAATCTTTAAAAAAATTTTATGTGTGGTCAGGACAGACTAAGGTTAGAATAAATGGATTTTAAAAGTACACAGGGTTAAGGGGCGCCTGGGTGGCTCAGTCGGTTAAGTGACCGACTTTGACTCAGGTCATGATCTCACGATTCGTGGGTTCGAGCCCCATGTCAGGCTCTGTGCTGCACACTTGCTCGGAGCCTGGAGCCTGCTTCAGATTCTGTGTCTCCTTCTCTCTCTCCCTTCCCCCACTTGTGCTCTATCTCACTCTGTCTCTCAAAAATAAATAAATACAAAAAAATAAATAAAAAACTATACAGGGTTAAGATTAAAATTCCTCCTTTGATCCAAAGGCTGGGGAAATGATGGCAATACCCTTGGTGCTGGCCTCCAAATCCTCCACATTTGTGTTGTTTTTGTTTAGCAGAGGAATGGATGCCTGTGCCATATGAGGGATGGATGATATATGAAGAGCTTTTACTAAGATACATGGGAGCCATGGGAGCCATTTTACCACATTTAACCCATTGTATGCCAAAAATGGATATCCACATGGCTAAAACATAATTATGTAGGCATTGTTGGAAAAGGCAGAGGAATAGACCATGACTTTGGCCCTCTAATCCCCTCCCTCAATGACCAATGATCAATATGTAAGTTACTGTTGGACCAAAATAAAATTACTACATCTTATGACATCCAGGAAAGTCCTGCTTGGTCACAGTTCATATCCCCAAGGTCCTACAGGTGGGAAATAGAGGGGCAAACAACAGCAGCAACAACAACAACAACAACACACACACACACACACACACACACACACACAGCAAAAGACCTGGTCAGCTCTCTCAGGTAGGGTCAAACCTGGGTAAAAATGACTACTCCCAGCACCTCAGGGCTTTTGGCTGCCAATCGCATAGCCAGCCAAAACTCAGAGCCAGGAGATGAGGTTTCTCCTAGAAAGCTATAGGAAATTGAGATAAGGGACAACTTTCTTCCTTTTTCCTATAGATGGGAAATTTCCCAACCAAGGCCATTACTCCATTGGAATACATTATGATTCATTTTCTTTTGCCCAAAGGCTTGGCCCCAATACAAATTAGAGGAGAGAATCTGGCCTCCAGAGGGAAATATCAATGACAATACTATCCTACAATTGGGCTTGTTTTGCAAATGTGAAGGGAAATGGGGAGAATTCCCCTATGTTCATTGTTTTTGGGCCTTAAAAATCAAGATATATGTAAGCAATATAAAGTAGATCCTAATTTAATGACAACCCTTTCTAAAGCCCAGCAATCAGTAAGGGAAACAATTAAGGGCCCTTGTATCCAAAACAGACCTAGAGAAGGAGGAAGGGAAGTCTTCCACTTCAACCTCCTTCTCCTAGGGTCCTCAATCTATATATACAAAAAATTACAATTTTGCTCCCTGCTACCCACCTTATCCAGGCCCTCCCTGTATGTAAGGGACATGTAAGGGACATGTTTCCCTTACAAGAAGCTAGAATGCTAGAAAAAAACCCTTTACATTACAAGGATTAAGACAGATAAAAGGATTAAAATATAGGTAAATTTTCTTTTTTTTTTTAATTTTTTTTTTCAGCGTTTATTTATTTTTGGGACAGAGAGAGACAGAGCATGAACGGGGGAGGGGCAGAGAGAGAGGGAGACACAGAATCGGAAACAGGCTCCAGGCTCTGAGCCATCAGCCCATAGCCTGACGCGGGGCTCGAACTCAGGGACCGCGAGATCGTGACCTGGCTGAAGTCGGACGCTTAACCGACTGCGCCACCCAGGTGCCCCAGGTAAATTTTCTGATCAGATAAGTATGTAAAGGCTTTTCAGAATATTACATATGTTTTTGAGTTGACCTGGAAAGACACAATGCTTTTGTTAAATCAGACTCTTAATGAGACAGATGTTTTAAAAAATTAAGGAAATCTAAGATTTAGCCCTTAAATTATGCTAAATTAGCCACTATTTTACAAACACAAAATGGGAACCAAGTGGCCTTCCTGGAGAGGTTGAGGGAAGCTCTTATTAAATATATGGCTAACCCCCCTGAAACCCCTAAGGCTGAGATGATTTCAAAGGACGAATTTGTCACTCAATCAGCCCTAGATATTCAAAGAAAATGCAAAAATTGGCTGTTGACCTTGAAGGGACCCTGGAGGAGCTCTTATGAGCTGCCAATTGGGTATATTACAAACAAGATCAAGAGAAGAAAGAAAAAAAAACCCACAAAACAGAAAAGGAGGCTTTAAAATTAAAAAAATCTGATACCTTAATTGTGGTCTTACATACTATGTCAGACCGGACTTCCCGAGGTCCTGGCACCAAGTCCCATTTATATGGCCGTTCAAGAGCATGAAAATGAGAATGTCCTCAGAGGGGACATCCAAAATGAAAACCCCATAAGCCATGCCCCTTGTGTGGAGACAATCACTGGAGATCTGAATGCCTTCGGGGACCTCTAACTGTGAGGACTCAAATAACCAATGTCTCTGGAAGGAACTAACCGGGACCTGGGGCTCTTCATGGTAGCTCCCCTAAACCAACTGTCTGTCAGAAACCCAGACCCTCAAGTAACTCTAAATATAGAAGGAAAACTGGTTGATATCCGTCTTAACACCAGAACTATCTTTTCGCCCCCCTTTCCACTCCAGGCCAACTATCCAAATGCAGCATGATGATTAGAGGCATCTCCAGAAAACTTCTAACTAAATTTTTCTCTCAGCCCCTGGGATGTATATGGGGAAACCTAATTTTTTCTCATCCTTTCTGGATAATGCCAGAGAGTCTTGCTCCCTAGCTAGAAAGGGACATTATAAGTAAATTAGAGACTACGGTGCTACTAACTCCAGGACAGATAAATTATGTGAGTTTTTGAAAATTACTGGATATTGTAGACTATAGATACCAGGGTTCAGGAAACTAGATTGCTAGTGTATCAATTATTAAAGGAGACTTAATCCCACCTACTCTCCCCCCCCAAAATAAAGTGGGGTCTGACTCCTAAACATGGTCTCCAGACCTTGAAATGGTTACAAACAGAGCAGGGCAATTACTATTACCAAACCCACAGAGCTAAAAGATCATTAAAACACAACATCAGGCCTTTCATTTAGGGAGGGACAAAATTTACCAAATAGCCCAAAGGATGTTTACTGGAAAAAAAAAAATTGTCAAGGACAGTTCTGCATGTAGTATCAGCCTGTGAAGTATGTCTTAGAAACAATCCTTTCCATCAGAAACTTGCTCTCCGACAATCAAGGAACTGGAGACTATCCAGGAAAGATTAACAATTAGGTTTCATTCATACGGAAAGATCAAAAAAAAATTCCAACATCTGTTGGTATGGGTTAATACTTTTACTAATTGGGTAAAATTACTGTGCCCTATAAGACAGAAAAGGCACAAAAAGTAATAAAAATTCTGCTTATAAAAATAATACCCAGGTTTGGCTTATCTGAACATTTACAAATTAATAATGGTAAATGATTGCCTTGCCTCTTTCTCTAATGGAACTCCTGGCTCTGGAAAAAGTTTTACACCTCAAAATAAAGCAGACTGTCTGCTTATACTCAGCAAAACTCTAAATAACACCTCACAAGCATTAGATGCTTTAAAAAAATTAATTTTAATTAAGTTAGGGCCAAACTCTTGGAAATAGAGCCACCATTGATTACTTACTGCTCCTGCTTCTATATCACCTGGGTTATGAGAGATTCCCTGACATATATTGTTTACAAAGTCAGGGTCTCTCTTAGATTATTTGACAGGTTTGGAAACTGTAGACATTATCTTAAGATGCCATCTTGTTGGTTAGTATAATATTTTTTTTCAACGTTTATTTATTTTTGGGACAGAGAGAGACAGAGCATGAACGGGGGAGGGGCAGAGAGAGAGGGAGACACAGAATCAGAAACAGGCTCCAGGCTCTGAGCCATCAGCCCAGAGCCTGACGCGGGGCTCGAACTCACGGACCGCGAGATCGTGACCTGGCTGAAGTCGGACGCTTAACCGACTGCGCCACCCAGGCGCCCCAGTATAATTTTTACTTTGTGTTTTTCTCTTTGTGTCTGCTAAAGTTTATGCCACCTCATGCCTGCCAGCCTTCCTGTAAAACCATACTGTGGGCCACTCTACCAACCCTTGGGTAGACTCTAACCACTACACCCCTATACCATCCCTTATCAGCTTGAAGAAGCCAGAACTGTCATTGTCTCTGTTTCCTAACAGCAGTTACAGGTCCTATTCCAGGGGAGAAATAAATAGGAAAAGGGTTAACATTAGGCAGGGGGAGATAAGGGACCTTCAGGAAACAGACTGCAGCTGCAAATGGGAGTTTAAAGAAGCAGATGGGGTTCTCCCTTTATAAAATCCTTTATGGGTACCCTCCCCCCATTATCAAGGGCATAAGGGGGGGGGATCTAAATGAGATAATCAGTCTAACACTAAGACAACAGACGGGGCCCTTGGCTTTACCCTAACCACCTTACACCACTGGGTCAAGGAACGATTACCTGTGAATCTGACCACAGACACTTACCTCTTTAAACCAGGAGATGCAATATGGATAAAGGAGTGAAATGTCTAACCCCTAAAACCCCTCTGGAGGGGCCCATTCACTGTCATTTTGCCCACCCCTAGTAAAGGTACCTTAGTAAAGGTAGCTAAAGTGGGTCCCTGGAATCAGAGTGAAGCCTACATCTTGAAACTGGGAGTGCATTCCTGATCCACTAATGCTGTGAAAGCTGACCGTATGGAAGAAGCAATCTGCAACTCCAGAGGCTCCAGGAGACTGCAGCCCTGCTTTAGTCACTCCAGAAGTTGACTAATCTACACACAGCAGAAGCTTGAAGTATCAACAGTCTGATGAAACAAAAGACTCTCCTTATTTTCTATATGTTTCCTTACTGTGATGCACTGTCACACCTTGTTTCTCACTATTATTATGATTCTTGCTCTACTCTTTGCCATAGGATTGGCCAAGGCCACCCTGGCCAGCTGGAAACGTGAGAGGTTTCTGTTAACACTCACCTTCCTTGTGTGGATAGGATACTTCGTTGGTACCAACATGGGGGGAAAATGGCCACAAGAGACTAAAAAAATTAGATCCCCACAAACCTTATAGTAGAACAAAATACCCCAGTCCTACTATCAGGGTTTGGCTTCTCAAAATCTCAATTATTGGAAAAAACTGTCTTGCCTAGTGGGGAAAAACTTCATTGTCATCTCTGTTAAAAACTTAACATGGCTAGGCCAAAGATTTTATAACCCATCTGCCCAAAAAACCCAATGGTGGGGGACCCCAGACCACCTTGATCCAGAGCCCCACCCCTTGTCTAACTTCTCTCATCTCTGCCAGGCCTGAGACAATGTCAATGCAGCCATCAAATGGCAGGGCCCAGGTGGACTGTACTAGATATGTGGAAGGACAGCCTGTATAGTACTCCTTTCAGTCTGGTCAGGGTCATATGTGCTGGAAACTATTCATCCATCTTTCTTCCTGCTCCCACTTGCCAGAGGGAAATATTTGAGAGTCCAAGTGTATGGGACAGGGAGACTCAAAGGAAGCAAAGTGCCTTACAAATTGGCAATTAAAAAGATAATAAATGGCCTCCCGAGTGTATAACCCAATATTATGGCCCTGCCATCTGGGCAGAGGTTGGGTACTGGGGCTGCACTCCCATTTACATGCTAAATTGCATAATTAGACTGCAAGCAGTTGTAGAAATTATAACCAATGAAACTGCCAGAGCTCTTAACTTACTAGCTAAGCAGCAAACCAAAATGCACAATGCCATCTATCAAAATTGCTTGATCTTAGATTACATGCTTGCTTCTGAAGGAGGTGTTTGTGGAAAACACCTGAGCAACTGCTGCCTACAGATAGATGATGAGGGGAAAATCATAGAGGAAATCACAGATCAAATGAGAAAGGTTGCTCATGTCCCAGTCCTGACCTGGAAACGTTGGAACCCTGGGCAGTTATTTGGAGGATGGTTTTCAACTCTTGAGGGATTCAAATACCTCATGGGAATTATCCTCCTAATTTTGGGAGGGTGCTTGATCTTACCCTGCTTATCTCCCTTGATTGTAAGGTCTATATCCAGTCTCATTGAGGCTATGGTTGAGAGAAAGATAGTCACTCATGTAATGATGTCATAAAAATATAAACCTCTAAACCAAGATGATGTTCTTTGACCCAAAATAGAGGGGTCTGAGCATCAAAGTGGGGAGTGTGGCATCATCCCCTCCCTAAGGAGAGAGAAAAAAAGGGAGAGAAAACTTCAAGGTAACCTGGCTATGGGCCTATGTGACGACATCCCTCATGACCTTGTAAACTGAGGCTACTTAATCAGACTGCATGTTTATGTGTGTTACCATATATGGGAGACAAAGAAATAGAAAATGTATTTTTAAAAAACTATGCCATGTGACGTTTGGTGCTCAGTCTTTGAGTACAAACCCAACTGAGCGGTGCCAACAGGAATAAAGTTCCTTCCTGGAAAGAAAAGCCTCAGTGTCATGACTCTGTGCGGGAATTCTGCTACACAACCAATCACAAAAAAACCAACTAGATTTTCCCAGATAAGGCAACTACCTAAGCTATAGCCAATCAAATTATTTCTTTGCTTTGCTTCCAAATATTCTTTATAAAAGTCCTTCCCTTAGCTCCTAAACACTTTCAGTTTGGTACTGTCCAATCTGAACCAATTTTTGCTCAAATGAACTCTCAAACTTTTACATATGCCTCAGTTTATCTTTTAAAAACAGTAAGTCAAAGTATAGATCACCCTTATCATCTTGAATCAAAATACTATTGACAGAAGGAAATTAGTTTTACAAATTACTCCAATTTGAAGGTAAACTAGGCCCTAGATGGTGTTGCCCATGCTAACTCCCACATTAGCAAACCAAAACTTAACTGAGTTTCTACGCTCAGCTGTCCCAGAAAAGGACAGCCATGTCAACCAGTCGATGTTTGCCTGTTCAGCACAAATTACCTGACTGAGTTCCAAGAATTCCTTTGCCCCATATGAGGAAAGTAATCCTGTTTTAACCAACAAACAAGTGCCTTATAACTTCCTTGTTCCTGCTTACTCTGGTCTATAAAAATCTTTCACTTCTGGGGTTCCTGGTGGCTCAGTTAAGTATCCAACTCTTGATTTTGGCACAGGTCATGATCTCATGGTTTGTGGGATTGAGCCCTGTGTTGGGCTCTGTGCTAACAGCACAGAGCCTACCTGGGATTCTCTCTCCCTCTCTCTCTGCCCCTCCCTCACTTGAAGGAGTATGTGGGTTTTCTTTCTCTCTCTCTCTCTCTCTCTCTCTCAAAATAAATAAACATTTATTAAAGAGTCTTTCACTTTGTACAGCTCTTCAAAGCTCTTCTCTTTCTGCTAGATTGGAAGCTGCCTGACTCATGTATCACTGAACAAAGCCAATCTTTAAAATTTACTCAATTGAATTTTCTTCTTTAGCAGTTTTGGCAATCAGAATGAGACCCAAAGGAGGCTATTGATGGCTTTGGGAACAATGAGAAACACAGGTGTTGGTGCCATTGAACCCTTTGAGTTCTCTGTCTTTCTCAATGTTTCCAAAAGACATGGTAAGTTCCTCTCATGTCTGAGCTCTGACTTCTTCTTATGTTTGAGTTTCTGACCTAATTGACTTTTCTAGTCCAGGGTTTAACAGATCAGCCTGAGCTAGCAGATGGTTCCACTAAAGCCTGTAGACCATAGTCCATTATTAGTTCACAGTCCTGATTTATTGGGTGTTGTTCCTTCAGTTTATAGTTCCACTATGGGACCTGCTAGTTTTGTTTGTGTGCACCTAAGGTAGTATAAACTGTTTTTAGGCAACAGACTTGAGCAATGGAAACCTGAGAACGGTAAAAGGGCCCACAGAGACCACTGAGCTGAAGTAAACAGGCTCATTAAGTGACCCACCTCGAAATAACCACAGGCTCAAACTGACCAATTATAACAAGGCATAGTTCCTAAGATTACCAAAAAAGGGAGAATTCCACATATCTCCAAACTCCCTCACTCTGCTCTAAAAACTGGCTTCTCACCACTGTCTGATAGCTCAGAGCCTGCTTAGCATTCTTTCTCTGCCCCTCCTCTTCCCTCGAAATAAATAAATAAACATTAAAAACAAAAAAGAATTCTTACCAGAATCAGCTCTCCTAGATTTCTGTCTGTAGTGCAGGGTCAAGAGAAGAAGGTAAAATTTCACATCCCCTTCGTCTTAAAATTCAGACACTTGTGAATCTGGTTTTGGGGTACATATTGTTTATTGATCCTCTCTCTCCCAGATACAGCTATTGCTTTTTTATTTGTCTCATTTTGTGTTCTGAGAACTTGGCTTGGCTTTCTTGCCTTCCTGGGGAAGGCAGATCGTCAGTTTTTCATGTGTAGGCAATTCAGCCATCAGTTTAGGGACCCCAAGAATATGGCCAGACAAAACTGTGGGTTGTACTCTCTGGCTAGGTCCAATGCACTTTTGCCAGCTCTCAGGGAAATTGTCTAAGTTTTCCTCTTGGTTATCTTTGGGAGTGGTTCTGGATCTTGGGAAGGCTTTTGCACCTTTTGCACCCTCTTTGGTGATGTTTGTTGCATCCAAGGGTAAGTCATAAAAGACTTACTGGTTTGTGTTGAGTTACTTGATAGGTATACCTTTGGTTTAAAAAAAGTAAAAAACAGAAAAAACAAACAAACAAAAAAACCAACAGGTGGTGGGAGAGTTCAATACTGCCAGGTATATTTACTCTTTGTCCTAGCTGAATACAACCTGAAAATGCATTTGAAAGAATTTTTTTTTAATTTTTTTTCAATGTTTATTTATTTTTGGGACAGAGAGAGACAGAGCATGAACGGGGAAGGGGCAGAGAGAGAGGGAGACACAGAATCGGAAACAGGCTCCAGGCTCTGAGCCATCAGCCCAGAGCCTGACGCGGGGCTCGAACTCACAGACCGCGAGATCGTGACCTGGCTGAAGTCGGACGCTCAACCAACTGCGCCACCCAGGCGCCCCTGAAAGAATTTTTTTAAGAAGGTCTATAGTCAGAAGTTGGCCAAATTAGAGCTGACATTCAGAGTCCGTAAGGACCATTTTTTTTAAAGCCCTCTCCTTTAAACTAAAATGAAACTATGAAACAGAGGGAAAGAAAAGCATTCTGAAGCCATTGTGGAAGAATTTGCTAAAATGTTCCAAAGACCCAAACTATAAGTCTAAAATGTAGGAATCTTTTGATTTCCAACTTAGCTGAAAATATTCTCCTTGGTATAAAGAAGCAGATTGAAGATAATGTGGTTGGATGGGTGTGTCAGTCTCTTGATATCATTCAGGCTTAAAAACAACTTAATTTATGAAAACAATTTAAAAACAACTATCCTTGTCTTAACAATTGAATCTTTACAAAAACAGAAATGCAGCTCTACAAGCAACTCAAAGCTTACTTGTCCTATTTATCAATGCTAAAACCTCCCCTATTCATCTCAGAAGGCACGTAGATACTGTAAAAGATCTGGACTTTGGGAACAAAGGTCCTTCTTAGAGAAATTTACATTCTTTCTCTGTGCCTATGATATATAAATATTCCTGGTCTTCCCCAAGAACCAGGGCCTATATCTTTCAAATGCAAACTTCAGGGAGGTAATTCTAATCAGAAGGACAAAACAAAGTTATTTGGAAACTAAGCCTATGAAAAATCTTAAAAGTCTTCTCTACAAATATTAGTGAAAGGCTTAAGCCATCTAAGCAAGTAAACAACTTATTCCATCTGCCAGAAACACAATTTGGGTTCAACTGTTTTTTATAAACTAGTGAGTTTTGCATTATTGAACCCTTGCTGGGTGAGCCAGGGAGATCCTGGGCCCTGGGGCCTCAATGTGGCCAAACCAAGAGGAGTCATCAAAGGTTCTTGGTCTTGTCTTGAGAAAGAATTCAAGGACTGACGTGCAATACAGTGGATGAGTCACACAAGAGGGAAGCTGTGTTAAAGTGAAAGGTACACCCTCAGGATAGAGCAAACAAGCTCAAGACAGAGACCTACACGCTTTGGGGGTTGGGATTCTATCTTTTACTGACAGTCTTTAATTAGGGGGTGGAATATTCATTACTTGGGGCAGGAAGCATGGTTTCCCACTTTTTCCTCCCAATTAGATCAGGGGTTTCCTGTCATGGCACCTGCCATCTTGGGCCTGTCTGGTTTGACCTGGCTTCTTTATGGCTTCATGGCTTCTGCCAGGAAAGGCCTCCTGCCTTCCCCATAGCTGGCTATGACTTCCTCATTGCTAACCTCCAGGCATCCCGTTAGAACCCAACAAACTGCCTGCTCTAACAGAACCTGTCTCATGAGTAAAATTTTAACATAAAAGCTATATTGGGGTGCCTGGGTGTCTCAGTTGGTTAAGCATCAGACTTTGGTTCAGGTCAAGATCTTGCAGTCTGTGAGTGGAGCCCTGCATCAGGCTCTGTGCTGACAGCTCAGAGCCTGGAGCCTGCTTCAGATTCTGTGTCTCCCTCTCTCTGTGTCCCTTCTCCACTTGTGCTCTCTCTCTCTCAAAAAATAAATAAACATTAAAAAAATTTAAAATAAAAGCTATAAGATCTTTATTTGTATCTAGCTATATGTTCATGTATATCTATGTATGTTTTAGATGTGTGATATTTTTTTTACCTCCAGGTGGAATTGCCAAAATTAATTTGTAAAGAATTCTATTTAATTGGCCTAACAAAAATCAAGAATCTGTATGGGAATTAAAGATACAACATAGAAAATATAGTCAATGGTGGGGCGCCTGGGTGGCTCAGTGGGTTAAGCGTCCGACTTTGTTTCAGATCATGATCTCATAGTTCATGAGTTCGAGCCCCATGTGGGGCTCTGTGCTGACAGCTCAGAGCCTGGAGCCTGCTTCAGATTCTGTGTCTCCTTCTCTCTCTGCCCCTTCCCTGCTTGCAGTCTTTGTCACTCAAAAATAAATAAACACTAAAAAAAAAAAAAAAAAAGAAGAAAATATAGTCAACGGTATTGTAATAGCATTGTATGGTGATGGATGGTAGCTACATTTGTGGTGAGCACAGCATAACATATAGATTTGTTGATCATTGTGTTATATATCAGAAATTAAAGTAACATTGTGCATCAACTATACTTCAATTAAAAAAAGAAAAAAAATAAGCATTTATACAAATCAAGTGTTCTTTCAGAAATGTGGAAACTAATGTTTTTCAAATTCATGTCATCTAGGATAATCTTAGCTAAATAACAGCTCATTTAAGTTCAATAGTTTAATTAAAACAGGCATATCTTTACAGTTATAAACTTTTATTCTAGCTAAATTTACTAAAAGTCATATAAGCTCATGTTATCTCTTACAGAATTTGTCAGCAAGAAAGATAGCTTAATGTGATGGTTGGCAGTTTAAAGTCTCAATGATATTTTAATGACTAATGTAAACATAATTATTAAGAACAAGTAAATTACACAGATGTAAATAAGATAAAAGTTTATAAACTCTTCAATAATAATTATACTTAATGCTATATCTACTTAAAAATAGTTTCCAATTCTTTTTGGTAACTTAAAACCTTAAAGTTATACTAAGCTAAGTTAAATGATGGATATTCATTGAATATCCAGATCATTTCCAAATAAGATAAAATATTGCAACATTAGTTACTGAACATTATCTACTTTGGGTTTCTCATTATAGAGGAACTGAAGATATTTGGGTATATTAGTAAATATTTTATATGCCACATTGAAAAATGCACTGTAGAGAAGAATGTACTTCTAGAAATCAGAAAATGTATTCATATACTTGTCAATCCACAGAATGCTAGTGTAACAGCTCACAATTGCTTATGTCTTAGTTTTCACTAGAAATTAAGGATTCGATTCTAAGTATTACAAATTCTAACCAATACATGTAATCAAAACTACTTAAAATTAATTAGTGGTAAAAGAAAAAAACATGTATGAAAAGTAGTTAAGGAGAGTAAAATGAATTTTTGGATGAGATGAAATATACAGAGACCCAGTGGGGCTCAGTCCACTGATACTGAGCATGTGATTTATGATCCTGTGGTTGTGATTTTGAGCCCCATGTTGGGCAGAGATTACTTTTTTAAAAAAGTATGAGAAAAATAAAATAATAAAATAAAATAAAATGTAAGAAGTATGGAAAATGTGTTTTTTGTCTTCAAGTAAAATGGTTGTTTCACAATAAGGAAGAGGAAAATATAGGAAAAAGCCTAAATGGATATATATATATATTTTTTTTTTTTTTTTTAAATTTTTTTAACGTTTATTTATTTTTGAGACAGGGGGAGACAGAGCACAAATGGGGGAGGGTCAGAGAGAGAGGGAGACACAGAATCTGAAACAGGCTCCAGGATTTGAGCTGTCAGCACAGAGCCTGACGCAGGGCTCGAACTCATGGGCCACGAGATCACGACCCGAGCTGAAGTCGGACGCTTAACCGACTGAGCCACCCAAGCGCCCCTGGATATATATTTTTAAAAAGCTATAGATGCTTTCTGGAAAATGAGTCATAGGGAAAGCATTTTATGTGTGGTCAAACTGGCTAAGATTGGAATAAATTTATTCAAGTTCTTAAAGAATGAGTTTTAATATCAAAAGTACACTTGTGCAAAATTAGAATTTGTTTTTCTACTGACCTGTTGAAGAATGGACTTAGACTACTTTCTTACACCAGGCACAAAAATAAACTCAAAATGGATGAAAGACCTAAACATAAGACAGGAAACCATCAAAATCCTAGAGAAGAAAACGGGCAACAACCTCTTTGACCTTGGCTGCAGCAGCTTCTTACTCTACTAGACATGTCTCCAGAGGCAAGGGAAATAAAAGCAAAAATGAACTATTGGCATCTCATCAAGATAAAAAGCTTCTGCACAGCGAGGGAAACAATCAGCTTGGATAAAGAGTTAATATCCAAGGGGCGCCTGGGTAGCTCAATTGGCTAAGCATCCAACTTCAGCTCAGATCAAGATCTCACAGTTCGTGAGTTCGAGCCCTGCATTGGGCTCTGTGCTGACAGCTCAGAGCCTGAGGCCTGCATTGGATTCTGTGTCTCCCTCTCTCTCTGCCCACCCCCCCACCTTCTGTCTCTGTCTCTGTCTCCAAAATAAATACACATTTAAAGAAAAGAATTAGTATTCAAAATCTATAAAGAATTTACCAAACTCAACACCCAAAGAACAAATAATCCAGTGAAGAAATGGGCAAGAGACATGAATAGACACTTTTCCAAAGAAAACATCCAGATGGTTAGCAGACACATGAAAAGAGGCTCAACATCACTCATCATCAGGGAAATACAAACAAAACCCACAATGAAATACCACCTCACACTTGACACAATGGCTAAAATGAACAACTCAGGAAGCAACAGATGTTGGGAAGGATGTGGAGAAAGGTGGACACTTTTGCACTGCTGGTGGGATGCAAACTGGTACAGCCACTCTGGAAAACAGTATGGAGGTTCCTCAAAAAATTAAAAGTAGAACTATCCTGTGACCTAGAAATTGAACTACTAGGAGCTTATTCAAAGGATACAGGAGTGCTGATTCAAAGGGGCACATGCACCCCAGTGTTTATAGCAACACTATCAACAATAGCCAAAGGATGGAAAGAGCCTAAACTGATGAATGGATAAAGAAGATGTGTTTTACATATACAATGGAATGTAACTCAGCAATCAAAAAGAATGAAATCTCACCATTTGCCATAACTAGAGTGTATTATGCCATGTGAAATATGTCAGTCAGAGAAAGACAAATACCATACATATGATTTCACTTATATGTGGAATTTAAGAAACAAAACAGATGAACATAGGGGATGGGAAGGAAAAATAAGATAAAGACAGAGAGGGAGACAAACCAGAAGAGATTCTTAAATATAGAGAACAAACTAAGGGGTGTTGGTGGGGTTTGGGTTGGGGATGGGCTAAATGGGCAATGGGCATCAAGGACACTTGTTGGGATGAGCACTGGCTATTATATGTAAGTGATGAATCACTAACTTCTATTCCTGAAATCATTATTACACCATATGTTAACTAATTTGTAATTAAATTTAAAAAAGGGGGGCGCCTGGGTGGCCCAGTTGGTTAAGCTGTCTGACCTCAGCTCAGGTGGTGATCTCACAGTTTGTGAGTTCAAGCCTCATGTCAGGCTCTGTGCTGACAGCTCAGAGCCTGGAGCCTGCTTCAGATTCTGTGTCTCCCTCTCTCTCTGTCCCTCCCCCACTTGTGCTCTGTCTCTCTCTCAAACAAATACATAAATAAACATAAAAAAAGAAAAAAAAAGAAATAACCTATGTTCATCAATAGGAAATTGGTAAAGCAAATGTGGTACATTCGGGTTTAGCAAAGAATGGAGAAGTTTTTTCTATAGTAGAATGATATTTATATTTGTATTTTAATATATTTGTGCATACTCATATGTAATAATCCAAGATATATTATTCAGTGAAAAGAAGTCTAGGCACATCTTTTGTTTCTAAGTCATTTGAACCCAAATATTTTGAACTGAAGAATGGAATGGAAGTATTTCATTTTCTTGGAGTAGCTTTTAGTGCAACTGCTTGTGGCTCAAAGAATTTGAAATCTTGAATGTAGGTTAAGATAATCTCAGATTGGTATTGCTCACAGACAACCAGTGGTGGAAGCAAATAGAAAATTTTCTCCAGAGGAAGATTTAGTTATTCTATGCATCAAAAAATAATGCCTCAAGTAATTTTTCATGTGCAGTGTCTACAGAGTCAAATATAATCAGACACACAAAGAAACAAGGTACTATGAGCCAGGACCTGCAGAAATAAAAGACAACAGAAACAGAACCCCAAATACATAATATTAGAATTATCAGACAGACTTTAAAACAACTACCCTAATTATAATAAAAAATATAGAAGCTAAGCTTGTAAGATTCAGAAAAAGTGATAAAATTAACATAGCAAATTAGAAAAGAACATTTGAAATCCTAGAACTTAAAGATATAGTGACTGAAATTAAGATATGAATGGACATGCTTAAAAGAAGATTAGACTGAACTGAAGAAGAGATTAGTAAACAGGAAGATAGGTAAGTAAAAATTGCACAGAATGCAGAATGTAGAAATTAGAAAGTCACAGATTAAGTGACATTATGACTAGAGTGAGAAGTTCTAACAAATTTAATTTGAGAGCAGGAAGGAGACAATGGGGCAGAGACAAAATTGAAGAAATAATGACTGAGAAATTTCCAGAACTAATGGTACGTTAGCCCACAGACTCAAGTAATTAGTGAATCCTGGGTGGTTCAGTCAGAGGAACATGTAACTCTTGACCTCTGGGTTGTGAGTTAGAGCCCCACATTGGGTATAGAGATTACTTAAGAAAAAAAGTCTTTATAAAAAGAAATTAGTGAATCCTAGGCAGCATAAATTTTAAAATACATCATAGCAAAATGGCAAAACAAATTAAAATGGTGAGAGTGGACATTCTTATCTTGTTCCTGACCATGGGGGAAAGGCTCTTCGTTTTTCCCTGTTGAGGATGATATTAGCTGTGGGTCTTTTATATATGGCCTTTATGATGTTAAGGTATGTTCCATCAATCCCTACTTTGTTGAGGGTTGTTATCAAGTATGAATGCTATATTTTGTCAAATCCTTTTTCCGGGTCTGTTGAGAGGGTCACCTGGTTCTTATCCTTGCTTTTATTAATGTGGTGTTTCATGTTGATTGGTTTGTGAATATTGAACGAACCCCGCAGCCCAGGAATAAATCCCACTTGATCGTAGTAATTCTTTTAATGTACTGTTGAATTTGATTTGCTAGTATTTTGTTGAGAATTTTGTATCCATGTTCATCAGGGATATTGACCTGCAATTCTCCTTTTTAGTGGGCTATTTGTCTGATTTTGGAATCAAGGTAATACTAGCCTTGCAGAATGAATTTGGAAGTTTTCCTTCCATTCCTATTTTTTGAAACAGTTTGAGAAGAATAGATATTAACTCTTTTTTAAATGTCTGATAGAATTCTCCTGGGAAGCCATCTGGCCCAGGACTGTAGTTTGTTGGGAGATTTTTGATTACTGTTTCAAAATCTTTGCTGGTTATGGGTCTGTTCAAATTTTCTATTTCTTCCTGTTTCAGTTTTGGTAGTTTGCATGTTTCTAGGAATTTGTCCATTTCTTCCATATTGCCCAGTTTGTTGTCATATAATTTTTCATAATATTCTCTTATAATAGTTTGTATTTCTGAGATGTTGGTCTGGGATTCTGAGATGTTGGTTGTGATCCCATTTCATTTGTGATTTTATTTATTTGGGTTCTTTCTCTTTTCTTTTTGATAAGTCTGGCTAGGGGTTATCATTTTTATTAATTCTTTCAAAGAACCAGCTCTTAGTTTCTTTGATCTGTTCCTCTGCTTGGCCCATCCTCGCAGTTGTGGACTCCATTCAGATTTATACCTCAGTTCCAGCATTTTTAGTTCAGCCTGAATAGATTTTAGCTCTTTTATCTCTATAACAAGTGATTCTCTAGTGTGTTCTATGCTTTTTTCAAACCCTGGTAGACTCCTCATGATTGTTATTTTAAATTCTAATTCCGACATCTTACTTTTATCTGTATTGATTAAATTCCTAGCTGTCATTTCTTCCTGTTGTTTCTTTTGGGGTGAATTCCTCTGTCTTGTCATTTTGGAAGGGGGAAAAATAAAAAAATAAAATTAAAATTAAAAAATTAAAAAATTAAAAAAAAATTGGGGCGCCTGGGTGGCTCAGTCAGTTATGCATCCAACTTCGGTTCAGGTCATAATCTCACAGTTTCTGAGTTCAAGCCCCGTGTCAGGCTCTGTGCTGACAGCTCAAAGCCTGGAGCCTGCTTCAGATTTTGTCTCCCTCTCTCTCTGCCCTTCTGCTCAGTCTCTGTGTATCTCTTTCTCAAAAATAAACATTAAAATTTTTTAACTTAAAAAAATAATAAAGGAAGGCAGATTCTAGATGTGTTTTGGTCTGCTTGTTAAGGGAAGCTTCCACAGGTCATTTTTTCTGTTTATAGATGGCAGCTTTGTTCTCTAAGACTTCCAGTCGATTTCTTGGGTGTTCAGAATGATTTGATATTTAGCTGTTTGGGAGAGGAGGCACTTAGGTTTGCCTTACTCCTACCTCATCAGAACACCCCCCTTTTAACCTTAACATTTGATCACACCTCTCAGTAAGTTTCGGGTCTGATGAAAAGGGGATTATTGTTAAAGTAACCAGATTAGACTCAAGGTGGAGCGACTCATGGTAAACCTCATGTCAGCAAATCAAAACTTCACTAAATTTCTATGCTGGGCTCTCCTAGAAAAGGAAAGCTTAGATCAGCCAGTCACTGCTTGTCTGCTCAGCATAAGTTACCTGACTTGACTCTAAGATGTCCCTTTGCTCCAAATAAGGAAAGTAATCCTGTCTTAACCAACCAGCAAATGCCTAGTATAACTTCTTTGTAAAAATCTGTAAAAATCTCTCACCTTATACAGCTCTGTGAAACTCCCTTCTCTCTGCTAGGTTGGATGCTGCCAAATTCATGAATCACCCAATAAATGCAGTAAGATCTTTAAAATTTACTCAGTTGAATTCTGTTCTTTCAACAAACGAATTTAATTTATAAAGAAGAGTAGAAGAGGTAACTGAGAAATGAGGAAAACAAAATAATCTTGTATGGGATTTTTTTTTTAATTTTTTAAATATTTATTTATTTTTGAGAGAGAGAGAGAGAGAGAGAGAGAGAGAAAGAGAGAGAGAGCATGAGCAGTGGAGGGGCAGAGAGAGAGGGAGACACAGAATCCAAAGCAAGCTCCAGGCTGTGAGCTGTCAGCACAGAGCCCAATGTGGGGCTGGAGCTCACAAACCATGAGATCATGACCTGAGCCAAAGTCAGACGCTTAACCGACTGAGCCACCCAGGCACCCGTTTGTTTGTTTTTGTTTTGATCCTGGAATTTCCTGATTTGGAGTAAAATTGTCTTTTAAGAACACGTGTGATTGCCTGAAGTCAAGGCTCTTGATGGGCCCAGAATCCAGGGTTGGTTCTGGCCCCTGATGAGGATTTATTTGTATCCCAATGATGTAAACAACCAAGCCCAAGGGTCCACTGTACAGAAGATCCAAAAGCAGTCCAGGGCCTTTGGGCTATTGTTTGGTGCAGGAATCACTGGGAGCCTGCAATACTATTCATCTATAGGGGCTTTAATAGCAGAGTGTATATACTGAGAAGTTCCATGAGGTATCACATGTCTTTTGAGCCTGTGAGCTCCATGACATCAGGGCTGGGCCCCTTTATTTCCCTGCTGTAGACTCCTGCCTAGGGCACCCCACCACACATACATACACAATAGTTAACATGTAGTCTTTGTGTGTGTGTGTGTGTGTGTGTGTGTGTGTGTGTGTGTGTATACTGCCCAAATATTTGTTGGCTAAATGATAAAATAGAACCAAGTCTTGCAAAGGCATCACAGCTATTTCCTCTTGTATTAGTTTTCTCAGGCTGCCATAACAAAACACCACACACTGGGTGGCTCCGGTAACAGACATTTAAGGTTTGGCAGGTGTGATTTCCCCTGAGGGAAACTTTTCCTTGGCTTGCTGACTGTAGTTTTCTCCCTGTGTCCTCACATGGCCTTCCCTCTATGTGCACATCCCTCATGTCTCTTCTTCTTCTTGTAAGGACACCAGACCTACTGGATTAGGGCCCCACACTTTCAACCTCATTTAACCTTAGTTACTCAAAGACACTATCTTCAAATGCAGTTATATTAGGGATTAAGGCATCAACATATAAATTTGGGGGGTGGGATACGATTTAGTCCACAACACTCCTCACCTGCAGGCCCCTCACTGTCCTTCCCCTTATGTACCCACTTCCTTCTCTTTTTCTCCCTCTCCACAGACTCACTTTCTGTTTCTCTATGGCTTTATCTCATTCACCCTTTTAGAAGTTCACTCAACAGAAGTGAGTGGAATCTGCTGAGTTCACAGCACAGGAGCCCCATGGTTTTGACTCAGACCTGTTTTGCTTGGCTTCATGACGGGAGTTTTCCTATGGGTCACCTCTCCTCGGTTTGCTACGATCCACATCACTTCCATGCTGTGGCACTGGCCCCCTTGGCTCATCCTCAGGTGGGTCTGGCCCCCATGGGCATTCCAGATGGAAATCCCAAGTTAGAGCCTCTGAGTCCCAAATTGTGAAACAAATCCAGCATGCACAGCTAGACTCACTTGTGGCTGTCAACTGACCAGCCAGAGGAGTCAGAGAAGAGGTCAAGGACAGGAGCTCCTCTAAAAAGGAGCTTTGGTGTTTTGGAGGAAAGGAGTGGCAGAGAAAAAATTGGTCCATATCTTGAACGAGATTCCCAGCCTTTCTTTGTCCCTCTCTCTTTGTCTTTCTCTCACTCAGGCATGTTTTAACCCCAGTAAAGTGGTCTGTTTTTCACATTGTTCTATTTGGCCACTATTACACACAAGTACCCTATTAATGCAATAGCACTGCACATAATGTCACCCAACCACTCACACACACACACACACACACACACACACACACACTATGCACACATGCACACCCCAATAGGCATATGCTATACCACCTACACACTCCACAATAATCCCACTACAGACACCCTATTAAGCACATGAATACTCACTACTCACACCTATATATGCAATCCCAACTCCTTACACACATGACCCCACTACACTCATACCCAACAACTCATACATAATTACATGAAATACCTTCCACTATTTACCTCACTACTCACAAACACCCATCACTCTCTCTCTCTCTCTCTCTCTCTCTCTCTCACACACACACACACACACACACACATGAGCACCTCATTACATACAACTTCACATATATATACCACAGTACCCAGCACACATAGTACTCACACATACACACCCCTACACAAACTCTCACTACTTACATATAATCCCACTACATACACACAAACTCCCTACACACACACACACACACACCTCACCACCTGCATATACATATGCACACAACCTACACACATGCACACACACTTCCAAACACAAAACCATGTACACTCACCACACAACACTGTACATTGCTCCCCACCACACAGAAAACTCACTATGCTATACACACACACACACACACACACACACACACACCTTCTACAGATATGCACACATACACTATACATACACAACCTTCTTCACACATACACACCTCTATATGCACTCATACACATATACTTTCACTCCATTATCTACACCCTCCATATCCACACATACTTACCCACTCCATTACACACGTGCACACAAATCCACAAACACATATACATAAGCCTCACCACCTTCTTTTCTACCATTTTGATGATAATTTTCTCCATATTCACAGCCTGCTTTTGACTGCCCATCCTACCCATCCAAATTTCATTTCCCACCATCCCTACTCAGATTCCTTTCTCTAGCCAAGCTAATCACTTTCCTTTTTTTGCAGACTGTGAACTCCTCCTGATTGCTGAAACCCCACTGCCTGGCACTAAGTAGGGGTCTCATAAATTTCTATTAAACTGAATTCTCTCTCTGCAAATGTTCTCTCCCTTCTTTACCCAGATCAGATATTTTATTTCCTTCAATACACAGCTTAAAATTCATGGCCACTGCACTGTAGCTCTCTTATCTGACATTCTTCTAGGAAGTGTTCATCAATTTTGTACCATACTCCTTATGTACCAGGATGTCAAAACTGAAGCTGTGAGCTAAGCAGAAGACATCAGATACCAAACTTAGTAAGAGGCGCCATGGTAGAGTGTTCAAGGCAGTTAGTCCAGCACTTGCTTCCTGACTTTTGAGCTTCCCCACCCATTTCTCAGATATAAGAGTAGAGACAGTGGAACTGGAGGTGGAAGGGAATTTATGGAGTTTCTGTGGACAGAGATTCTGCAGCTTGAGTCTCATCCCCTTGGAGAGGGCTAGAGGAACTACCCCTTAACCTCAAACCTAGAGAGTGAGATGCAGTGGTAAAACTCAGAGAGGGTGACACACATTTCCTGAAGAAAGCATTCAAGTTGAAGGGGCTGTGGTAGGGGAGCCAGGGACAGTGGACTGCGGGTGTAATCTGCTTCTCACTGATGGTGGGGCAAGGACACAGGAGAGAGACTGACCTGGAACCAGAGCCCTTCCCAGGAGTACTGCCTGTGAGAGGAAGGGGATGTCACTGGTGACAGTCAATGGTGGAGAGGTCTGTCAGAGAAGCAAGGCCAGAGGGGCAGCCTACTGGAGAAGGGGCCCAGAAGCAGCAGCTGCAGAAGTCTAGCAGGGGCTCTGAAAAGCCCCATAGTTCCTGCAAGGTAGTCAGGTGTGAAAGTCTGTTGACCCTGCAGGCTGTGGAGCCAAATTAGAGGACAGCAGCAGGCTCTGGCCAAGTGAGAACCTCCCTGTCCACCCTCCCACACCTCTCCTCTGCTCATGAGGAGATGAGTGCAGAAGAAAACCATAGGGAGGCTCCAGTAAGCAAGCCCAGGCCTTGTGGGAGGGGAAGAGGCAGGCTGGGCAGTCCTGCACTTGAACAAAAGTTGAAGTGTGTACTATCCTATGGGGCTGGACCCTGTGCACATCTGAATCCAGATTGTATTTGTGACTTAAAGTGATTATAGGACAATTTCCAAGGAATAAACAGAAAAAGCTTGGAGTTTTTTTCATCTACTCTTCATCCACTGGCAGCGAGAGAGCTTCCCCCACATGTCAATATTAAAGGAACAATAGGTGACAGAAAAATTTTTTATTACATCTCAGTGTCATTGCTGGCACTGGTTATACGTGTGTCTCCTATTAAGTTTCTTAGTTTTTATATCTGTTGGTATTCCAAATGTGATCCTTGCATTGTCTTTAACCTGCCACAATGTCCTGCACTTTACTGGGGGCCATTAGTTAGTATGTGGGGGCAAACATTAGATTTGGCAGCCCTGGAAGGAGTGGGACTGAGTGTGGCTAGGCTTTCACGTGGCGGGGCCTTGAATAAGTCATCTCACCAGCCTCAGTGTGGGGTGCACCCATTGTGCTTACATTGGCTCCATGTTGTTTACGGTTCTTTAAGAGAGGGCTCAACCCACCAAATTCCCACAAAATTTGCTCATTCCAAGGAGTTAAATGTAACAACAGAGCTGTTTTCAGAGGAGAACAGTCCCATTTATCAGTGGACACTCAATGAAGCACTGTATGTGTAGTTTTCAGTGTATCTTACTGTTACTTATTAAATCTTCAACACAGATTTCAAGCTTTGGAGATATGTGAAAAGATTAAACTTATGTTTCTCATTATTAGGAACTCAGCAAGTGGAATATAGGTGATATACACCAATAAACCATAATAAAATGTAACTTTTAGATCACTTATCATTGTACAATTTGGGGGTATTTAGTACATTCACAATCAAACCATCACTATCTAGTTCCAGAATTACTTTTGTCATTCCAAAAGGAGACTCTGTACCTAGTAAGCAGTCACTCTTTGTTGCCATTTCAGTAAAATCATGAACATAATTTCTTTAAGCCATTTTATCATCTTATCCATAAAAGGTCAGACTGACAATCCAGAAAAAAAAATCTTCCAAGAAATCCAGTGGGAATAACTATATTGTCACATATGTCATATATTTGAAGACTAATTAAAAACATGGTTTTATTCTGGGGGCACCTGGCTGGCTCAGTCAATTAAGCGTCCAACTTCAGCTCAGGTCATGATCTCATGGTCTGGGAGTTGGAGCCCCTGCATCTGGCTCTGGGCTGACAGCTCAGAGCCTGGAGCCTGCTTCCGATTCTGTCTCTCTCTCTCTGCCCCTTCCCTACTCTCACTCAAACACACACACACACACACACACACACACACACACACACTCTCTCTCTCTCTCTCTCAAAATAAACGTTAAAAAATTTTAATAAAAAGTATGGTTTTATTCTGGCTAAGTTTTAGCCCTATTTCTAGGAGTAGGATAATTTCTTTTAATGTTTATTTTTGAGAGACAGAGAGAGACAGAGCACAAGCAGGGGAGGGGCAGAGAGAGAAGGAGACGCAAAGCAAAGCAGGCTCCAGGCTCTGAGCATCCCTTCTCTCTTATTCATGAATACCAAGGACTTCCAGGAATATAAGGAAAGGCTTTAATGTGACAAATAGATCCAAAGAAACAGATTAGAGCAACTTGGAAGAAACAGTGGATTCTATGGATTCTTCAAAGATTTAACAATTTTCTGAGAGATAATATTCCACTCAAAACAAAAGCAGTTATTAAAAAGAAACATCTAGAAAACAAAGCAAAGCTCTTGGAAATTAAAAAATATGGTGACAGGGGAAAAAATCAATAGGACTGGAAGATAAAGTTGAAGAAACCTCCCCAAAAGTGGAACAAAATTACAGATGGAAAAATAGGAGAAAAGATTAAACACAGCAGGTCAGTAGAGGAAATCCATCATCTGAACAGTAAGAGTTCCAGAAAAAGAAAGCAAGAAAACAGTGGAGAAGCAACATTCAATGAAGTAATTACATTTTCCAGAACTGAAGAACATTAAGATTTTGATCAGAAGAGTTCAGAGTGCTGAGCACATAGGGTGAAAACAGACCATCACCAAGATATATCATCACAGATCACTGGGGGAAAACAACAGTTCTAAGAGCTTCAAGAGAAAAGAAAACTGGTCACATAAATATGTCTTCTAGCAGCCATAGTAGAGCAATGCCTTTGAAATTCTGGATGAAAATGATATCCAACTGCATGTTATTAAACTTATCAATAATAGAAGATAATAAAGGCATTTTCAGACACTTACAATCTTAAGCATTTTACCTGTCACACAAATTAAACATGGGAACACACAAGACAAAACCAGGAAATCCAACATAAGAGGCAAAGGGATGGCAATATGCAGTGGAGAGAAATTAGTCAGAGTGGAGCAGGGGCAAGGGCTCGCTCCATAGCTGTGCTGACCTTCCCCTCAAAGTGAATGAAGGCACAGTGAAAGTCAATGGAACCATCACTTTTATTGATGATTTTAACAAGAATGATAGTGGATGGCAGAGACCAGGAAAAGTGTACGTTCCTAACACAAATGATGTAAACAGAAGCTTTAGGACTCTCTTTTTCAATTAATATTTTAGCAAGAGCATTTTTTTCTAAAACTGAAAAGCAGAAATAAAAATCTTGCTTAACTGAAAGGAATTCTAGGGACTCCTGGGTGGCTCAGTCGGTTAAGTATCCGACTTTTTTTTTTTTTTTTTTTAATTTTTTTTTTTTCAACATTTATTTATTTTTGGGACAGAGAGAGACAGAGCATGAACGGGGGAGGGGCAGAGAGAGAGGGAGACACAGAATCGGAAACAGGCTCCCGGCTCTGAGCCATCAGCCCAGAGCCTGACGCGGGGCTCGAACCCACAGACCGTGAGATCGTGACCTGGCTGAAGTCGGACACTTAACCGACTGCGCCACCCAGGCGCCCCAGTATCCGACTTTTGATTTCAGCTCAGGTCATGATCTCATGGTGGTTTGTGGGATGGAGCCCCTACGTTAGGCTCCACACTGGCAGTACAGAGCCTGCTTGGGATTCTCCCTCCCTCTCTCTGCCCATCCCCCACTCATGCAGATACACAGGAAGTTGCTTACAACAGTGGCCTATAGGAGTGGTGAGCCTCTGGGAAAGAAAGGAGACTTTGCCATTCACTGTTTTATTCTTTTGACTTGTGTATCCCAAATAGTAATTGTTCAAATATGAATATATTCCCTAAGTTAAAGAGATGGAGAGATGGAGTGAAAAAAACTGACCATGTATAGTAGCATGTAGTTTAATAAAACTTACCTCAGTTTTAAGTATATAAAACTATTTAATATATATTAATATGTTCACTATAAATGTACTTAATGGATGGTGATGGAAACCGTTTCTTTTGTAGGCTACAAAGAAGTTTGAAAGTGCTAAACCAAATGTCTCTGTAACTATAAAAATCCTTTCCTACAATACTTACTGAGCAGCCACTGGGTCTTGGCTCCTACCAGATCTAAAATGTTTGTGCACCAGTGGGTTAGATGCGTATATGGAATCAGAAAACATCCATCTTTCTGTTAGTATCCAGGTGCAGTGTCCATTTGTGTCTACTCTTGGTCTTCCTATATAACTTAGTGCTTGGGAGAGACTCTAGACAATTGAGAATTTAGGGCTTTGTAGAACATACCACTTTGAAGAAACTGAAAAAAAAAAAGATGACAGGACACTATTGTTACATCATTTTTTTAAATAAGGGATTTTTAAAAAAATGTTTATTTACTTTTGAGAGAGAGAGAGAGCGCAAGTGGGGAAGGAGCAGAGGGGGAGGGAGACACAACCTGAAGTGGGCTCCAGGCTCCTAGTTGTCAGCACACAGCCCAATGCAGGGCTTAAGCTCAGGAACCACAAGATCATGACCTGAGATGAAGTCACTTAACTGACTAAGCCACCCAGGTGCCCCTGTTACATAATTTTTTTTAATCTTGAGGAACATTATTCTAAAATAGAAACATTGTTAATAAAATCATAGGTCTACTCCAAGATTCCTTAATATCTTTTGTAATATTCCATTCAGAAGGCAGAAAACTACCAGGTCTTTCCCTATGGAAGGGTGCAAATGGAATGCAATACTGCATTAGTGCACTGTACAGAAATCACAGGGAGGACAAGGAAATAATCTTTTAATTCCCCCTCTCCTCCATAACTTTTGCTGAAGAACTGCTCACTTGACATCCTAGAAACTATCTTGCTGAATTCTGTCACTATAATCTAGAAGCAATGAATCTTCTCCAGTTGGCATAATGAATGTGACACTGCCTACATCCATCCTGTGGGAGAGCTAAAAGGACAAACCCTCAGCACTGCACATCAATCTATTAAAGAAATCATGCATATAGTTATTTTTCTGTCAAGATCCTCCAATTTAATATTTTTTAAATAGCTAAAATATAATCAAGGTCACATGGAACTATACACAAACATACCCTGTTCACTATTGTTCAGCTTCATAGCAACAACACCATGGGACAGTCAAGGGCACAATCACAGTTTTATTTATTTATTTATTTTTCAACGTTTTATTTATTTTTGGGACAGAGAGAGACAGAGCATGAACGGGGGAGGGGCAGAGAGAGAGGGAGACACAGAATCGGAAACAGGCTCCAGGCTCTGAGCCATCAGCCCAGAGCCTGATGCGGGGCTCGAACTCACGGACCGCGAGATCTTGACCTGGCTGAAGTCGGACGCTCAACCGACTGTGCCACCCAGGTGCCCCTCACAGTTTTAAAAATTAAGAGCGAGAAGTAAACACAACAGGACATTTGCACAATGGCAGAGAATCCTGTTCTTGGCAGTAGACAGAAAATGATTGGCTAAAGAAATAGTTACAGATAGGCATAATCTAGAGTCTAAGTATCATAATCATAGGATATTTAAATGAGGATATGTATAACTATAGTTGTATGTATAGTTATACATATCCTAAAAGTCTAATATTTTAGGTTAGTAGCTTCTTATATAAAGGTTAAAACAAAAACCTATGAAAAACCAACCTAAGTCATTCTTTCTTTTTTCCTTAATTAACCATTTTACTCCAAGTTTGATTGAAGTCATGAGACAGTCTAGCTTAATGGCCTAGAAAAAGTTTTCTAGTTGCAAGATGCCTTAATCCTTAATTAATAAGCCCAAAGTGAACAATGAATTCGATATAAAAATTGTGAAACAAGGATATATTTCCTAGAATTTGAAAAACAGGAGACTTAAGGCAGATGGTTAACACCCAGAGCCCCTTAAGTTATATTAAATTGACACCCTGGAAATATCTTATAGCAAAACATAATTTTCTCTTAGATTTCATCATATGGGTGAAACTGTTCAGGCCAGTAAAGAATTCATGGGAGAGCTGAGTGGTTAGGCTGCACCAAGGCAATCCCCCTCTGAAGTATCCACAGAAGGAAAATGACTTGGTACCCTGTGGTTTGTACTTATCCTCAGCAAGACAGCCTAGTCCCCTTAACCCACTGTGTACCTGGGAAAAGATTGTAAAAATACTTCTGTAAGAGGTAAAGACAATAAGAACCTATAAGTACACTTTGTAAAGATGTGAAAATGTCAGAGAAGGAGCACCACATGCTGATTTTAACAGCTTTTTTTACTGGAGGAATCTGTTGTGTATAAGCCATAGGAAAATTGTACCCCCCCCAACCCCCAGAAAAAGGTCATGCAGAAAAATTAGATTCATAAAAGAATGTAATTCAAAGTAGGCAAAAATATGGCATATGTTTAAAAAAATATGCAAAGTAATTTCACTACGGAATACCTTAATTGGCATGTGACTTAGTACTATTCACTATTAACCAGATCTGATTATTCTAATAAATCTCTAATATATCTTTTCTGGAATATCTATTTTTAAAATATATCTTTTTTTTAAAATTTTTACTTTTAATTAATGTTTATTTTTGAGAGAGAGACAGAACACAAGTCGGGGAGGGGCAGAGAGAGAGGGAGACAGAATCCGAAGCAGGCTCCAGGCTCTGAGCTGTCAGCTAAGAACCCAACGTGGGGCTTGAACCCACAAACCATGAGATCATGACCTGGGCCGAAATCAGACACTTAACCGACTGAGCCATCCAGGCGCCCCTAAAATATATCTATTTTTAAGACAGAACATAAAACCTGTATTTGTGAATCCAGTATAAGCTATCTTGCCTGGTATCTTCATGGATCCAAGATATTAAAAGATTAATAAAATAATTCTTTAAAAAGCTCAAGTTACAGATTTAACAAATAATATATTTCCTCAAGTTTTCTGGATTATCCTACTAAAAATAACTTGTATTAATTAATGTACTCTGGATTTCCAGATATAAATACCAGTCAATGGTTGGCTGGCCACTGAATCATAAGTAAAATTATTCTTAGAACTGGGTCATAATATATGGAATGCCTTAACTTTTCTTAGTTCAAACCCTGTAATTTTACCCTAAAATACATAATCATGTCCTTTTATGTGCTTTAAGCTGACATATTGACTGTGCAGTCTATACTTTGTAAGACAGCAGGTAACTCTAGCACAGAAGAAATTATATAATGTGGCATGGGGGATGACTTCAGTGGCATTATTCCATTTTTATTTATCCAGACTGTTGCTTTTAGCCCTGCATTAAGACCTCCTTGTATATCAGTTTCTAGTGTGTCACCAACCATCACACAGTCCCCAGGCTGTACTCCAAGGAGACTACAGCAGTAATAAAATATGGAAGGTGATGGTTTCTCTTCTTTCTGCTCTCCACCTACAACAATAGCATCAAAATAGGACTGGCAGGCACAAGCTTCAATCTTCTCCCTTTGGGTCTGGCAGTCTCCATTTGTCAGTAAAAGTAGGCGGACCTCCTTTCGAAGTTCAGTGAGCATGGCTTTGACATCTTCTGCTAGTATCATATGCTGTAAACGTGTAGATTTCCACAGGAAATAACATTCTTCAGCCAATATCCTATTGGCTGCACCACCCTTCGTTTCCTGGATTGCTTCTTCCCAATGTAAAGTCCTGAGATCAGTAATGCAAGTACTGGAAGGATGAAAACATTCCTTGCTGAGTTTAACTTGCACTTTGTCACAGATGGTTTTAGCCTCTTCTTTGTAATGGTATTTTGATTGTAAGAGCTTTATCACCTAAATAAAAGAAAATAGGTCTATTAGCACACTTCAGGTCTTTAATAGTCATGCCCTGAGAAGCCACACTCCTATAATCTCAGAGCAGAGATTCTAACTCCATATGTCTGCCTTAAGGCAGCTCTATTAGCACACCACTTGTAGTAGGAATATAAAAATATAGAGAACACCAGAGTGAAGATCTCCCAACCTCTCTCTACAGAACTCATTCATATATTTAACCGATTTCTATTCTAAGAAGTGTCTTCATAGATAGCTCATAACAACCCTTCATTTGGCAGTCCACCATCTTTTATTCTGGTTATGAAGAAATAGAAAACTTATATTTATATTCAGTAAAAACATTTTAAATTCCTCAAAATTATTTATTATTTTGACTTTTCCATTATTTAGTCATTATTTAGACTTTTCCAAAAATAATGCTGGTTCATCCAACCTTTTCTTATCTATGTCCATTTTATGTTGTGAAGGCCTAAATTGACCACCATATAAAATGGAACCTAATTCTGTTCTTTTAGAAACATATATTCAGTTCTAATGTAATCAAGCATGTTCTGTGATTTCAGCCATTTAATGACCCAGTGCTTTGTCCAAACCTAGTTCTCCAGATAAAAATCTTCAACAAGTTCTGAGTCACACTCTGTTACTCTGGTTCTGAATCCCCTGTTAGAATTACATGCTCTTGCTCATGTTCCACATCTTTTTATCTTAGCTTTTATTGCATTAGATTCTTTTCTATTTGGCCTGTCTTCTAACATTTACTAAGACCCAATGCTCACATACATCATTTCTAACCTTTTCCACAACTTTGCAAGCGTTTTTGAAATGAAGAAATGGAAGTTCAGAACTGTTAAGTAACTTGCCCAAGTTGGGATTTAAATGCAAACTTGCCTACTTCCAAAGCACACATGCTTGCCTTTACACTATTGTATTAGGCAGTAGAGACTGGATCTGTTGTCCTTATGACATGATCTGGTGGGGAAAATAAGCAGGTATGTAACCACCATAAATGCTGGCTTGAGTGCCATGACAGTCATGTAAATAACAATGGAAATAAAATTCAAGAAGCAAGTCATTCCACAGGGTTATTGGATAAGGCTTGGCAGAGAAGATAACATTTAAACCAAGGTGTTAACAAGTCAATAAGATGGGCATGGGAGGATAAAATCATTCTAGACAGAAAGAAGAGCATGAACAAAGATGCAGAACTTAGAATTTTGAGAACTGGGAAAGGTGAGAAGCAGAGTTCAAGATGAAATTCAAGGCGTGTGAGGGAGGATAGTAAGATATGGGGCTGGAGAGGCTATTTGCAACTGTTTGTGAAAGGCCTTCAATCTCAGGCTGGGGCAGAGGCTACCCAAATCCCCTTGGTATGCAGTATTCCCATAATGCCTATACCTTCATACTGTGATTAGGTAGACTTCTCTGTTTAAGAGCTTTATTTGACCACAGGAGCACCCATGCACATAGGCTAGGGTGGAAGTGGTACCCTGGGAAAAGGCCTCAACCAATGAGGGGCAGAAAATGGTAGATAAATATCTCTGCTTTCTTGTCCCTTGGAAAGGACAATTGAAGCATGTTCTCTTCATGCTGTGTCCCAGAGTTCCCTAGCTGTTCACACCAGTAACCTACTCATTTAAACTTTCCTTCTTTGTATGATTCCACCACTCTCCTAGAGTACTTCCAAGGATCACCTCCCAAATGGATTACCTGCATCTGAAGTCCCTGTCTTAGGGACATCTGGGGAAAGATGACAACGCCAAGACATTTTTGGATCTTTGAATGATGAGTGCAAGGCACATAACTGGAAACAAAAGTTATCTGTTGTTGGACCAAAGTGGTCAAACAAGTTTAAATGTGTTGCCCTAAACTATATAGGGAACAAGTAGTATGCTACTCACAAGACTGAATTCACAATTCACCTACTGAAAAGGGGAGAGAGATTAATAAACACATCCTTCTTCCTTCAGAGTATAAGATTCACATCAAAAGTAAAGGAAATAGTGCGAGGGGCAAGATGGCGGAATAGCATGGAAGTTTTTTTTGCGTCTCTCATCCCTAAAATACAGCCATATCAAAACTAAACCATCCTGCACACCTAGAAAACTGATCTGAGGATTAACACAACAATTTGCACAACCTGAACCACAGAACTCAGCAGGCACGTTGCACGGAGAGGTGAACTGGGGGAGAGAGAAGCTGCAGAGGGCAGGGAGCTGTTTTGCTTGTGGAGAGAGGACGGAGATGGGAGGAGAGCAACCCCTCCCTGCCCAAAAGCAGCTAGAGAGAAAAGAAAGAGTTAGCAAGGGACTTAACAAAAAAAGAGAGAAAGGAGAAAGGAGAAAGGAGAGGGTTTAAATTCCATTAAGACTCTATAAACAGGGGGAGCACAGAGCCTGAAACTCCACAGCTAGATACCTGGTGGTGCTCTGGTGAGAAGGGCAAATCACCAGGGGTAGAAAGTGAGGTCCTTGGCCCACATGGGGAGAGGTGGTTTCCCTGCTGGGAGGACATTTGGTAGAGGCAGTGTGGCCACCCCACAGGCAAAGGTCCCAGCGGATCCTGAAGAACAACCACATTTGCTGGTGCTGGAACAAGGACATTAAGTGGGAACCTGGGTGCCAGATGTGTGTTGTGATTTACCATAATCCCTGAAACACTGCTGCTACATGATTGTGAAAATTTTCTGGGGTGGGTTGGCACCCAACCACAGTCTTTGGGCAAAGGCAGGAGCACGGTTCTGCAAATATTACTGGGGGCAGGTGGGCACCAGGCCATTGCTCGGTAAGACTCTCCTCTAGAGAGTCATAACAGGTCAAAGCCACAGTCCCTCAGAAGTGAGATGCAAAACACAGCCGCATCTAAGATAAAACTCAGGAGGGAGATGCTGGCCTGGCAACCTGACAGTTTGGTCACAGACAGTGTAAAAGCAGTAATGGACGGACTGGAGACAAAGGACAGGTGCCCGATTGCTGATCAGGGAGAACAGAGTTCTGATATTAGAGACTAGGGAGCTGGGTGATACCATTTTACCCCTCCTGCGCAGGTGCATACACCCCTACATGTGCCACAACAATCCACCCCAGTAAGCTAAGAAGCGCCATCTAGTGGAGAATGGAGACATTACACTAAGCCCCACCCAACTGGGCCAACCTTGCTCTTCAGGAACACCACAAATCTCTCTGCCTGCTTACTTTACAGACTATAAAGTGCTTCATAGTTGAACTTCTAGTGGAAATCGATGTAATTTCAATCGTATTTCGGTCTGTTCACTAGTCCATCTATTCAATTATTTTTTTTTCTTTTCTTATTGTTCAATACAGAAAGAGAAAACATTTATTCTCATTTTCAATTTTTGTTAAAAATATCTCTTTAAATTTTTTCTATTTTTTTTACTTTTTGAAAATTTTCAAATTCTATTTTACTTCCATCATTTCATTTTATTCTATTTCATTGTATTCATTTTTCAAGTTTTCAAACATTTTCCTTTTTTTTCTTTTATTATCTTTCCCTTTTTTCTTTAATCTGTCAAGCTCCTTTCAATAACCAGAAAAACAAACCTAGAATCTAGCATCATATATTTGATTTTGTGTGTGTGTGTGTTGGTTTTAATTTTTTAATTTCAATTTTTTTTACCTTATTAATTCCTTTTCTTCCTTCAAAATGATGAAACAAAGGAATTCATACAAAAAAAAAAAAAAAAAAAAAGAACAGGAAGAAATGACAGCCACGGACTTAATCAACAATGATACAAGCAAGATGTCTGAACCAAATTTAGAATCACGATAATAATACTTGCTGGGGTTGAAAATAGATTAGAATCCCTTTCTGCAGAGATAAAAAAAAGTAAAAGCTAGTCAGGATGAAATAAACAATGCTATAACTGAGCTGCAATCTCGAATGTATGCCATGGCAGCAAGGTTGGATGAGGCAGAGCAGCGAATCAGAGATACAGAGGACAAATTTATGGAGAATAATGAAGAAGAAAAAAGAGGGAGATTAAGCAAAAGAGCATGATTTAAGAATTAGAAAAATCAATGACTCATTAAAAAGGAACAACATCAGAATCATAGGGGTCCCAGAAAATGAAGAAAGAGAAAAAGGGGCAGAAGGGTTATGTGAGCAAATCATAGCTGAAAACATTCCTAATCTGGGGAAAGACACAGACATCAAAATCCAGGAAGCACAGAGGACTCCCATTAGATTCAACAAAAACTGACCATCAACAAGGCATATCATAGTCAACTTCACAAAATACTCAGGTAAGGAAAGAATCATGAAAGCAGCAAGGGAAAAAAGTCCTTAACCTACAAGGGAAGACAGATCAGGTTTGCAGCAGATCTATCCACAGAAACTTAGCAGGCCAGAATGGAGTGGCAGGATATATTCAATGTGCTGAATCAGAAAAATATGCAGCCAAGGATTCTTTATCAAGCAAGCCTGTCATTCAAAATAGGAGAGATAAAAAGTTTCCCAAACAAAAATTAAAGGAGTTTGTGGCCACTAAACCAGTCCTGCAGGAAATTTTAAGGGGGATTCTTTGAGGGAAGAAACATCTCTCTCTCTCTCTCTCTCTCTCTCTCTCTCTCTCTCTCTGTGTATGTGCGTGTGTGTGTGTGTGTGTGTGTGTGTGTGTACACACACACCAAAAGCAACAAAGAATCGAAAGGAGCAGTGAACACCACCAGAAACTCCAACTCTACAAGCATCATAATGGCAATAAATTCGTATCTTTCAGTATCCACTCTAAATGTCAATGGACTCAATGTTACAATCAAAAGACATAGGGTAACAGAATGGATAAGAAAACAAGATCCATCTATATGCTGTTTACAAGAGACCCACTTTAGACCTAAAGACACCTTCAGATTGAAAATAAGGGGATAGAGAACAATCTATCATGCTAATGGTTGACAAAAGAAAGCCAGAGTAGCCATACTTATATCAGACAATCTAGACTTTAAAATAAAGACTGTATCAAGAGATGCAGAAGGGCATTATATCAAAATCAAGGGGTCTATCTACCAAGAAGACCTAACAATTGTAAACATTTATGTGCCAAATGTGGAAATACCCAAATAAATCACAAACATAAAGAAACTCATCGATAGTAATACCATAATAGTAGGAGACTTTAACACCCCACTCACAGCAATGATCATTTGATCATCTAATCAAAAAATCAACAAGGAGGGGTGCCTGGGTGGCTCAGTCGGTTGGGCGTCTGACTTTGGCTCAGGTCATGATCTTGTGGTCTGTGAGTTTGAGCCTCGCATCAGGCTCTGTGCTGACAGCTCAGAGCCTGGAGCCTGTTTCAGATTCTGTGTCTCCCTCTCTCTCTCTGACCCTCCCGCGTTCATGCTCTGTCTCTTTCTGTCTCAAAAATAAATAAACGTTAAAAAAAAATAAATAAATAAAAAATCAACAAGGAAACAATGGCTTTGAATGACACACTGGACCAGATGGACTTAACAGATATATTCAGAACATTTCATCCTAAAGCAGCAGAATATACATTCTTCTCCAGTGCACATGGAACGTTCTCCCAAATAGACCACATACTGGGACACAAATCAGCCCTCAGCAAGTGCAAAAAGATCGAGATCATACCGTGCATATTTTCAGACCACAATACTATGAAACTCAAAATCAACTACAAGAAAAAATGTGGAAAGGTAACCAATACTTGGAGACAAAAGAACATCTTACTGAAGAATGAATGGGCTAACCAAGTTAAAGAGGAAATTAAAAAGTACACGGAAGCCAATTAAAATGATAACACCAGAGCCCCAAACCTCTGGGACGCAGCAAAAATGGTCATAAGAGGGAAGTATATAGCAATTCAGGCCTTCCTAGGAAGGAAGAAAGGTCTCAGATACACAACCTAACCTTACACCTTACAGAGCTGGAAAAAGAACAGCAAATAAAACCCCAAACCAGCAGAAGACAGGAAATAATAAAGATTAGAGCAGAAATTAATGCTATCAAACCCAAAATGAAAGAGTCGAACAGATCAATGAAACCAGAAGCTGGTTCTTTGAAAGATTTAACAAAATTGATAAACCCCTAGCCAGTTTGTTTCAAAAAGAAAAAGGAAAGGACTGAAATAAATAAAACCAAGAATGAAAGAGGTGAGATCACAATCAACACAGCAGAAATACAAACAATAATAAGAGAATACTATGAGCAATTATACGCCAATAAAATGGGCAATCTGGAAGAAATGGATAAATTCCTAGAAACATATAAACTACTAAAACTGAAACAGGAACAGAAAATTTGAACAGACCCATAACCAGTAAAGAAATAGAACTAGTAAACAAAAGTCTCCCCCAAAACAAGAGTCCAGGGCCAGACGGCTTTCCACGGGAATTTTACCAAATATTTAAGGAAGAGTTAACACCTATTCTCTTGAAGGTGTTCCAAAAGATAGAAATGGAAGGAAAACTTCTAAACTCTTTCTATGAAGCCAGCATTACCTTGATTCCAAAACCAGACAGAGACCCTATTAAAAAGGAGAACTATAGACCAATTTCCCTGATGAACATGGATGCAAAAATACTCAACAAGATACTTGTCAACCAGATCCAATACATTAAAAAAATTATTCACCACGACCAAGTGGGATTTATACTTGGGATGCAGGGCTGGTTCAATACCCACAAAACAACCAATGTGATACATCACATGAATAAAAGAAAATACAAGAACCACATGATCCTCTCAATAGATGCAGAGAAAGCATTTGACAAAATACAGCATCCTTTCTTAATACAAACCATCAAGAAAGTAGGGATAGAAGGATCATACCTTGAGATCATAAAAGCCATGTATGATACACCCACCGCTAATATCCTCCTCAATGGGGAAAAAATGAGAGCTTTCCCCTTAACATCAGGAACAAGACAGGGATGTCCACTCTCACCACTGTTACTCAACATAGCCTCATCAATCAGACAACACAAAGAAGCAAAATGCATCCAAATCAGCCAGGAGGAGGTCAAACTTTCACTCTTCGCAGATGACATGATTCTCTACATGGAAAACCCAAAAGCTTCCACCAAAAAACTGCTAGAACTTATCCAAGAATTCAGCAAAGTGGCAGGATATAAAATCAATGCACAGAAATTGGTTGCATTCCTATACACCAATAAAGAAGCAACAGAAAGAGAATCAAGGAGTTGATCCCATTTACAATTGCAACAAAACCCATAAAATACCTATGAATAAATCTAACCAAAGAGGTGAAAAATCTATACAGTGAAAACTATTGAAAACTTATGAAAGAAATAGAACACACAAAAAAATGGAAAAACATCCCAGGCTCCTGGATAGGAAGAATATTGTTAAAAAGTCTGTACTACCCAAAGCAATCTACATATTCACTGCAATCCCTATCAAAATAACACCAGCATTCTTCACAGAGCTAGAACAAACAATCCTAAAATTTGTATGCAATCAGAAAAGACCCTGAATAGCCAAAGCAATCTTGGAAAAGAAAACCAAAGCTGGAGGTTTCACAATCTCGGGCTTCAAGCTGTATTACAAAGCTGTAATCATCAAGACAGCATGGTACTGGCACAAAAACAGACACTTGGATCAATGGAACAGAATAGAAAATCCAGAGATGGACCAATGAATATATGGCCATCTAATAATTGACAAAGTAGGAAAGAATATCCAATGGAATAAAGACAGTGTCTTCAGCAAGTGGTGCTGGGAAAACTGGACAGTCACATGGAGAAAAATAAACCTGAACCACTTTCTTACATCATACACAAAAATAAACTCAAAATGGATGAAAGACCTCAATGTAAGACAAGAAGGCATTAAAATCCTCGAAGAGAAAGCAGGCAAAAACCTCTTTGACTTCAGCTGCAGCAACTTCTTATTTAACAAGTCTCCAGAGGCAAGGGAAACAAAAGCAAAAATGAATTCTTGGGACTTCATCAAAATAAAAAGCTTCTGCACAGTGAAGGAAACAATCAACTAAAAGGCAAGTGACGGAATGGGAGAAGATACTTGCAAACAACATAGCAGATAAAGGGTAGTATCCAAAATCTATAAAGAACTTATCAAACTCAACACCCCAAAAATAAATAATCCAGGGGCGCCTGGGTGGCTCAGTCAGTAAAGCGTCCGACTTCAACTCAGGTCATGATTTCACGGCTTGTGAGTTCGAGCCCCATGTCAGGCTCTGTGCTGACAGCTCAAAGCCTGGAGCCTGCTTCCGATTCTGTGTCCCTCTTTCGCTCTCCCCCTCCCCCCCCAATTGTGCTCTCTCTCTCTCTCAAGAATACATAAAACATTAAAAAAAAAAAAAAAAAAAAAAAACAACAAATAAGCCAGTGAAGAAGTGGGCAAAAGACATGAATAGACACTTCTCCAAAGAAGACATCCAGATGGCCAACAGACACCTGAAAAAATGCTCAACATCACTCATCATCAGGGAAATACTAATCAAAACCACTATGAAATACCACCTCACACCTAGTCAGAATGGCTAACATTCACAACTCAGGCAACAACAGATGTTGGTGAGGATGCAGAGAAAAAGGATCTCTTTTGCACTGCTGGTGGGAATGCAAACTGGTGCAGCCACTCTGGAAAACAATATGGAGGTTCCTCAAAAAATTAAAAATAGAACTACCCCAGAACCCAGCAATTGCACTACTAGGTATTTATCCAAGGGAGGGGCACATGCATCCCAATGTTTACAGCAGTACTACACAATAGCCAAAGTATGGAAAGAGCCCAAATGTCCATTGAATGATGCATGGATAATGAAGAAATGGTACATATATACAATGCAGTATTACTCAGCAATCAAAAATAATGAAATCTTATCATCTGCAACTACGTGGATGGAGGTAAAGGGTATTATGTTATGCGAAATTAGTCAGAGAAAGACAAATAGCACGTGACTTTACTCATATGAGGACATATGAACACAAGGTAAGGGAAGCAAAAATAATACAAAAATAGGGAGGGGAACAAAACAGAAGAGACTCTTAAATATACAGAACAAATAAGAGGGTTGCTGGAGGGGTTGAAGGAGGGGAGACAGGCTAAATGGGAAAGGGGCATTAAGGAATCTATTCCTGAAATCATTGTTGCAGTATATGCTAACTAACTTGGATGTAAATTAAAAAATAAAAATAAAAAAGGAAAGGAAATATTGTTCAGGCTATTTTTGTTCATCAAAAAATGCAAGAGTTAAGAAAAGTCTTATTAGTCCAAGAAAAATATACCAATCCTAAGAATTTTAGATGAAGGCAAAGTTTAATTTCAATGAACAAACCAAGCTTCTTCAGCTTTCACACTAATGTCACCATCTTTTCTAACAATGTCAGTTGAATTACTCTTGAGCTATGATGGAAGGCCACTAAGTTTTAGCAACCCTATTGCTACACAATAAAAGAACACAGGCCCCTAGAAGTCCACAGTTCTTGAGCTTAAATAGGAGCTAGCTCATAGTTAGCAAACTGAAAGCTCCCCATAAACATCCCATTTCCTGTTACTGCAATTGCCAATTCATTTCTTATGTTCTCAGGGCTCTTAAAAAGCAGAATTAGCTTACCTTAAAGTGGAGTCTTCTAAAGGTATAGAATACCACTTTCAAGTTTTGCAATTTCTTCCAAGTATATCCTCTGAATTAACTTTTCCATTTTTTTTTTTTTTTTTTTTTTTTTTCCATACAGCAAGTAATTACAGATTCACTTGGGATCACAAGTAGCATTTTAACATTAACACATTAGGGGAAAAGTTTATCAGTCATTTATATATTAATATTAATTAAAACAGAAATAACACCTATTGAATCACCAGATTTTATACCTGAAACTAATGTTAACATTGTGTCAACTATATTTCAATAAAACAAAAACACCTAAGTTGAATTAGTACACGCTATTACTAGTGCACACAATCTTAATGCCCCAACTGAGAAAATGAGAGTTTTGATTGAATTGGGGGTGGAGTAAAACGATCTCTAACTTGGAGGTGTGATGACATTTTATGCAAGGGGTAAGGCTGGCCTGAAAAGGATTCTGCGCACAGTTAAGCCCACTAAGTACTTAGCGGCATGAAGAAAGGAGCCCTAAGACAGTAAAGGGGGAGGGGGATCAATTTGATGTCATAAGATAAACTCAAACCTCTAGTTCAAAACTCTATTTAAGGGGCGCCTGAGTGGCGCAGTCGGTTAAGCGTCTGACTTCAGCCAGGTCACGATCTCGCGGTCCGTGAGTTCGAGCCCCGCATCAGGCTCTGGGCTGATGGCTCAGAGCCTGGAGCCTGTTTCCGATTCTGTGTCTCCCTCTCTCTCTGCCCCTCCCCCGTTCATGCTCTGTCTCTCTCTGTCCCAAAAATAAATAAACGTTGAGAAAAAAAAAAAAAAAAAAAAACTCTATTTAAGACTCATCTTAACCAATACAAAAAGAAGACTCTATCCTACTCCTGCTTTCTGGACCCAGAATTAAAGTTAGTATCATCACTACTAGCTTTTAGCTGATTGTGATTGCGATTTATTTAATTTTTTTTTTTTAATGTTTATTTATTTTTGAGACAGAGTGAGACAGAGCATGAACAGGGGAGGAGCAGAGAGAGAGGGAAACACAGAATCCGAAACAGGCTCCAGGCTCTGAGCTGTCAGCACAGACCCCGATGTGGGGCTCGAACTCACAGACCGCGAGATCATGACCCGAGCCGAAGTCGGACGCTTGACCGACCAAGCCACCCAGGCGCCCCGTGATTGCGATTTAAACACTTTCTGAGGGATAGAGTGGGAACTATATAACACTTTACAATACTATGATAGTATATGAAGTGGCTGAATTCCAAATAAAATGGAGTTAAGAATATGTGCTCACAAGGGCACCTGAGTGGCTCAGTCGGTTGAGCCTCTGACTCTGGATTTCGGCTCAGGTTATGATCTCATAGTTCATGGGTTTGAGACCCATGCAGGGCTCCACACTGGCAGCGTGGAGCCTGCTTGGGATGCTCTCTTTCTCTCTCTGCCCCTCCCCAGCTCTCTCTCTCTCTTTCAAAGTAAACAAAAACAATTTTTAATAAAAAAATAAAAAATACATGCTCACAAAATAGGACTGACTGCATAGAGTCTACCAATTCAAGCAGCTCTTGTGCTATTTTAGCTCAAGTCTTTCCTCAAACATCATTTATTCTATGTGACCTATCTGACCAACCTATTTAAAATTACAATTCATTCTCCCCTCCACTTTTCTGAACATACTTATAAATAAATATACATCTGATGTATTATGTTCACAGTCATCCCCACTAGAGAGTAAACTCACAAATGCAGAAATCTTTTCTGCTCTGTTCACTGAGAAACTGCAATTTCCTGTGGACAGCTTCCTCTTGGGTAGTGACACGGACAGGCCTGAAGAGGGTGGAAAGAAAGAACTTTCCCAGAAAGGGAAATGGCTCCTTCTCCCCAAGCCCAAGGCAATGGCTAAGACCTTTCCTCCCCTTCTCCTTTCAATAGAGTATTTATGAAAGCTGACATATTACTTCTGAACAGGCTAACATTTATGGATGATGCTGTATTCTTATGTGATAAAGCATTCCTTTTATAGTCAAAAGCACACACAAACTCTGCTCATTTGATAGAATGTTTATAAAGGAGGTGGCAACTGAACCAAGTCTGGAAACCTGGATTTTTATTTATCCATCCATCCATCCATCATTTATTCAATATTTACCATGCATCAAATGAATGACTACAACAGTTGGTTCCCTCTTAAGAAGCTATTAAGTTGTAGGCATCTGAGTTACAAAACTTGTTAATATCCTTTGATAAGTATATCTTGAACAAAATACAGTGCTGGTATAAGGGAGGGTATAAAGACTAGGGAGAAATAGAATCTGACTTTTGTTCAGAAATTTCACTGTGGCAGGAATGTGAAGGATGAACTGGACATAGTGAACTTGGAGACACCACCACAGCAATAGTCTAGGTGACAGGGTGGATGGTATAATTCATCAAGTGAACATTTGGATGGCATGTACTTTCCAGGTTTAAATTAAGCCTGGTAAGGATACTGAGGACTAAGATCATTATTCAAATTTTAAAATAAGAATTTAAGATTTAGAGTGGTTACATAACTTGTTCAGGCACTTTCAGCTAGGTACTGGGAGAGCTGTGATTGAAACTCAAATGTCTAATTTTATTATGTATTTATTTTAAACATAATTTATTGTCAAGTTAGCTAACATACAGTATATATGGTATGCTCTTGGCTTCAGGAGTAGATTCCCATGATTCATCACTTACATACAATACCCAGTGTTCATCCCAAGTGCCCTCTTCAATGACCATCACCCATTTTCCCCTCCCCCCCATAAACCATCAGTTTGTTCTCTGTGTTTAAGAGTCTCTTATGGTTTTCCTCCCTCTCTGTTTGAAACTATTTTTTCCCCTTTCCTTCCGCCTTTGTCTTCTGTTAAGTTTCTCAAATTCCACATATGAGTGAAAACATATATGTGTCTTTCTCTGACTTATTTCACTTACCAAATGCCTGATTTCAAAGCATGAACTCCTGGCCTATAGCATTATTTGGCCTAAACCAAGAATTTAATTGCAATATACTGGGCCTGACCTGCCAAGAACACAAAATATGCCCCTGAGATCAAGGTAAAGGGTATAAAGATAAAAAGGATAGTCAATAGTGTGGAATGCCTCAGTAAAGTCATTAAGACAGACTTAAAATGTCCATTGATTCTGGCAATTTGGGAGGTACCTAATGACCTGGCAAGTCTATTTCATTAGCAAGACAGAAACTGTATGTCAAGAGATTTAATAATAAATAAAATGTGGAGATAATGTATATAGATTTCTTTTGAAAAACATGGTCGTCAACTGAGATAGGTAACATCTAGTGAAGAGAGAAGGATTCAAGGGAGGCATTCTTTTTAATGTTTTTAAGTGTGGGACAGACCTGAATATTCAGGAGTGGAATGCACCAACAAAGAGGATGAAGATCCAGGGAGTTAAAACCTAACTAATGAAGACTAAACAGGTTGGAACACTCAGGGTTGGAAGGATTAGCTTTTGAAAGTGGGTTTTTCACATCTGATCACTCTTGGTTTTCTCCTTAGAGCTGAAGGCATTAGAAAGAAAAGGGGGATTAGAGGGCTTGAAAAGCATGGGAAAGGTCTGACACAACATTTGTGGGTATGGAGAGGATGCTGCTGAGCAATGCCTCATGAAAGGAATGCTCTGTGAAGCACGGAGTTTGGGTGTCACCTCAGATATCTACGGGTCACATCCACAGCAGGGAGACTGGCGGTGAATTCCTGCGGAGAAAATTCTCTGGAGTCAATTAAGTCCAGACTCGCCACTGATAGTTGCGTAACTTCTTGGGTCTCCTCAAAGATCCATCGAAGACCACTCAGTGCGGGTACGACCCTCCCGGAGGTCAACCGCGGAGAGGATGGCGCCTAACTGGTCCGAACCTGCCCTGGCAAGAAGCCAGAAGCCAGGTGTCTCCAAGTGTGGTATGAACGTCCATGTTTGTGGGCGACTCTGCCACCGTGGCAGTTTTAATGACATCCTTTCACGTCCCACAGCACTGGAAACAATTTCAAGAACCCAGCGTCCCAGAACCTAGGCGTAGCCAGGCAGGTAACCCAAGGGGCTGGGAATGAGGGAAGGCAGCAGCACCAGCCAGCACCCCCTGCCCACTCGTCTTTCCTTCCCGATCCTTCCGACATGGGGCCAGGGGCCTCAAAGGACGAGAAGCCAGTGCCTCTGGGATGACCTGGCCCCGGTGCGGTTTGGGCGGAGATAGCACTGGAAAGGTCAGGGGTGGGAAGACACCAAGGGGACAGGAAAGCGCGTGATACAGGGTGGGCGCATTGACCCTGCCCGGAGGAGGGCCGCGGAAGTCGGGACGTTACCTCCAACATGCCTTTTCTACTCGCCCCGGCCGTGTCGATGAGCGTGTTGTCCAGATCAAAGAAAACGGCCCGTACCTGGTTCAAGACCATTCCGCCAACCGCGCGCGTACCGTTCCAACTCCGCCTCTGCCACCGCCACCCGCGCATGCGTGAAGAGGGACTGCGGGCACGGAAGACGTGGGCGGAGCCGTGAGGTCACCTGATCATTCCTTGCAGCCGGCGGGACTCCCGCGAGATGTCTCAATAGTGGAGTGTCTGAGACAGCGAGATACCGCGAGAGTCCGGAATCGCGGTCTGTCGGTAGCGACCGAAACGTGCCACTGTCAGCGGGCGGGTGGTATCTGAACAGCTTCAGAGTGTGGAAGATTAGTGGCGCAGTTTCCTTCGTAGCCTCTTTCTGCTTATCTCTGTTTTCATGTTGCCCTCCTGGTGATATCATAACTGCCCTGGGGAGGTTTTCTGTGCCACGTGGCGCCTGAGAAGGAGTCCGAGTAGCAGTGGCTTTTCCGTTTAGACGGGGTCGGGGGTTATCGCATGGGGAGCTGCGGGCGATTCCGAAACTTCGCTGGTGATTTGCTAACTCTAAGTTGGGATGTGAGTGCGTGTGTCTAGTACCCTGAGTCTGCGGTTACGGGACAGGTCACGTCAGTAGCAGGAATGCGAAGGGGGTGCAGAGGTGTGATATTTACCCTACTAGAGTCCAGTAACCATGTTAGAACTGGAGCCCTCACCAGTACATTTTTGAAAGATGTAGTTTGGATTCCTTGAGACCCCTGTTTGATGGCTGTACGTGAAAGACCGAGGGTTCAGTAGTGTCTGCTGTTTTGTCCACTTTGATTGTTTTTCCCTTTGCATTTCCAGGCTTTTGGGTACTTCATAAATGGATAGTTTTCAGGTATGGGAAGGGGCTGAAGTATCTAAACAGTTTATTAACCTCCAGAAGGGCAGTAACAACTGCTTTCTACTCTTAGCAGAACAAAGATATTGAAATTAATCTCAAATCTTCTAAATTGTCTCTGTGGGGTAACTTTACCGAAATGTAGATAATATGGTCATCATTAATGACCAGAAATTGTCTATCAGGTAGGATAGGGCTGCAGGCAAAATCTGCCACCAGAATTTTGTTGGATCTCTGACCAGAGATTTTTTTTACATTTCTAAAAGTGATTGGAAGAAATCAAAAAAGGAGTATTCATGACACGTGAGAATTATGTGAAATGCAAACTTTAGTGTCCGTAAATGGTTTCTTTGGGACGCAACCATTTATTTATATATAGTCTTTTGCTGCTTTTGACCTGCAAGCAGAGTTGACTAGTTATACCTGAAACCATGTGGCCTGCACAGCCATTTACTGTCTGGCACTTTGTAGATAAAATTTGCCCACCCCTGAGATACATGATTAACAGTTGGGCTGCTGGTGTTCAGTAGAATTAGGTCAGTTGTCTTATCTTTATGTTAGTAGTTTTTTCTTCTGCACTGGCATATTATAGTTTCTGTATGTTTTCAGCAGACTTTTAGAGTTAACCTCTCTGCTACTGTTGAAAACAAAGATATTTATTCTTCAAAAACATGACCGGTTACCCTGTTGATGGGCATGGCGAGTCTAACAATTTTGGTCATTTAGGTTAACAATCACTAAAGTTATAATTACATTAATTGGAGTTAATCTTTTTTAGTTGTCTGAGATGTCAGAATAAATTAAGCATAAAATGGCTTATAGGGTACATGAAGCTTAAAGGATTGAAGCAGGTGTGTGTGTGTGTGTGTGTGTTTTCCTTTTCTCATGTGCATAGTTTGTTGACTGAGTCACAAATCCAAATCCAAACTCAGAGGACATATAGTAGTCTGTGTAATCCTTTTAAGGGGTTGGGTTTTTGACAGGTTTCTCTTCCTGACAAGTAGTCTAAAGGCATTCCATGACCTGTCCACCTTTGCTACTTAAAGGGAGGTGGTGGTCAGAAACAGTACTTTAATTCCTTCTAATTAGATGTCTCAATTAGAGATGTTTAGTTAAATTTGGATGTTTTAGTTAATATTTGTGAACCACTGAGTTTTCCTATAGCATTTAAGATAGATTTACAGACTCCTCATAGGTGGGCCTCAGGTACAGTACTTAAAGTTGGTCAGCTTGACAAGTTTAACACTAGTAACTAGAGGAGGTGTTATTTGTGGACTCCAAGTTCAAAGTAAAAAAATGGGTAATTGTGAGACTTGATGTAGTAACACATAAAATGGAAACTAAACTAACATTTCTTCTTCTGCGTTCTACACTGTGTGTAGTGGCACAGCACTGTTGTGCCATTGCTGCTGCCCAGTGTTGGTCCTGGCCTTTCTTACCTTCAGGAAACTGTCAGGCCCTTCCTTCCCACCTGTATACAAGTTCATTAAACTCCATGATCTCAGAAGAGAGGTTTGCCTTCTTGTTGGAAGTTTTCTCAGAATGGGACATTGCTAGGTTAATAGCAATAAAATAGAAGCAACTGGAAGAGAATCACAGGTTCTCACTACATCTAGCTGTCATCAGTTGTATCCATCCACTTTGCCTGATACCCTTAAATGCCTTTCAGTTGTTCCCTACATCCCCAACCCTAGTTAGGGAAATCTTTTCAGCAGTTCTTCCTAATGCATCATCAAGATTTTCCCATCTTTTGAATCCACTCCAGTCAGCCTCTCAATCACAGTACTATACTGAAGCTACTCTTGCCAAGTTACCAGCAATCTTCACCTTACTAAATCCAATAGCCATTCTCTGTCTTCATGGTACCTATCCTATCAGCAGAGGGCACACTCCAGTTAACAGTTTACCAACATGCTACCAAAGTATTATCAGAATAGTGGTAGCTGTTATTCAGGTGTGTGCACTTGAGCGCACACACACACACACACACACACACACACACACACACTTCTCCAGGGTTTACGTATATTTGGAATTCTACAATCCTGTGCTTCTTATACTAAATCATTCAGTGGACAACGACAGAAATATAAGTGTTTGTCTTTTCATAGTAAATACAGAATTGTTATCTTAAAGCTTGGAGTTGCAGTACTGAAACTATTCAGTACTATTCACTTGATTCTTTAGATTAATTATTTAGGTTAATTTTATTGATTCTTTAGATTAATTCCAATTCTGTATATTTTCTTAATCATTAAAATTGATCAAGGATACGTTAAATCCTTAACCTATGTTATCTTTTACTAGACTTTCCTCTTATTTTGTTATTGTTGGTTAGTTGGATCTAAGTCAAATATTTATTTGTCTGATTGTGAAAAACAGAATTTGACTCTTTTACATCCATGGCCAAAATCCTGTGCACAGCAAAACGGCCAGTGTGTCCCAGAGACCAGCAAGGTTTGTGATTCTTCACTTTGAAACAATGATACCCTTGATAAGAGAGGAGGTTCCACTGCCTGTGGTAAGCCAGGTCCTACACTTCTGTAGCCTCATTCCTTTCCCTCTCTCAGCACATCAAGTGTCCTGGCCTTGTCCTTCAGGGGTCTCCATGTGCTGCACAGAGCTCCTCCTGGTGAGCAGTTTGTCTTAGCCTCTCAAGCCCAGTGCCTATTCTAGGATCCCAGGTTCTATTCCCCTACGAGGAGGAAGCAGCAACTTTTTTTTACAGTGACAGTTCATTTTCTCTTATCAATGGGGATATGTTCCAAGACCCCCGGTGGATGCCTGAAATCATGGATAATACTGAACCATATATACAGTATGTTTTTTCCTATACATACATACCTAGGATAAAGTTTAATTTATAAATTAAGCACAGTAAGAGATTAATAACAATAGCTAATAATAAAATAGAATAATTATAAGAATATACTGTTAAGGAATACATAAATGTAGTCTGTCTCTCAAGATCTCTTACTGTACCTTCCTCACCCTTCTTGCGATGATATGACAAAATGGCCATGTGATGAAATGAGGTGAAAGATATAGGTGTTGTGATGTACACTTAGGCGACTATTGGCCTGATAATACATTAGAGGAAGAATCACCTGCTTTTAGACTGTGGTTGACTATGGGTAACTGAAACCACAGAAAGTGAAAGTGGGGATGTATGTATCTCTTTATAGCCATCCAGGGTGATTTATGATTCTATTTCTGTCCCATTGGACAGTCAAACCTAGGAGGGCAGAGACCTATGTCAGTTTAAAAAAATTTTTTTAATGTTTATTTATTTTTGAGAGATACAGAGACAGAATGCAAGTGGATTGGGGCAGAGAGAGAGGGAGGCACAATTCGAACAAGGCTCCAGGCTCCAAGCTGTCAGCACAGAGCCCGACATGGGGCTCGAACCCACGAGCCATGAGATCATGACCTGAGCCGAAGTTGGATGCTCCACCGACTGAGCCACCCAGGCATCCCAAGACCTATGTCAGTTTAACTCACCAGTGTATCCTCAGAGACTAGCACTCTAGAAAGCATATAGTAGGTCCTCAATAGGTGTATATATATTTAAATGAATTAATGGCAGCTTTGCCAGCCCCCCTCAGTCCAGACCAGGGTCTGATGACTAGATCCATTTCATCTTCTCTTCCTCCACCTTACCTGCTCTGGGGAGAGATGGAGCAAACTGGAAAGTACATAGGGGGAAGAGGTTTAAAAAGTGGGAGTTGGGAAAAGCTAAACTTTCAGAGTATATAGATGGGAGAAAAGTCTAAGAAACATACAAGCACAGTAACTTCTCATGCCAGATAATTGTGATTTACAAGAACTTGCCTCTCAAGTTGTGTATTAAACTTCTAGTATGTGTGGCTTGTGTTTACCCATCTGCTTCCCAATATAGACTAAACCAAACGAGCTGTCACCTGCCACTGAAAACTCAGTGATGATGTGACCCAAACCCTAACCTGACTTAAGAAACATTTTATGCTTCTGCCGAATATCACCATCTCTATCTGGCAACTCTTCCCACCATCCCCACTTCTCAGTCCTTAAATCTGCAACCACACCGACTTTCTTGGCTCTTCACTACTTCAATTCTTGTCTGTTATGCCCACATATGATACTCACAGCTAGGGATACTTCCTTTTCCCTTCATCCCTTCAGTTGACTACTTCCTCCTCCTTCAAATCTGAACCTGGACTGCAGTAGCTATGGAGTCTTTCCTGACTGCTCCTCATTAGTACAAACTGGGGGTTAGGTGACCCTTACAGCATTTAACACACTGTAATTTATCTGTTTGTTTACTTGTTCCATGCAAAGAGGTCGACCTTTAATTACTGAATCCCCAGGGCTCAGTCTAGGATCTCAAAAAACACTTATCAAGTAGGATGAAAATGACTGTTTAATTAAAATATATATAACTAAACTTACCATTTTAACCATTTTTGAGAATAAAGTTCCGTGGTATTAAGTGCATTCACATTGTTCTGCAACCTTTCCCTCCATTTCTAAAACTTTTTTTTGATGTTTATTTTTGAGAGAGAGAGGGACACAGAGAGAGAGAGGGAATGGGGGAGGGGTGGAGAGAGGGAGGAGACAGAATCTGAAGCAGGATCTGTGCTGACAGCAGAGAGCCTGATGTGGGGCTCGAACTCAAGAACCATGAGATCATGACCTGAGCCAAAGTCAGATGCTTAACTGACTGATCCACCCAGGTACCCTAAAAGTTTTCTTTTAAATAAAGTTTACTTTATTTATTTAAAGTTTACTAGGGGCACCTGGGTGGCTCAGTCGGTTAAGCGTCCGACTTCAGCTCAGGTCACGATCTCACGGTCTGTGGGTTCGAGCCCCGCGTCGGGCTCTGGGCTGATGGCTCAGAGCCTGGAGCCTGCTTCCGATTCTGTGTCTTCCTCTCTCTCTGCCCCTCCCCCGTTCATGCTCTGTCTCTCTCTGTCTCAAAAATAAATAAACGTTAAGAAAATTTAAAAAAAAGTTTACTTTATACAACACCCAGTACTCATCCCAACAGGTGCCCTCCTCAATACCCATCACCCACTTTCCCCTCCCTCCCACCCATCAACCCTCAGTTTATTCTAAGTTTTTAATAATCTCTTATGATTTGGCTCCCTCCCTCTCTAACTTTTTTTTTCCTTCCCCTCCCCCATGGTCTTTTGTTAAGTTTCTCAGGATCCACACAAGAGTGAAAACATATGGTATCTGTCTTTCTATCTATGACGTATTTCACTTAGCATAACACTCTCCAGTTCCATCCATGTTGCTACAAAAGGCCATATTTCATTCTTTCTCATTGCCACGTAGTATTCCATTGTGTATATAAACCACAATTGCTTTATCCATTCATCAGTTGATGGACATTTAGGCTGTTTCCATAATTTGGCTTTTGTTGAAAGTGCTGCTATAAACATTGGGGTACAAGTGCCCCTATGCATCAGCACTGCTGTATCCCTTGGGTAAATTCCTAGCAGTGCTATTTCTGGGTCATAGGGTAGATCTAGTTTTAATTTTTTGAGGAACCTCCACACTGTTTTCCAGAGTGGCTGCACCAGTTTGCATTCCCACCAACAGTGCAAGAGTGTTTCCGTTTCTCCACAACCTCTCAGGCATCTATAGTCTCCTGATTTGTTCATTTTAGCCACTCTGACTGGCGTGAGGTGATATCTCAGTGTGATTTTGATTTGTATTTCCTTGATGAGGAGTGAAGTTGAGCATCTTTTCATGTGCCTGTTAGCCATCTGGATGTCTTCTTTAGAGAAGCATCTATTCGTGTTTTCTGCCCATTTCTTCACTGGATTATTTGTTTTTTTTATTTAGTTTTTAAAAAATTTACATCCAAATTAGTTAGCATATAGTGAAACGATGATTTCAGGAGTAGATTTCTTAATGCCCCTTACCCATTTAGCCCATTCCCCCCCACCACTCCTCCAGTAACCCTCAGTTTGTTCTCCATATTTATGAGTCTCTTTTGTCCCCCTCCCTGTTTTTATATTATTTTTGTTTCCTTTCCCTTATGTTCATATGTTTTGTCTCTTAAAGTCCTCATATGAGTGAAGTCATATGATTTTTGTCTTTCTCTGACTAATTTCACTTAGCATAATACCCTCTAGTTCCATCCACATAGTTGCAAATGGCAAGATTTCATTCTTTTTACTGCCGAGTAATACTCCATTGTATATATATATCACATCTTCTTTATCCATTCATCCATCGATGGGCATTGGGGCTCTTTCCATACTTTGGCTATTGTTGATAGTGTTTCTATAAACATTGGGGTGCATGTGGCCCTTCGAAACAGCACACCTGTATCCCTTGGATAAATGCGTAGTAGTGCTATTAATGGGTCGTAGGGTAGTTCTATTTTTAGTTTTTTGAGGAACCTCCATGCTGTTTTCCAGAGTAGCCGCACCAGCTTGCATTGCCACCAACAATGCAAAAGAGATCCTCTTTCTCCACATCCTCGCCAACATCTGTTGTTGCCTGAGTTGTTAATGGTAGCTATTCTGACAGGTGTAAGGTGGGGTATCTCATTGTGGTTTTGATTTGTGTTTCCCTGATGATGAGTGATGTTGAGCATTTTTTCAGGTGTCGGTTGGCCATTTGGATGTCTTCTTTGGAGAAGTGTCTGTTCATGTCTTTTGCCCATTTCTTTGCTGGATTATTTGTTTTTGGGGTGTTTAGTTTGATAAGTTCTTTATAGATTTTGGATACTAACCCTTTATCTGATATGTCATTTGCAAATATCTCTCCCATTCTGTCAGTTGCCTTTTAGTTTTGCTGATTGTTTCCTTCGCTGTGCAGAAGCTTTTTATTTTGATGAGGTCCCAGTAGCTCATTTTTGCTTTTGCTTCCCTTGCCTCTGGAGATGTGTTGAGTAAGAAGTTGCTGTGGGTAAGATCAAAGAGGTTTTGCCTGCTTTCTCCTTGAGGATGTTTTAAAAAGTTTTTTAATGTTTATTCATTTTTTCAGAGACAGAGCATGAGCGGGGAGGGGCAGAGAGAGAGGGAGACAGAATCTGAAACAGGGTTCAGGCTGTGAGCTGTCAGCACAAAGCCCGATGTGAGGCCCAAACTCACAGATGGCGAGATCATGACCTGAGCTGAGGTCAGATGCTTAACCAACTGAGCCACCCAGGGGCCCCTTTCCTCGAAGATTTTGATGGCTTCCTGTCTTACATTGAGGTCTTTCATCCATTTTGAGTTTATTTTTGTGTATGGTGTAAGAAAGTGGTTCAGGTTCATTTTTCTACATGTTGCTGTCCAGTTTCCCCAGCACCACTTGCTAGGGAGACTAGACTGTCTGTGTTCCATTGGATATTCTATCCTCTTTGTCAAAGATTAGTTGGCCATACGTTTGTGGCTCCATTTCTGGGTTCTCTATTCTGTTCCATTGATGAGTGTCTGTTCTTGTGCCAGTACCATACTGTCTTGATGATTACAGCTTTGTAGTATAGCTTGAAGTCTGGGATTGTGATGCCTCCTGCTTTGGTTTTCTTCTCCAAGATTGCTTTGGCTATTCAGTGTCTTTTCTGGTTCCATACAAATTTTAGGATTATTTGTTCTAGCTCTGTGAAGAATGCTGGTGTTACTTTGATAGGGATTGCATTGAATATGTAGATTACTTTGGGTAGTATCGACATTTTAACAATATTTGTTCACATTTTTTTTTTAATTTTTTTTTAACGTTTATTTATTTTTGGGACAGAGAGAGACAGAGCATGAACGGGGGAGGGGCAGAGAGAGAGGGAGATACAGAATCGGAAGCAGGCTCCAGGCTCTGAGCCATCAGCCCAGAGCCCGACGCGGGGCTCGAACTCACAGACCGCGAGATCGTGACCTGGCTGAAGTCGGACGCTTAACCGACTGCGCCACCCAGGCGCCCCTGTTCACATCATCTTTATCCATTCATCAGTCGGTGGACATTTGGGCTCTCACCATAGTTTGGCTATTGTTGATAATGTGCTATAAACATTGGGGTGTGTGTACCCCTTTGAATCTGTATTTTTGTATCCTTTGGGTAAATACCTAATAGTGCAATTGCTGGGTCCTAGGGTAGTTCTATTTAAAAAAAATTTTTTTAACATTTATTCAATTTTGAGAGTTAGAAACAGAGCATGAAGGGGGGAAGGGACAGAGAGAGGGAGACACAGAATCTGAAGCAGGGTCCAGGCTCTGAGCTGTCAGCACAGAGCCCGACACGGGGCTTGAACTCACAAACTGTGAGATCATGATCTGAGCCGAAGTCAGACGTTCAATCAACTGAGCCACCCAGGCGCCCCAATTCTATTTTTAATTTTTTTGAGGAACCTTCTTACTGTTTTCCAGAGTGGCCACACCAGTTTGCATTCCTACCAACAGTGCAAGAGGGTTCCCCTCTCTCTACATCCTGCGCAACATCTGTTGTTTCCCAAGTTGTTAATTTTAGCCACTCTGACCGGTGTGAGGTGGTATCTCAATGTAGTTTTGATAGGTATTTCCCTGATGATGAGTGATGTTGAGCATCTTTTTATGTGTGTATTTGCCATCTGGATGTCTTCTTTAGAAGAAGACCCATTTCTTAATTGGGTTGTTGGTTTTGGGTGCTGAGTTTGATAAATTCTTTACAGATTAAAAAATTTTTTTTTAACGTTTATTCATTTTTGACAGCAGAGAGAGACAGAACATGAGCAGGTAAGGGGCAGAGAGAGGGAGACACAGAATCTGAAACAGGCTCCAGGCTCTGAGCTGTCAGCACAGAGCCTGACACGGGGCTTGAACTCACAAATTGTGAGATCCTGACCTGAGCTGAAGTCGGATGCTCAACCAACTAAGCCACCCAGGCGTCCCTAATTCTTTACAGGTTTTAAGGAGGGCACTTGTTATGATGAGCACTGCATGTTATGTGTAAGTGATGAATCATTGAATACTACTCCTGAAATCAATATTGTACTGTGTATTAACTAAAATTTAAATATATTTAAAAAATTTAAAAAACATATATGAAAATTCAAAAGTCCGCATCAGGTACTTGATGTCAAAAATAAACTATGGGGGCGCCTGGGTGGCGCAGTCGGTTAAGCGTCCGACTCAGCCAGGTCACGATCTCGCGGTCCGTGAGTTCGAGCCCCGCGTCAGGCTCTGGGCTGATGGCTCAGAGCCTGGAGCCTGTTTCCGATTCTGTGTCTCCCTCTCTCTCTGCCCCTCCCCCGTTCATGCTCTGTCTCTCTCTGTCCCAAAAATAAATAAACGTTGAAAAAAAAATTAAAAAAATAAATAAATAAACTATGAATTTGAAAAACAGAAGTTATATATGTGACATTGACCACAATGCAGAAACAAAAAGGTTATAAGAAACTTAGCCATCTAGATATTTAACACATACAATGAAGTAATTCTTAGCTGAAAGCAGAAATAAAAATCAATATTACAACATACAGAAATCAAATGACATACAGAGGATATTTTATGAACTTAGCAGTATTTTGACAAAGACAAGAAGGAAAATAAATGAATTTAATTTCAGTGTAAGAAACATGAAAAGAAACAACAAAACAGGTTCTAAAAAACTTGACTGAGGAAATAAATATAAAAACTGAAGTTTGCAAAGTAGAAAAATAAGACAAAATGAACTGATGACCAAGAAAACACAAAGTGGGGCACCTGTGTGGCTCAGTTTGTTGAGCGGATGGCTTCGTTTCAGGTCATGACCTTGTGGTCCATGAGTTCAAGCCCTGCATCGTGCTCTGTGCAGACAGCTTGGAGCCTGGAGCCTGCTTCAGATTCTGTGTTTCTGTCTCTCTCTGCCCCTCCCCTGCTCATGCTCTGTCTCTCTCTCTCTCCCAAAAATAAATTTAAAAAAAAAAAAAAAAACACAAAGCTTATTCCCTGACCAAAAATTAAAATAGAAAAATATTTGGCCAGTGTAATTACAGATGGAAAAAAATAAGGAATAAAAATGAGATATAATTTGGGGTGCCTGGGTGGCTCAGTCAGTTAAATGTTCAACTCTTGATCTCAGCTCAGGTCTTGATCTCAGAGTCATGGGTTCAAGTCCCACATTGGGCTCTGCACTGGCATGAAGCCTACTTAAAAAAAAAAAAAGACAATTACAGGTATAAAGGAGATTGTGTAATTATAAAGGAAAACAATATAACCCTTGGTTTAAATTATTGAAGAATAAGAAAAACCCTTGAGTCACCAAATCTGTAAGTCCCCATGTCTTGTGGGGTCTCTTCTCTTTTCTTTCTTTCTTTCTTTCTTTCTTTCTTTCTTTCTTTCTTTCTTTCTTTCTTTCTTTCTTTCCTTCTTTGATTTAAGTTTATTTATTTTGAGAGAGAGAGAAAGAGAGAGAGAGAGAGAGAGAGAGAGAACAGGGAGGGCCTGAGAGAGAGGAAGAGAAAGAGGATCCCAAGCAGGCTTTGTACTGTCAGTGCAGAGCCCAGTGCAGGGCTCAAACTCATGAATCCTGAGATTGTGATGCTTAACTGACTGAGCCACCCAGGCACCCCTCACAGTGCCTTGGTGGGTTTCAACCAGCTCTTCATTTTGCTTATTTTGAAATTTTATTCTAGGTTGTGTTTGTGTACATGTAGTTTTTATTTTTTGTTTTATGTAAAAAGAGTTTTCTTTGGAAAAGAGTGGGACTCTAATTGAACATGCCAAATCACATGTCGTAGTCTGACTCTTCTGACTCCTTCTCATCTTTCTTCTCATCTGCTATGGGCTAGGGTGAAACGAGTAGCAGGAGCTGCAGATCCTGGATCAGCAGAGACAGCCACAGCCCCAGTAGCAGGCATGTTGGCAAGCTTGCAGATACCCTGGGTAAATACTTTTTCTTTCAGCTCACTGATGACCTTGTTGAGCCAGTTATCATCCATCTCTATGCCTGTGATATCCAGAATCTTCCTGATGTCCTTGGCACTGGGATGCTTTGCCTGCAAGGGTGGCCAGCAGGTCTCAGTTTTAGAGGAGCCTCATGCGTGACTCTATGTTGTGTTTAAATATCAGTAAAGAATATATGTGAATGGATTAAGTCATTTGTACACAAGAAGTTTACTCATTGTTGGACATAACTTTTTTCAGAAGTGTGTGTGTGTGTGTGTGTGTGTGTGTGTGTGTACTGAACTGTGTGAATTTAGATGTGTTTATCACTGAAGGTCATTTGAATTTGGGAATCCCAGATAAAGGCCTGATAGCTGTGTGGAAATAAAGACACCCCAATTGAGAACAAACAGGCTACTCATTCACAGCTTGTTAGACCAAGGGGATCACCTACTTGCTTTTGGTAGAAGAGTGGGAAGGATTCAGGTGTGCTCTAACTGGAGCGTGTTGATATGGGGACACTGGAGGTGGCATCCTATGTGATTGGTCAGGGGCACATATTTGTCTTCCTCTGCTTGGTCCTGAGATGGAAATGAGAGCAAAAGTGAGGGAAGCTTCAGTCATTGACCAAACCCTGAATTATTTGAACTGATTGCTGTGGAGTTTCTGGCTTGACTTTCTGTGCAGGTTGTAGAGGAGGTTGTGGGTCAGGACTTCCTGAGCTTGTCACTATCAGACGTAGGCATGCAGGCCTGGGAGTGGATTAGAGGTAAAACCACTTAATAGTGGAGTTAGTGAGTCCCTGTCTTAATCACTAGATTTGAGGTGTCACTTTCTGTTTTATACTCTTGATTGATGTCTTTCTTTTTTGTTGAAGTGAGGTTCACATAACACTAACCACTATTTTATTTTATTTTATTTTATTTTATTTTATTTTATTTTATTTTATTTATTTATTTTTATTTATTTATTTATTTATTTTCTGTAATTTAACTTTATTTTTTATTTTTTAAAATTTACATCCAAATTAGTTAGTATATAGTGAAGCAATGATTTCAGGAGTAGATTCTTCAGTGCCCCTTACCCATTTAGCCCATCCCCCCTCCCACAACCCCTCCAGCAGCCCTCAGTTTGTTCTCCATGTTTATGAGTCTCTTTTGTTTTGTCCCCCTCCTTGTTTTTATTTTTTATTTTTATTTATTTTTTTAATATATGAAATTTATTGTCAAATTGGTTTCCATACAACACCCAGTGCTCATCCCAAAAGGTGCCCTCCTCAATACCCATCACCCACCCTCCCCTCCCTCCCACCCCCCATCAACCCTCAGTTTGTTCTCAGTTTTTAAGAGTCTCTTATGCTTTGACTCTCTCCCACTCTAACCTCTTTTTTTTTTTTTTCAATCCCCTCCCCCATGGGTTTCTGTTAAGTTTTTCAGGATCCACATAAGAGTGAAACCATATGGTATCTGTCTTTCTCTGTATGGCTTATTTCACTTAGCATCACACTCTCCAGTTCCATCCACGTTGCTACAAAAGGCCATATTTCATTTTTTCTCATTGCCACGTAGTATTCCATTGTGTATATAAACCACAATTTCTTTCTCCATTCATCAGTTGATGGACATTTAGGCTCTTTCCATAATTTGGCTATTGTTGAGAGTGCTGCTATGAACATTGGGGTACAAGTGCCCCTATGCATCAGTATTCCTGTATCCCATGGATAAATTCCTAGCAGTGCTATTGCTGGGTCATAGGGTAGGTCTCTTTTTAATTTTCTGAGGAACCTCCACACTGCTTTCCAGAGCGGCTGCACCAATTTGCATTCCCACCAACAGTGCAAGAGGGTTCCCGTTTCTCCACATCCTCGCCAGCATCTATAGTCTCCTGATTTGTTCATTTTGGCCACTCTGACTGGCGTGAGGTGATACCTGAGTGTGGTTTTGATTTGTATTTCCCTGATAAGGAGCGACGTTGAACATCTTTTCATGTGCCTGTTGGCCATCTGGATGTCTTCTTTAGAGAAGTGTCTATTCATGTTTTCTGCCCATTTCTTCACTGGGTTATTTGTTTTTCGGGTGTGGAGTTTGGTGAGCTCTTTATAGATTTTGGATACTAGCCCTTTGTCCGATATGTCATTTGAAAATATCTTTTCCCATTCCGTTGGTTGCCTTTTAGTTTTGTTGGTTGTTTCCTTTGCTGTGCAGAAGCTTTTTCTCTTCATGAGGTCCCAGTAGTTCATTTTTGCTTTTAATTCCCTTGCCTTTGGGGATGTGTCGAGTAAGAGATTGCTACGGCTGAGGTCAGAGAGGTCTTTTCCTGCTTTCTCCTCTAAGGTTTTGATGGTTTCCTGTCTCACATTCAGGCCCTTTATCCATTTTGAGTTTATTTTTGTGAAAGGTGTGAGAAAGTGGTCTAGTTTCAACCTTCTGCATGTTGCTGTCCAGTTCTCCCAGCACCATTTGTTAAAGAGACTGTCTTTTTTCCATTGGATGTTCTTTCCTGCTTTGTCAAAGATGAGTTGGCCATACGTTTGTGGGTCTAGTTCTGGGGTTTCTATTCTATTCCATTGGTCTATGTGTCTGTGTTTGTGCCGATACCATGCTGTCTTGATGATGACAGCTTTGTAGTAGAGGCTAAAGTCTGGGATTGTGATGCCTCCTGCTTTGGTCTTCTTCTTCAAAATTACTTTGGCTATTCGGGGCCTTTTGTGGTTCCATGCAAATTTTAGGATTGCTTGTTCTAGTTTCGAGAAGAATGCTGGTGCAATTTTGATTGGGATTGCATTGAATGTGTAGATAGCTTTGGGTAGTATTGACATTTTGACAATATTTATTCTTCCAATCCATGAGCAGGGAATGTCTTTCCATTTCTTTAAATCTTCTTCAATTTCCTTCATAAGCTTTCTATAGTTTTCAGCATACAGATCTTTTACATCTTTGGTTAGATTTATTCCTAGGTATTTTATGCTTCTTGGTGCAATTGTGAATGGGATCAGTTTCTTTATTTGTCTTTCTGTTGCTTCATTGTTAGTGTATAAGAATGCAACTGATTTCTGTACATTGATTTTGTATCCTGCAAATTTGCTGAATTCATGTATCAGTTCTAGCAGACTTTTGGTGGAGTCTGTCAGATTTTCCATGTATAATATCATGTCATCTGCAAAAAGTGAAAGCTTGACTTCATCTTTGCCAATTTTGATGCCTTTGATTTCCTTTTGTTGTCTGATTGCTGATTCTAGAACTTCCAGCACTATGTTAAACAACAGCGGTGAGAGTGGGCATCCCTGTCGTGTTCCTGATCTCAGGGAAGAAGCTCTCAGTTTTTCCCCGTTGAGGATGATGTTAGCTGTGGGCTTTTCATAAATGGCTTTTATGATCTTTAAGTATGTTCCTTCTATCCCTATTTATTTCATTTTTAAATGTTTATTTATTTATTTTGAGAGAGAGAGAGAGGAGGGGTAGAGAGGGAGAAAGAGAATCCCAAGCAGGCTCCGTGCTGTCAGTGTAGAGCCTGCCAGGGGATTTGAATTCACAAACCCTGAGATCATGACTTGAGCCAGAGCCAAGAGTTGGACACTTAACTGATTAAGCCACCCAGGCAGACCCAACACTAACAGTGACCAAACCAGGGCATTTAGTACATTAACAGTGTTGTGCCACCATTACCTATATCTTGTTCCAAAACATTTCTATCACCCCAAAAGGAAACTTGGTACCCATTAAGCAGTTGCTCCCCATTCCTCATTGGGGGAAATTCATTGGAGAAACTTGTGCCAGGAGGGGGGTTGTTTGTTAGGATGTAAATGAAATGGAGAAATTTTAACGTGTGGTTCTGGGTAGATTATTCAAGGATAGTCTGGTTGTTTGTATGGATAATGCAAATTAAAAAGTGAATTGTCAAACTTTGGTGTCTAAAGAATATGTATTTTAAATTATTTAGGTCAGGGGCACGTGGGTGGATCAGTCAGTTAAATGTCCAACTTTGGGTCAGGTCATGATTTCACGATTGATGGGTTCCAGGCCCCAGCTATGTGCTGACAGCTTGGAGCCTGGAGCCTGCTTCAGATTCTGTGTCTCCCTCTCTCTCTGTCCCTCCCCCACTCGTGCTCTCTTTCTCTCTCTCTCAACAATAAACAAACATTAAAAAATTAATTTAAATTATTTAGATCAGATATATTTAGAATTATTTAGATCAGGAGCACCTGGGCGGCTCAGTTGGTTAAGTGTGCAACCCTTGATTTTGGCTCAGGTCATGATCTCATGGTTCGTGAATTAGAGCCCTGTGTCAGGCTCTGCACTGAAAGTGAGGAGCCTGCTTGGGATTCTGGCTCTCTCTCTCTCTCTCTCTCTCTCTGCCTCTTCCCCCCCCCTCAAAATAAATAAACTTAAAAAAAGAATTATTTAGATCAGAACATCATTTCCATTTCCAGCCACTATTCATTTTTTTTCTTTTCAAATTTTTATTTAAATTCTAGTTAGTTAACATACAGTGCAATATTGGTTTTAGGAGTAGAATTCATTAATTCATCACTTACATACAACACCCAGTACTCATCACAAAAAGTGCCCTCCTTAGCACTGGGTGTTGTATGGAAACCAATTCAATACAATAAACTTCATATATTGAAAAAAAAAAAAAGTGCCCTCCTTAATACCCATCACCCATCTAACCCATCCCCCACCCTACCTCCATCCTCAGTTTGTTCTCTGTCATTAACAGTCTCTTATTAAGGTTTGTTTCCCTCTCTTTTTACTCCCCCCTCCCATATGTTCATCTGTTTTGTTTCCTAAATTCCACATATGACTGAAATCATACAGTACTTGTCTTTCTCTGACTGATTTATTTCACTTGATAATACATTATAGCTGCATCCATGTTGTTGCAAATGGCAAGATTTCACTCTTTTTGATGGCTGAATAAAATTCCAGTGTGTGTGTGTGTGTGTGTGTGTGTGTGTGTGTGTGTGTGTATCTATATATACATAGTAGTCTGTGTCAGACACACACACAGTAGTCTGTTTTATATATATGTATATATATATATATATATATATATATATATATATATATATAACATCTTTGTTATCCATTAATCAGTTGATGGACACTTGGGCTCTTTCCATAGTTTGGCTATTGTTGATAGTGCTGCTATAAACATCGGGATGCATGTGCACCTTGAATCAGTATTTTTGTATCCTTTGGGTAAATACCTAGTAGTGCAATCTCTGGGCCATAGGGTAGTCCTATTTTCTGCTTTTTGAGGAAACTCCATAATGTTCTCCAGAGTGGCTGCACCAGTTTTCATTCTGACCAACAGTGTAAGAGGGTTCCCCTTTCTCTGCATCCTTGCCAACATCTGTTGTTTCCTTGTTGTTAATTTTAGCCATTCTTACAGGTGTGAGGGGGTATATCATTGTGATTTTGATTTGTATTTCTCTGATGATGAGTGATGTTGAACACCTTTTCATGTGTCTGTTAGCCATCTGGACATCCTCTTTGGAAGTGTCTATTCATGTCTTCTGCCCATTTCTTCACTGGATTACTTATTTTTTGGTTGTTGAGTTTGAGAATTTCTTTCTTTTTTTTTAAGTTTATTTATTTTGAGAGAGAGAGAGAGAGAGAGAGAGAGGCAGAGAGAGAGGGAGACAAAGAATCCCAAACGGGCTCTGTGCAGATAGCACAGAGTTTGATGCAAGACTCAGTCTCACGAATTGTGAGATCATGATCTGAGCCAAAATCAAGACTTGGATGCTTAACAGACTGAGCCACCCAGGTGCCCCTGAGAAGTTCTTTACAGAGTTTGAATACTAACCCCTTATCTGATATGTCATTTGCAAATATCTTCTCCCATTCCATTCTGTTGCCTTTTAGTTTTGTTGATTGTTTCCTTTGCTGTGCTGAAGCTTTTTATCTTTTTTAAATAATTTTTTAAGTTTATTCATTTTTGAGAGGGGGGAGGGGCAGAAAGAGGGAGACGTAGAATCTGAATCAGGCTCCAGGCTCTGAGCTGTTAGCACAGAGGTCAATGCAGGGCTTGAACTCATAAACTGCGAGATCATGACCTGAGCCGAAGTCGGACACTTAACTGACTGAACCACCCAGGTGCCCCCCAGAAGCTTTTTATCTTGATGAAGTCCCAATAGTTCATTTTTGCTTTTGTTTCCCTTGCCTCTGAAGAGATGTCTAATAAGAAGTTGCTGTGGCTGAAGTCAAACAGGTTGCTACCTCTTTCTCCTCTAGGATTTTGATGGTTTCCTGGTCTCACATTTAGGCCTTTCATCCATTTTGAATTTATTTTGTGTATGGTGTAAGAAAGTGATCCAGTTGCATTCTTCTGTATATTGTTGTCTAGTTTTCCCAGCACCATTTGCTAAAGAGACTGTTTTTTTTTTCCACTGGATACTCTTTCCTGCTTTGCCTAAGATTAGTTGGCCATACACTTCAGCATTTCTGGGTTCTCTATTCTGTTCCATTGAAACATATGTCTGTTTTTGTGCCAGTACCATACTGTCTTGATGATTACAACTTTGTAATACAGCTTGAAGTCCAGAATTGTGATTCCTCCAGCTTTGGTTTTCTTTTTCAGGATTTCTTTGGCCATTCGGGGTCTTTCTGGTTGCATGTAATTTGGAGAATTGTTTGTTCTAGCTGTGTGTAACACCTCTTTTGCAACAAATATAAGACTTTGAATATAATTATAGTTATAATCTGGAAGATTATATTTACTGTAGACCCAGGAATGTTGTATGCTAAAATGGCCACAATGTCACAGTATGGGGAATAAAAATCAATGGTATTGTAATAGTGTTGTATGTTTTACGGTGACAGGTGGCAGCTACACTGATCTAAACAAAGTTGAATCACTTTGTTGTAAAACTTAAACTAATGTAACATTGTGTGTCAGCTATACTCAAAAATGTTTTTAAGAATCAATAAAAGTTATTAGAATTGATGGAATTGTATGTTACTCAAAAATGTTTTTAAAAATAAAAAGTAAATGGACACAATGTAAGTTTGAAAAAAAAGGTGTAGGATATATAGCCAGTGGGATATTATTCAGCCATAGAAAGAATGAAATCTTGCCATTTGTAATGACATGGGTGGAGCTAGAGAGTATAATGCTAAGCAAAATAAGTCAGTCAGAGAAAGACAAATACCATATAGTTTCAGTCATATGTGGAATTTAAGGGAAAAAATGAGCAAAGGGAGAGAGAGAGAGAGAGAGAGAGAGAGCGAGTGCAAGAAAGAGACCCTTAACTATAGGGAAAAAACTTATGTTTAGCAGAGGGGAGATGGGTGGGGGAGACAGTTAAATAGGTGATGGAGATTAAGGAGCGCATTTGTCATGATGAACACGGATTGATGTATGAAATTGTTGAACCACTATATTGTTCCTGAAACTAACATAACACTGTATGTTAACTAACCAAAATTCATATAAAAACTTTAAAAAATGCCAGACTGCTTTGTAAGATGATTTAAAAAATCCTGAACATATTCTGAGAGTGAGGTGATCCCTACAACCATCTGTAGAAGAACAACACAATGAGTCATTCACAGACAGCTTAGACATTAATGCAGGAGCTACAACCACCTAGGGTTTAGCCATTGCTGACTTGGAGTTCTGCTGTGAGATGTTATCATGGGAACGAGGTGGAGCTCTAAGGAACCTTGTCCATGCAAGGGCCTGACAAATGCAGTGGTTCTTAGAAGAGAGATGCCTAGAATCAATCAATCTATGTATCTATCTATGTATCTATCTATCTATCATCTATCTATCCATTCATTCTTGTAGGCTCTATGATGCCCAATGTGGGGCTCAAAATCAATGACCTTGAGGTCAAGATTCACATACTTTACTGACTGAGCCAGACAGGTGCCCTAGAATCCGTTTTTTAATTTTAGCATTGTATATTCTCCGGAGAGCCTGGGAATTTCCCAAGGCATCAAGTCCTGTCCCTTTTGTTTAATAGTCTTTCTAACTATCTTTCTTCTTTCTGTATTTTAGTATAAGCAGCAAGGATAAGCTAGGCGACACTCCCAACACTTTCTGGAAATCTTAGCTAGATCACTTAATATTTCATCTCATTTTGAACTTTACACATTACTGTAGGTAGCAGAATTGCTAAACTTTTGACTGCATAGCAAAGATATCCTTTCCTCTAATGTGTAGTAAGATTATTCTATCCTGTCAGTCCTCAACTCACAGTATTAATGAATAGTCATGCCATTTTAAGCTTTCACTAACACCTTTCTCAAATCCTAGCTTTCGCCTGATTTTTGTCATAACGTTCCACTTACAGGTACTAAAACATATTAATTATGTAATGCTACTTAATAATCTACCTCAGAATGTATCAACTTAATAAACATTTATGGTCTTCCGGTTTTTATGGGACAGGAATCCCAGAGATTAGCTCTGTGGCTCTGGCTTAGGTTCTCTCATGATGTGGTCAAGTCATCATCTGAAGTCTTGACAGGTGCTAGAGGATCTGCTTCCAAAGTGAGTGTTACTCACTTGTCCAGTACATTAGTACTGGTTGAAAACAGGAGTCCTCAGTTCCTCATGGTCTTCTGCATAAATCTGCATGAGTGTCCTCACAATTTTGGTGCCGGGCATCCACCAGGGTTAGTGGTCCAAGAAAGATAGCAAGGAGAAAACTCCTGTGCCTTTTATGACCTATTCTCCAAAGTTGCACGCTATCGTGTGCTTTTTTCTATTTGCTAGATGCAAATCACTAAGTCCAGCTCACAGCAAAAGTAGGGGAGTTAGGCTCTGCCTCTTGAGGAGATCATTAGGGAGTCTGTGGGCCTATTTTAACCATCACAGCAACTCACCTTCTTTATTTCTCTACACTCAGGGATCACAGTCTTTTCTGCCTGTTTTCCAGTTTCTGAAAACATGTGTTCCATATATTTCATCACTTTTCTAATTGCTTATGATAGATGGGCTAGCCCAGTGCTGGTGATCACTTAGCCAGAATCAGAGGTCTGAGTACATTGAACTAGACCTTGTATGCAGTCTTTCTTCTCTTTGGCCTAAATTTCCTCCCCTTTAAAATGGAGATTTTGAGGTGTCTGGGTGGCTTAGTTGGAAGAGCATGCAGCTCTTGATCTCAGGTCATGAGTTCAAACTCCACATTGGGTATAGAAATTACTTACACAAATAAACAAATAAATAAACTTAAAAAATAAAATGAAGATTTTTGAACAAAAAACCCCCCAATAGGCCCGGGGAAGATGGCGGCGTAGGAGGACGCTGGGCTCACCGCACGTCCTGCTGATCAATTAGATTCCACCTACACCTGCCTAAATAACCCAGAAAACCGCCAGAGGATTAGCAGAACGGAGTCACCGGAGCCAAGCGCAGACGAGAGGCCCACGGAAGAGGGTAGGAAGGGCGGTGAGGCGGTGCATGCTCCACGGATGGCGGGAGGGAGCCGGGGCGGAGGGGCAGCTCGCCAGCCAAGCAGAGCCCCGGAGTCTGGCTTGCAAAAGCGGAGGGGCCTGACGGACTGTGTTCCGACAGCAAGCGCGACTTAGCGTCTGGGAGGTCATAAGTTAACAGCTCTGCTCGGAAAGCGGGAAGGCTGGAGGACAAAGGGAGGGAGAGCTGCTGAGCCCCTGGATGACAGAGCTCAGTTTGGTGGGGAACAAAGGCGCTCGCCAGCGCCATCTTCCCCGCCCATCCCCCAGCCAAAATCCCAAAGAGAACAAGTTCCTGCCAGGGAACTTGCTCGCTCCGCGCAAACACCCAACTCTGTGCTTCTGCGGAGGAGCCAAACCTCCGGCAGCGGATCTGACTCCCTCCCGCTGCCACAGGGCCCCTCCTGAAGTGGATCACCTAAGGAGAAGCGACCTAAGCCTGCCCCTCCTGCCCCTGTGCACCTTGCCTACCCACCCCAGCTAATACGCCAGATCCCCAGCATCACAAGCCTGGCAGTGTGCAAGTAGCCCAGACGGGCCACGCCACCCCACAGTGAATCCCGCCCCTAGGAGAGGAGAATGGAAGGCACACACCAGTTTGACTGTGGCCCCAGCAGTGGGCTGGGGGCAGACATCAGGTCAGACTGCGGCCCCGCCCACCAACTCCAGTTATACACCACAGCACAGGGGAAGTGCCCTGCAGGTCCGTACCATGCCAGGGACTATCCAAAATGACCAAGCGGAAGAATTCCCCTCAGGAGAATCTCCAGGAAATAACAACAGCTAATGAGCTGATCAAAAAGGATTTAAATAATATAACAGAAAGTGAATTTAGAATAATAGTCATAAAATTAATCGCCGGGCTTGAAAACAGTATACAGGACAGCAGAGAATCCCTTGCTACAGAGATCAAGGGACTAAGGAACAGTCACGAGGAGCTGAAAAACGCTTTAAACGAAATGCAAAACAAAATGGAAACCACCACAGCTCGGATTGAAGAGGCAGAGGAGAGAATATGTGAACTAGAAGATAAAGTTATGGAAAAAGAGGAAGCTGAGAGAAAGAGAGATAAAAATATCCAGGAGTATGAGGGGAAAATTAGAGAACTAAGTGATACACTAAAAAGAAATAATATACGCATAATTGGTATCCCAGAGGAGGAAGAGAGAGGGAAAGGTGCTGAAGGGGTACTTGAAGAAATAATAGCTGAGAACTTCCCTGAACTGGGGAAGGAAAAAGGCATTGAAATCCAAGAGGCACAGAGAACTCCCTTCAGACGGAACTTGAATCGATCTTCTGCACGACATATAGTGAAACTGGCAAAATACAAGGATAAAGAGAACATTCTGAAAGCAGCAAGGGGTAAACGTGCCCTCACATATAAAGGGAGACCTATAAGACTCGTGACTGATCTCTCTTTTGAAACTTGGCAGGCCAGAAAGAATTGGCACGAGATTTTCAGTGTGCTAGAGGGAAAAAATATGCAGCCGAGAATCCTTTATCCAGCAAGTCTGTCATTTAGAATAGAAGGAGAGATAAAGGTCTTCCCAAACAAACAAAAACTGAAGGAATTTGTCACCACTAAACCAGCCCTACAAGAGATCCTAAGGGGGACCCTGTGAGACAAAATACCAGAGACATCACTACAAGCATAAAACATACAGACATCACAACGACTCTAAACCCGTATCTTTCTATAATAACACTGAATGTAAATGGATTAAATGCGCCAACCAAAAGACATAGGGTATCAGAATGGATAAAAAAACAAGACCCATCTATTTGCTGTCTACAAGAGACTCATTTTAGACCTGAGGACACCTTTAGATTGAGAGTGAGGGGATGGAGAACTATTTATCATGCTACTGGAAGCCAAAAGAAAGCTGGAGTAGCCATACTTATATCAGACAAACTAGACTTTAAATTAAAGGCTGTAACAAGAGATGAAGAAGGACATTATATAATAGTTACAGGGTCTATCCATCAGGAAGAGCTAACAATTATAAATGTCTATGCGCCGAATACCGGAGCCCCCAAATATATAAAACAACTACTCATAAACATAAGCGACCTTATTGATAAGAATGTGGTCATTGCAGGGGACTTTAACACCCCACTTACAGAAATGGATAGATCATCTAGACACACGATCAATAAAGAAACAAGGGCCCTGAATGAGACATTGGATCAGATGGACTTGACAGATATATTTAGAACTCTGCATCCCAAAGCAACAGAATATACTTTCTTCTCGAGTGCACATGGAACATTCTCCAAGATAGATCATATACTGGGTCACAAAACAGCCCTCCATAAGTTTACCAGAATTGAAATTATACCATGCATACTTTCAGACCACAATGCTATGAAGCTTGAAATCAACCACAGAAAAAAGTCTGGAAAACCTCCAAAAGCATGGAGGTTAAAGAACACCCTACTAACGAATGAGTGGGTCAACCAGACAATTAGAGAAGAAATTAAAAAATATATGGAAACAAACGAAAATGAAAATACAACAATCCAAACGCTTTGGGACGCAGCGAAGGCAGTCCTGAGAGGAAAATACATTGCAATCCAGGCCTATCTCAAGAAACAAGAAAAATCCCAAATACAAAATCTAACAGCACACCTAAAGGAAATAGAAGCAGAACAGCAAAGGCAGCCTAAACCCAGCAGAAGAAGAGAAATAATAAAGATCAGAGCAGAAATAAACAATATAGAGTCTAAAAAAACTGTAGAGCAGATCAACGAAACCAAGATTGGTTTTTTGAAAAAATAAACAAAATTGACAAACCTCTAGCCAGGCTTCTCAAAAAGAAAAGGGAGATGACCCAAATAGATAAAATCATGAATGAAAATGGAATTATTACAACCAATCCCTCAGAGATACAAACAATTATCAGGGAATACTATGAAAAATTATATGCCAACAAATTGGACAACCTGGAAGAAATGGACAAATTCCTGAACACCCACACTCTTCCAAAACTCAATCAGGAGGAAATAGAAAGCTTGAACAGACCCATAACCAGCGAAGAAATTGAATCGGTTATCAAAAATCTCCCAACAAATAAGAGTCCAGGACCAGATGGCTTCCCAGGGGAGTTCTACCAGACGTTTAAAGCAGAGATAATACCTATCCTTCTTAAGCTATTCCAAGAAATAGAAAGGGAAGGACAACCTCCAGACTCATTCTATGAAGCCAGTATTACTTTGATTCCTAAACCAGACAGAGACCCAGTTAAAAAAGAGAACTACAGGCCAATATCCCTGATGAATATGGATGCAAAAATTCTCAATAAGATACTAGCAAATCGAATTCAACGGCATATAAAAAGAATTATTCACCATGATCAAGTGGGATTCATTCCTGGGATGCAGGGCTGGTTCAACATTCGCAAATCAATCAACGTGATACATCACATTAACAAAAAAAAAGAAAAGAACCATATGATCCTGTCAATCGATGCAGAAAAGGCCTTTGACAAAATCCAGCACCCTTTCTTAATAAAAACCCTTGAGAAAGTCGGGATAGAAGGAACATACTTAAAGATCATAAAAGCCATTTATGAAAAGCCCACAGCTAACATCATCCTCAATGGGGAAAAACTGAGACCTTTTTCCCTGAGATCAGGAACACGACAGGGATGCCCACTCTCACCGCTGTTGTTTAACATAGTGCTGGAAGTTCTAGCATCAGCAATCAGACAACAAAAGGAAATCAAAGGCATCAAAATTGGCAAAGATGAAGTCAAGCTTTCGCTTTTTGCAGATGACATGATATTATACATGGAAAATCCGATAGACTCCACCAAAAGTCTGCTAGAATTGATACATGAATTCAGCAAAGTCGCAGGATACAAAATCAATGTACAGAAATCAGTTGCATTCTTATACACTAACAATGAAGCAACAGAAAGACAAATAAGGAAACTGATCCCATTCACAATTGCACCAAGAAGCATAAAATACCTAGGAATAAATCTAACCAAAGATGTAAAGGATCTGTATGCTGAAAACTATAGAAAGCTTATGAAGGTAATTGAAGAAGATTTAAAGAAATGGAAAGACATTCCCTGCTCATGGATTGGAAAAATAAATATTGTCAAAATGTCAATACTACCCAAAGCTGTCTACACATTCAATGCAATCCCAATCAAAATTGCACCAGCATTCTTCTCGAAACTAGAACAAGCAATCCTAAAATTCATATGGAACCACAAAAGGCCCCGAATAGCCAAAGTAATTTTGAAGAAGAAGACCAAAGCAGGAGGCATCACAATCCCAGACTTTAGCCTCTACTACAAAGCTGTCATCATCAAGACAGCATGGTATTGGCACAAAAACAGACACATAGACCAATGGAATAGAATAGAAACCCCAGAACTAGACCCACAAACGTATGGTCAACTCATCTTTGACAAAGCAGGAAAGAACATCCAATGGAAAAAAGACAGCCTCTTTAACAAATGGTGCTGGGAGAACTGGACAGCAACATGCAGAAGGTTGAAACTAGACCACTTTCTCACACCATTCACAAAAATAAACTCAAAATGGATAAAGGACCTGAATGTGAGACAGGAAACCATCAAAACCCTAGAGGAGAAAGCAGGAAAAGACCTCTCTGACCTCAGCCGTAGCAATCTCTTACTCGACACATCCCCAAAGGCAAGGGAATTAAAAGCAAACGTGAATTACTGGGACCTTATGAAGATAAAAAGCTTCTGCACAGCAAAGGAAACAACCAACAAAACTAAAAGGCAACCAACGGAATGGGAAAAGATATTTTCAAATGACATATCGGACAAAGGGCTAGTATCCAAAATCTATAAAGAGCTCACCAAACTCCACACCCGAAAAACAAATAACCCAGTGAAGAAATGGGCAGAAAACATGAATAGACACTTCTCTAAAGAAGACATCCGGATGGCCAACAGGCACATGAAAAGATGTTCAGCGTCACTCCTTATCAGGGAAATACAAATCAAAACCACACTCAGGTATCACCTCACGCCAGTCAGAGTGGCCAAAATGAACAAATCAGGAGACTATAGATGCTGGCGAGGATGTGGAGAAACGGGAACCCTCTTGCACTGTTGGTGGGAATGCAAATTGGTGCAGCCGCTCTGGAAAGCAGTGTGGAGGTTCCTCAGAAAATTAAAAAGAGACCTACCCTATGACCCAGCAATAGCACTGCTAGGAATTTATCCAAGGGATACAGGAGTACTGATGCATAGGGGCACTTGAACCCCAATGTTCATAGCAGCACTCTCAACAATAGCCAAATTATGGAAAGAGCCTAAATGTCCATCAACTGATGAATGGAAAAAGAAATTGTGGTTTATATACACAATGGAATACTACGTGGCAATGAGAAAAAATGAAATATGGCCTTTTGTAGCAACGTGGATGGAACTGGAGAGTGTGATGCTAAGTGAAATAAGCCATACAGAGAAAGACAGATACCATATGGTTTCACTCTTATGTGGATCCTGAGAAACCTAACAGGAACCCATGGGGGAGGGGGAGGAAAAAAGAAAAAAAAAAAAAAAGAGGTTAGAGTGGGAGAGAGCCAAAGCATAAGAGACTGTTAAAAACTGAGAACAAACTGAAGGTTGATGGGGGGTGGGAGGGAGGAGAGGGTGGGTGATGGGTATTGAGGAGGGCACCTTTTGGGATGAGCACTGGGTGTTTTATGGAAACCAATTTGACAATAAATTTCATATATTATAAAAAAAAAAGAATAAAAAAAAAACCAATATAACAGAAAGATGTTTTGCCCTCTACTTCCATTTCTCACATGTCCAGTTGTTTAATTGTTTACCTTTGGAGTCACCTTAGATTTGAGAAGAGAATGTTGAGTAGGAACAATGGTCACTCCCAGACTGCCCCTTTATTGTACAAATAATCTAATATTTGTACAATATTGTATAATTGTACAAATTGGGCTATTGCCTAGCACAGGCTGAGGCTTATAGGCACAAACAGAAGTATAGAGGAGTATTCAGTATTGTTCTCTTTTCCTGTCTTGTACTATCTCTAAAGTGTGACCCCAAGGAATGTGAAAATATGGAAGAGAGCAGGTAGGATTATAGTTCAGGGAAGATGGAGCTTCAGGAGGAGACAGACTACTCATTACTTACTATTAATGAAAATTGATTATGGCCCAGTGTCTCTATATTTCTTGCTTTGTGTGATATATGCGACCATGTTTATGATTAATTAATTAAAATTCAAGTTAGTTAATATACAATCTAGTATTGGTTTCAGGAGAAGAACCCAGTGATTCACCACTTGTTGGAGAACAAGAAGCCAGAGGCACTGTAAGAATGTCCTGAAGGAAAGGGATGGGGTAGCAAGGAACTGAAAGCCATTCTATCCCCTGGCGGAAGGTCACTGGGACTGCATGTTCTCTCCAGAAGGACATCATGCCGGTGCCAGGCCTGGGATAAGAATGTTTTGTCTGGCCGCCAAATGCACTCATGACCCAGTGTGGAATACACTGCAGGTGCATGACCTGTCAAGATGCCAAATGCTTTGTTGTATGTTCTTGCTGTTATCAAATTGCAGAAATAAAAGAGGCTTGAGACAGGAGACCAGTGCTTTGGCTCCTGGAGAGTCTTAGCCCCCTGCTTTGTAATTCTTTTCGTCACCACACCTGTAGGATCTGTCTCTTTTCAATTGTTTACATATAACACCCAGTGCTTATCCTAACAAGTGCCCTCTTTAATGCCCGTCACCTATTTAGCCCATCCCCCCACTACCTCCCCTCCAGCAACCCTCAATTTGTTTTCTGTATTTAAGAATCTCTTATGGTTTGCCTTCCTCTGTTTTTATCTTATTTTTCCTTCCCTTCCCCTATATTCATCTGTTGTGTTTCTTAAATTCCACATATGAGTGAAATCATATGATATTTGCCTTTCTCTGACTGACTTATTTTGCTTAGCATAATACACTCTAGTTCCATCCATGTTGTTGCAAGTGGCAAGATTTCATTCTTTTTGATCGCTGAGTAATATTGCATTGTATATATACCACAGATATATACCACATCTTTATCCATTCATCAGTCGATGGACATTTGGGCTCTTACCATACTTTGGCTATTGTCAAAAGTGCTGCTATAAACATTGGGGTGCATGTGCCCCTTTGAATCAGTATATTTGGATCCTTTGGATAAATACCTAGTAGTAAAATTGCTGGGTCGTAGGGTAGTTCTATTTTTAATTTTTTGAGAAACCTCCATACTATTTTCTAGAGTAGCCTCACCAGTTTGCATTCCCACCAACACTGCAAAAGGGTTTCCATTTCTCAGCACCTTTTTGTCAACATCAGTTGTTTCCTGACTTGGTAACTTCAGCCATTGTGACAGGTGTGATGTTGTATCTCATTGTGGTATTGATTTGTATTTTCCTGACGATGAATGATTTTGGTAATCTTTTCATGTGTGTTAGCCGTCTGGAGATCTTCTTTGGAAAAGTGTCTATTCATGTCTTCTGCTCATTTCTTCACTGGGTTGTTTGTTTTTTGGGTGTTGAGTTTGATAAATTCTTTATAGATTTTGGATACTACCCCTTTATTTGATATGTTTGTTATTTGAAAATATCTTTTCCCATTCTGTTGGTTGTCTTCTAGTTTTGCTGATTGTTTCCTTCATTGTGCAGAAGCTTTTTAATTTGGTGAAGTCTCAGTAGTTCATTTTTGTTTTTTTTTTAATATTTGGGTTTTAAAAATGTTTATTTATTTTGAGAGAGAGGGAGAGAGAAAGAATGAGCAGTGTAAGGGCGGGGGGGGGGTGGGTGGGAACAGAGAATACCAAGCAAGCTTCATGCTGCCAGCACAGAGCTTGATGCGGGGCTTGAACTCACGAACCATAAGATCATGACCTGAGCCAAAATCAAGAGTCAGATGTTTAACTGACTGAGTCATCCAGGCACCCCTCATTTTTGCTTTTATTTCACTTGCCTCTGGAGACATGCCTAGTAAGATGTTTCTGTGACTGAAGTCAAAGAGGTTGCTGCCTCTTTCTCCTCTAGGATTTTGATGGTTTTCTGCTCTCACATTTAGGTCTTTCATCCATTTTGAATTTATTTCTGTGCCTGGTATAAGAAGTCATCCCGTTTCATTTTTTCTGCATGCCACTGTCCAGTTTTCCCAGCACCATTTGCTGGAGAGACTTTTTTCCATTGGATACTCTTTCCTGTTTTGTCAAAGATTAGTTGGCCATACACTTTGGGTCCACTTCTGGGTTCTCTATTCTGTTCCATTGATCTATGTATCTGTTTTTGTGCCAATACCATACTGTATTGATGATTACAGCTTTGTAGTACACCATGAAGTCTGAATTGTGATGCCTCCAGCTTTGGTTTTCTTTTTCAGGATTGTTTTGGCTTTTTAGGGTCTTTTCTGGTTCCATAAAGATTTTATAATTGTTTTTTCTAGCTCTGTGAAGAATGTTGGTGTTATTTTGATAGGGATTGCACTGAATGTGTAGATTACTTTGGTAATAGAGACATTTTAACATTGTTCTCCCAACTCATGAACATGGGATGTTTTGCCATTTCATTGTGTCTTCTCCAATTTCTTTCATAAGCTTTCTATAGTTCTCAGCATACAGATCTTTTACCTCTTTGGTTATTTTTTCCCCCTAGGTTACTTATGGTTATGGTGCAATTGTAAAACGGATAGATTCCTTGATTTCTCTTTCTGCTGCTTCATTATTGGTGTATAGAAATGCAACCTATTTCAATATGTTGATTTTATATCCTGAAACTTTGATGAATTCATGTATCAGTTCTAAGCAGTTTTTTGGCAGAATCTTTTGGTTTTGCCACGTAGAATATCATGACATCTGCAAAGAGTGAAAGTTTGACTTTTTCTTTGTCAGTTTGTATGCCTTTTATTTCTTTTTGTTGTCTGATTGCTGAGGCTAGGACAGTGGTGAGAGTGGACTTCTCTGTCGTGTTTGTGAACTTAGGGGAAAGCTCTTGGTTTTTCCCCATTGAGGGTGATATTAGCTTCAGGCCTTTCATACATGGCTTTTATGATGTTGAGGTATATCCCTACTTTCTTGAGGGTTTTTATCAAGAAAGGATGCTGTATTTTGTCAAATACTTTATATGGTTCTTATCCTTTCTTTTGTTATCAATTATCAATTACATTGATTGATTTGTGAATAGTGAACCAGCCCTACATCCCAGGAATTAATCTCAATTGATCATGGTGAATAATTGTTTTAATGTACTGTTGAATTCAATTTGCTAATATCTTGTTGAGAATTTTTGCACTTGGCTTCATCAGGGATATTGGCCTCTAATTTTCCTTTTTAGTGAGGTCTTTGCATGGTTTTGGAATCAAGGTAATGCTGACTTTATAGAATAAGTTTGGAAGTTTTCCTTCTATTTCTATTTTTTGGAAGAAGCCGTCTATCCCAGAACTCTTATTTGTTGGGAGATTTTTGATAACTGATTTAGTTTCTTTGCTGGTTATGGGCCTGTTCACATTTTCTGTTTCTTTCTGTTTGAGTTTTGGCATTGTGTGAGTGTCTAGGAATTTGTCCATTTCTTCCAGATTGCCCAATTTATTGGCATATAATTGCTAATAATATTCTCTTACTATTGTTTCTATTTCTGCAGTGTTGGTTGTGATCTCTCCTCTTTCATTCTTGATTTTATTTATTCGGGTCCTTTCCTTTTTCTTTTTGATCAATCTGACTAGGGGTTTATCAATTTTGTTCTTTGACAAAAAAACTGATTTCATTGATCTGTTCTACTTTTTAAAAATTTCACTATCATTGATTTCTGCTCTGGTCTTTATTATTTCCTATCTTCTGCTGGTTTTGTGCTTTCTTTGCGGTTCTTTTTCCAGCTCTTTTAGGTGTAAGATTAGGTTGTGTATTTGAGACCTATCTTTCTTTAGGAAGACTTGGATTGCTATGTACTTCCCTCTTTTGACCACCTTTGCTGCATCCCAGAGGTTTTGGACTTTCGTGTTTTCATTTTCATTGGCTTCCATGTACTTTTTAATTTTCCTTTTTAATTTCTTGGTTAACCCATTCATTCTTTAGTAAGATGTTCTTCAATCTCCAAGTATTCATGTTCTTTACAAATTTTTTCTTGTGGTTGATTTTGAGTTTTATAGTGGTCTGAAAATATGCAAGATATGATCTCAATCTTTTTATACTTGTTGAAGGCTGATTTGTGACCCAGTATGTGATCTACTCTGGAGAATGTTCCATGTGCAGTCAAGAAATATGTATATTCTGCTGCTTTAGGATGAAATGTTCTAAATATATCTGTTAAATCCTTCTGGTCCAGTGTGTCATTCAAAGCCATTGTTTCCTTGTTGATTTTCTGCTTATTGATATGTCCGTTGCTCTAAGGGGGATGTTGATGTCCCCTTCTCTTATGGTATTATTAGCAAAGAGTTTCTTTATATCTATGATTAATTGATTTATATATTTGGGTGTTTTCCACATTTGGCATAAATATTTATAATTGTTAGATATTCATAATTAAGGTGGATAGACCCTTTAATTATGATACAATGCCCTTCTTCATTTCTTGTTAACAGTCTTTATTTTAAAATTATTTTGTCTGATATAAGTATGGCTACTCCAGATTTCTCTTGAAGACCATTAACATGTTCCATCCCTTTACTTTAAATCTACAGGTTTCTTTAGGTCTAAAATGTGTCTCTTGTAAGCAACATTTATATGGGGCTTGTTTTCTTATCCATTCTGAGCCCTATGTTTTTTGATTGGATCACTTAGTCCATTTACATTTAGAGTGAGTACTGAAAGATATGAATTTGGTTCCAGTGTGTTGCCTGTGGAGTGGTATTTCTTGTGATGTTCCCTCGTCCTTTGTAGTGTTTGTTGCTTTTGGGTTTTTTTTGTTTGTTTGTTTTGTTTTGTCTTTTGTCCACTCAAAGAATGCCCCTTAAAATTTCTTACAGGACCTGTTTAGTGGTCACGAACCCCTTAAGTTCTTGTTTGTCTGGGAAAATCTTTATCCCTCTCCTCTATTTTGAATGACACCCTTGCTGGATAAAGAATTCTTGGCTGCATATTTTTCTGAATATATCCTGCCACAACTTTCTGGACTGCCAAGTTTCTGTGGATAGGTCTGATACTGATCTGTCTTCCCTTGTAGGTTAAGGATGTTTTTCCCTTCCTGCTTTCATAATTTCCTTGTCTGTGTATTTTGTGAGTTTGACTATCATATGCCATGGTGATGTTTGGTTTTTGTTGAATCTATTTGGAGTTCTCTGTGGCTTTTGGATTTCGATGTCTGTGTCCTTCCCCAGATTAGGAAAGTTTTCTGGTATGATTTGCTCACATCAACCTTCTGCCCCCTTTTCTCTCTCTTCATCTTCTGGGACTCCTAGGATTTGGATGTGAATCCTTTTTAATAAGTCAGAGTGTTCTCTAGGTCTTGTATCATGTTCTTTTGCCTTTGTTTCCTTCTTTTTTTCTGCTTCATTGTTCTCCATAATTTTATCTTCTATAGTTGCTGATTCACCGCTCTGCTTTGTTCATCCTACCTATCGTGGCATCCATTCAGGATTGCTTCTTAGTTATAGCATGTTTAATTTTGGCCTAACTAGATTGTATTTCTTTTATCTTGTACAATGGGATTCTCTGGTGTCTTCTATGCTTTTTCAACCCTAGCCAGTAGTCTCATTATATTGGTTCTAAATTCTAGTTCAGACATCTTACTTATCTGTGTTGATTAAGTCCCTGTCACTTCTTCCTATTCTTTCCTTGGGGTGAATTCCTTTATTTTGCCAGTTTGGAAGAGGAAAAAAATTAATAAAATAAAAAAGCTTAAGAAATTAAAAGCAAAACAAAAAATCAAATAAAAAAAGCTAGATCCCATGTGCGTTTCTGTCTGCTTGCTGAAAGAAGCTTGATAGGTGTGGTGATGCATTAAAGTTCTAAGAGGGAGGTGCTGGTGGCAGGACTGGATCTAGAAGAATCTTCTGCTGACCCTCAACTTTTCCTGGAAACGTGGACCATTCCCACCATAAGGGGACAAGCCATATGGCTGAACAACCGTACAACAGTGCCTTCTCACCACCACCACCTGACCACTTCAGCACACTACTCTCATGGTGGGGGAATAGGCAACATGATGATGCCTATGACCTTCTACTTTGGCTTTAAGAATGTGGAACTACTGTTTTCTGGTTGGTGGTCAATACAGTTTGAGAAATGGCGGGAGCTTTCTTGGCAGTGTTTTTACTAGCAATGTTCTATGAAAGACTCAAGGTAGCCTGAGAAAGCCTGCTGCATAAGTCACAAGTCAGCATCTGCTACAATTCCATGCCTGTACCAGGACCAAAAGGAGACATCCTTATGGGGACACACAGACTGTTGGGCAGCAGATGCTGAGCTTTCCTTGTCTCCTGCAAACAGTGCTGCATGTCATCCACGTGGTCCTCAGCTATTTCCTCATGCTTATCTTCATGACCTACAATGGATACCTCTGTGTTGCAGTAGCAGCAGGGGCCGGCACAGGATAACTTCTCTTCAGCTGGAAGAAGGCAATGGTGGTGGACATCATAGAGCATTGCCATTAATGTTAAACTCCATGGTGCAGCCTTATTGACTGCAGTGGGAAGTAGTTCAAGACTGAAAGACAGGATTTCTACTCCAATCTTCCCTTCTTGCTACTTATTTCCTTACACACACACGCGAGAGCTTTTGGTCTCTGAGCTACGGTGATAACCTCCCTGTTTTTTTTTTTTTTCTAATGACCTGAGACTTCCTCAGACAAGATTCCCTCAGAATCTCTCCTCCCTCATCATCATCTTAGATCCAAGTTATATGTTCTTGTCCAAGTCAAGTAGCTTTCTATTCAAGGACTTGATAACCTACTTCATTTTTTAGTCTTCTGTTTTTATTTTGTTAACAGATAATATATGAATTTGGTGGGTTTCTCCTGGGTTGGTGATGGAAAGAGATTCACTTCAGCTAGGATTGATGGGAGCTGAGGGAAATTCTTACCCAAATAAACCCAGAACCCAAACTTAACATTTGAGAGTGACTTCCCGCCTTTGGATTTGATAAGTGTGAGATACATTGTGCCTTTCCCTAGGTGTGATGTGTTGCACCAAAATCTTTACAGTGTGCAGAAGGGTGGTTTGAGGCTAAATACAGAGCTGGAGCTCACAGAAGTGTGCATTATTAGGGGGCTGACTCATTAACTTGTGTTCCTACTTAACATTTTGATTAGAATGAACTTGTCCAACAACAACAACAAAAGAGATGACAACCAATTTGAGAAAATAGAAATAGATATTTTAAAATAAAACCATTGATATTCTTAAAAAAAAGAAAGAAGATTGACGGAATAGAGAAAAGAGGGAAAGGAAAGAAGAAGAAAAAGTAAGAAAAAATTTAAAATTTCTTTATAAAATAGAATAAAGAAAATGAAGTAGAAAATAAAGAAAATGAAAAGAAAATGAAGAGAATGAATTTTAAAAAATTAAAAAAAAAAATAAAAAAATTATTCTCCTTCAAGGAAAAAAGAAAAGAAAGAAAAAAAAACAATTTAAGCAAAAACAGAAGCAAAGAAAATGAACAAATAAGTGAATGACAAACAGAATAAAATTGGAATTAAGTTACCTCCAGTTTCCCAGAACTGAAACTATGAAGCTCTCTATATTCTGTACACTAAATGGGTGGAGTGACATGCTGTTCTTCTGGGGGATGTGCTTGGAGGGCACAGTTGGGCAGGGCTTGGTGTAACAACTCTATTCTCTACTAGGTGGTTCTGGTTAGCTTATTGGTGTGGAGCAGTGTTGGTAGCCCTGCTATTAAGCACCCCTCCTTTGTCTCGAGCTTCTATCTACTCCCTGCCTCTACCCTGTCTGTGTCCAATCTGTCCGCCTACCAGGCAGCACCTCCCTCCAGAGTTTTGTCTCAGATGGTGTTGTGTTTTAAAACCCCACACTTCAGAGACCCCCGGGGCTTGGACCTGAGACCACTCTCTGGGGGAATGTCTTGCTGAGCAATGGCTGGGTGTCGTCTTGCCCTAGAAAACATTCGTGCAGTCATGTAGCAACAGATGATCATAGATTATGGCAAATCACAACACATAGCCTGTGCCAGGTTTTGAAGCACCCTTGTGTCTTTGTCCTAATACCAGGAGACATGGCTGCTCTCCAGGGTCCACTGGGACCTTTGCCTGCAAGGAGGCCATATGGCCTCTACCAAACGCACTTCAAGCAGGGGAACTGCTTCTCCCCGTGTGGCACACGGATCCCTCAGACCCTACTACCTTCACGTGGGGATTCACCCTACTTCCTCCCCACAACACTGCCAGGCACTGAGCTCTGAAACTTCAGATTCTGCGCTCCACTGTTTATAGAATCCTGGTGGTATTGAAATCTTCTTTCTCCCCATCAATGGTTTTGGGGAATAGATTTCTTGTTCAGTTCCCTGTGAGTGTTTTCACTCTTTCTCTTTCTCTCCAGGAACTTTCAGGGGGGAGTGCTTTCCTTGAACTATCCCAATGTGCTGCACTCTCCCCCTTTCTCTTTCTCTCTCTGTCTTCTCTCATCAAAAATGACTCCCTACCCTCCAAGGCTTTTCTCTCCACCAGTTCACCTCTCTGCACTGCATACCTGCTGAGCTCTGAGGCTCAAGTTATGCAGATTTTTGTGCTAATCCTCAGATCAATTTCCTAGGTGTTCAAAATGGTTTGGTGCTGATCTAGCTGCGTTTCAGAGACGAGACAAGCTCAGGGTCTCCATGATGCTCTGCCATCTTAACTCCTCTCCTCCCTCCCCTCACTTTCAATATGCAAGTGTCTTTAGGTTTAAAATGAGTCTCTTGTAGGCAACATAGAGATAAATATTATGTTTTTAAATCCATTTTGATACCCTTTGTCTTTTGATTGGAGCATTCAGTCCATTGACATTCAGAGTTATTATTGAAAGATATGGATTTAGTGCCATTGTGTTATCTGTAGACTTGGTGTTTCTGGTGATATTCTCTGGTCCTTTGTAGTCCTGTTGATTTAGTCTTTTTTCTTCTCCACTCAGAGAGTCCCCCTTAAAATTTCTTGCAGGGCTGGTTTGGTGGTTCCAAACTCCTTTAGATTTTGTTAGTCTGGGAAAGTGTTTATCTCTTCTATTCTGAATGACAGCCTTGCTGGATAAAGGATTCTTAGCTACATATTTTTCCTATTCAGTACATTGAATAGTTTCTGCCACTCCCTTCTCATCTGCCAGGTTTCAATGGACAAGTCTGCTACTAACCTTATGTGTCTGCCCTTGTAGATTAAGGACTTTTTATCCCTAGCTGCTTTCAGAATTCTCTCTTTATCTTTCTATTTTGCAAATTTCATTATGATATGTCATGGTGTTGACCTGTTTTTATTGATTTTGAAGGGAGTTTTCTGTGCCTTTTGGATTTGGATGCCTGTTTCCTTCCCCAGATTAGGGAAGTTCTCAGATATAATTTGTTCAAATAACATTCTGTCCCCTTTGCTCACTCTTCTTATTCTTGTTTTGCTTTTTCAGTTCTCACTGTCATTATACCCAGTTTATTTTGCATCTCAGTTGCATCTCATAGCATTTTAAAATTCAGCCTGACTAGTTCTTAGGTCTTGGATCTCTGCAGCAAGGATTTCTCTGGTGTCTCCTATGCTTTTATCAAGCCAGCTAGTAGTAGTTTTATGACTGTTATTCTAAATTCTTGTTCAGATATATTGCTTACATCTGTTTTGAGAAAGTCCCTGGCTGTGATTTCTTCCTGACCTTTCTTTTGAGAAGAATTCCCCCATTTTGTCATTTTGGCTAAGTTTCTGTCTTTTTGGTGTTTTAATTTTTAAAAAATATTTATTTATTTTTGAGAGATTGAGCGTGAACAGGGGGAGGGGCAGAGAGAGAGAGAGGGAGAGGGAGACACAGAATCCGAAGCCGGCTCCAGGCTCTGAGCTGTCAGCACAGAGCCTGTGGAGTTATTTTTAAAGAGTGTATTGTAAGCCCTGGGAAAGTGAGTGGGGCAATTACTGAAATTTCAGGGATGTTCTGGTCTCAAAGCTGTCAAACATGATAGCATTATGAGAACAGAGCTCCACGATCCCCCTGAAGCCAGTTAGGGACCCATTGTAATTGTCTGGAAGTGCACTTCTTTTCTGAATGCTTTCACATAAACACCAGATGTGTGTTTGGTTTATGTCTGGAGGTTCTTTGTGTTTTCTTCCAATACTTTGACATTCTTTGATGTTTATACCTGGCAAATATGAAATGAAGACTATGTACATTTTGCTGCTGCTGCTGTTTTTGCTGGCAGAGGCAACCCTGCACATCTGCTCAGTCTAAATGTCTGACAACTTTTTCTTCATTGTGTGGCTACAGAGCCTGACACAGGGGTCGAATCCATGAGCTGCAAGATCATGACATGAGCTGAAGTTGGATGCTTAACCGACTGAGCCACCCAGATGCCTCTGTCTTTTGAGTGTTTTAAGAGCTTGTTATGTTTCCTGCACCTGAGGGTACTACTACATTAAGAAGGGGTCATACACTGTCCAGGGCTTGGCACTCCAGGAAGTGTTTCTGCTGTATGTTGTGTGCACTCGGCTGTTGTGTTTTGGCTTATCTCCCCTATTGGTCAGTCCTCTGCAGAGCTCCTCTTTGCTACAGTGGTGGAGTATTTGGACCTTTAACTAAGAGTACTTTGATTTGTTGAAGTAACCATGGAGAAAAAGGGGAGAGGAAATCTAACCCCCAGAAAAAAGAAAAGGAAAGGGAACAAAAAACAAAAACAAAAACAAAAGAGAATAAAAAAACTGTAAGAGTGAATCTGCAGAAAAAGAAAGGGGAAAAAGCAGAAGAAAAGAAGAAAGAAAGAAAAAGAAAAGAATAAAAAATCCTGATCAAAAAAAAAAAAAAAAAGGAGAGAGAGAAAAGGAAACAAAAAATAATGCAAGACACTATGAGTCTGATTCCAAAATAAAAAAGAGAAGGAGGAAAAAAAGAAAAAAAAAGTTATGTGTTGGTGCCTCGGAGATCCTGGTTGTGCTGGTCTGGAGCAGAGGCCAGCTATATTGGCTCAGAGTCACTCTTGCCCCAATAAACAAACCATTGCCAGGCAGAGAGGGGCAGGGTTTGGTGTGAAAGGGTCCTACCTCGATAGAGGGCTGCTGTGTTACTCTCTGAAGTCCCACCTTGTTGGTGTTTGGGGGAAAATGGTGCCATCCCACTCTTTCATTCCTGGACTGGGAATCTCAACCCTGCTGTTCAGGCAGCCCTCACAGAATACTGAGGGCAGTGAGCTTGTCCTGCGCCACAACTCTCCTGTGTTTTTTCTTTGGCATGTGTCTGGGATTCAAAACCCAGTGTCTTAAAGGACATGGCATGGTTCAGATCTGCTCTCCTCCTCTGGAGTAGAGCCTCTCCACTGATGAAAGATCTTTGACCACCTGCAGGGTCTTTTGTCCTTGGAGTGGCAATAAACCTTCTTCCAAAAGTACTCCAGGAAAGGGACTGTTCTTTCCCAGGGCACCCAGAGATCTCTACACTGCATTATGCACTCTGGGGCCAGCTCTCTCCTCTCCAGGAGAGCATGCCACAGCTCTGCTCCAGAGAAAGTCATGCACTCCCCAAACCTCAGGGTCTGAGCTCCAAAAGCTGGTTGCAAAAAAGAACTGGAATACTCTACTTCTAGCTCCCCAGTCTGTGGTCCAGAGAGGTTTTCCTCACGTGCTAACTTGATGCCACACTTTCTCAACCCCTTTCTCTTTCTCTCCCTTTTGTCTCTCCACAGAAAGGATTTCTTCCCTTCCATGGCACTGTTGCTTTTCTCTCCCCCAATTTACAGCCACGCACCTTGCACCTGGCAAGGTGTCTCCCTCCCACCGTGGAGATCCTTCTGCTGCTCCACAGATCAATTTCCTGGGTGTTCCCAGTGACCTGACCTCAATACACCTGCGTTTGAGTGATGAGGAAAGCCCTGTGTCCCCCTAGTCTCCGACATTTTAACTCCTCTCTCCCACGTTTGGGATTTTTAGGCAGAGAACACACAGTCACCATTTTAAGGTATACTGTCAAGTTTGCTAAACAATGGCACACCTAGTAGGAAACTAGTACCAGAGATTTAATCAGGAGCATGATTGCATAAGTGATAAAGCTATAAGGGTGTCAAAATTTATATATACAACTAATAAATATACAAGGAGCTCCTACAGTAAACCTAGCACAGTGATTAATGCTTAATGTAAACAGCAAACATGATAGACCTGCTGCTACTGTCATTTGTGGTTGGAAGGCATTCCTACAATAAGAAATTCATATAGAAAGTGCTTAGTCATGGTGGAAAAATACAGTGTGTTTGGATTACAGCAATAGAGGAGTATAACCAAGGATCAAGTTTTGGAAGGGTGAGAGAAAAACTCCTGGAGGAAATTAGTTTTGAAATAATGTTCTAAAATCAAGGGGAGGATTTTTGCTGGGAGAGGTCAAGTTCTTTGATGAAAGATGTCATGGCAGTATTGGGAGACAATTCTCCAAAGTGTTTCTGAATGTCTTATATCAATTTTTGTTCTGTACTATATTTACAAGGATATTAGTATAGCAAGCAGTCTTGGAAGATATACTGTCACTCTCCTGAGCAGAGGGTAGATTAATTGCATGACCAGTACAATGAAAATAATAGCTCTCTTGACAGAAAAGTTTGGGCAGGATTTCTAGGAGTCCCCGTTACAAATTAGGTTTTCCCAAGCTCATTATTCTCAGCTCTGATACAGACCCAGTGCATGTGCAGCATTCATCTGTGCCCAACTCCTAACTGCCCCTGTGTGTACCTTGGGGGCAGGAGAACTGATGTGTACATGAAGTTTATGCTGCCTGGCATGGTGTGACACCTTAGGCATCATGTCTTCTGCTCAAATCTATGAAACTGGCAGGCTAACTTGCTAACTTGCATGTAGAGTAAAATTGCAGCCATTCCTCAGTCCGTGAAAACAGGAAATGTCAGAACTAACCACATTACCAAGCACACTTGGATTCCAGGGTTCAAACAGAGGTCATCATGTTGGACTCCCCTTCCTTCAAATTATGTTACCTGCGGGTAGCCTATTGTAATTTCCTATTATTAAATTTGGTGCCAATCCCAAACCATCAAATGTGTTTTCCTCAGGTCTCAAACTAGAAAAGTCTAGGGTCCTTAATAGTTTTTTTTCCTATAGGACTTTTAGTCCCCATGCAAATTTACCTTGCTGAGTAAGGGGTAACCTTTGTCAGAAACAAGAAGGTTTTGTTACACCTCACTCTGGAATAAAGGGCCTAATCCACCTTGTATTTCCATAAATAGCAAAAAGCATATAAGTTATTCTTAATAAAACAAAGTTGGGTCCATGGTTACTTATTATGTGTAATTATATACATATGTACTCTAAATGCAAAATCACAATTATTTTATGTGGTGTTTAAATTCAGGTGTTTAATATAGTTATCTCCACTGTTTGATGTCCTCCAATGATTCAATTTTTTTCCAGGGCTAGTACCAAGCCTTTCAAAGTGTATGTGACTGTAGATAATTTTGTCCAGTAAACTATTTCCAGAGGGTCCTGAACCTCCTACAAGCTGTCCCAGGAGAGGATGGGCTCTCAAACGTGGAAGTACACTTTCAGTGTACTTAGGGGAGTATCAGACATAGTTGGCCCAGCCAGAGAGAAAATTTATCCATAAATACATATCTGTGTCTGGAGGCATGGTCCCTGAGTTGTTAGGGGTTGTTGCAACTCTAGCTGTACTTAAGTACTTTTGGGTCTTGTGAGGAATCTCTACTGGAGTCCAGTGAGGAAGAGGAGAGTTCCTATACAGAAGACAAAACCTTGTCACTTAATCTCTACTGAATATTTCACTGATGTCATCTCTCTGGAGCTTTGCCCCAACCCTGTGGAGTAGGATTACTTTTCCCACTTCACAGAAAAGGGAACTGGGCGTAATGAAAGAATGGTATGTGTAGTCACTTGTTGATAAACTTGTTCCTGTTTGGGTTGTGTCTCATTTGAATTTGGACCTTAGAGTCATGTTGTTCTATCTACACTATTCTTACTTCCTAAAGAAGACTAAGACATTTTTAGTATGGGGGAAATTTACCCTCATGCTGAGAATTTAAAACTCCAGTTACTTTTGTTTTGGCCTACCATTTTCTATCTGTTCTTTCAGCAAATATGTTTTTATATCTTATCTCTCAGTGAATGATAAAACCTATTTGTGATAGGAGACTTCAGTTATTTGCACTTTTTCTTATACTGACTGTGTGAGCCTGGAGAATACTGAAGGTGAGCTGAGACATGGAAGAATGTGAACTTATAACCAATTTATACCACTGTTGTGGGAGTATCTCTATGTGCACCATCCATTTTCATTCTCATATAGGTGGTTTGATTTCCATCTTACAAGTGAATAAACAAAGACAATACACAGTTCTCAGGGGTAAGACTTAAGTCATGTCTTTACACTCCAAATTGAAGGCACTTTAGGCTGTTACCCTTATGTGGGGGAAGGGAGCTTCTGGCCCAAAGAGATGAAGAGCGCTTCCTGGGTTGGGCCATTCTTGTAGTGGGATTCCCTATAGTGGTGCATCTTGAGTGCCCAGTGTCTCATAGTAGGGAAGCAGAATGCCTCCTCTGGTCCCTGTCAGAAGAGCTATGAATCAATTCCCCTTGCTGATGCTGCCAGTCTTACCTCATGTCATCAGTAAGACTCCATTTTGATTACAGTGGAGCAATGAAACTTCCTGGCCACCTTCTGTGGCTAGATTTGGGTCAGGCTATATTGAGTCTTGCTTGCCTTCTTCTGTTGGATGTGGGGTTGTAAGATGCCATCCTGCTGTCTTGTTCTTCCAGTTTTGGGATTCGAAACCAGTTCAGTTTCCTCTTTCTACCATTCAGGGTTCTCCTTTACATTATATTCTCTTGCATTATTTCCAGTGCTCATAGTTGCACTTAGTGGGGAGTCGCAAAGCAAAAGGTATCTATGCATTTTGTCCAGATGTTACTCTACATGTTTATTTTTCCAAGTGTCTTTGGAATATTCTGTGAGATAAACCATATTCCTGGCCATAAAACAAGCCTTAACACATTTAAAAAAAATTGAAATAATAAGGGCACATGGGTGGCTCAGTCAGTTGAGCATTGGACTTTGGATTAGGTCATGATCTCATGGTTTGTGAGTCCAAGCCCAGCATCAGGTGAGCTTGAGTCCCACTTTGGGTGAGCTCAAGCGCCACTCCGAGCTCTGCACTCTCTCTCTCTCCCTGTCTCTCTGCTCCTTGCTCATTCATGCTCTTTCTCAAAAATAAATAAAATTTAAAAACCATAAAAAATTGAAATTATAAAAAGTATATGCTCTAACTATAATAGAATCAAACTAGAAATTGGTTAAAGAAAAACCTGTTTCAACAAGATCTCCAAGTATGTAATTGGAAATTAAACATTGTTAACACTCCATAGGTAAAAGAGGGAGCACCAAAGGAAATATAAGAAAATGCATAGAAGTAAGTGAAAGTGAAAATACTACATATCAAAATATGTGGTATGCAGCTAAAGCAATGCTAGAGGGAAATTTACAAAACTACATCAGTTTTGAAAATACTTCAAGGTGAAAATTACAGTTACAGCCAAGACATCCAGTAGACTACCCAAGCCCCAGGAGAAAATTCTGTGTGATTTCTTTGGGAAATTAGAATCTTTTTAAGCAGCCATGTATATGGGGGAATTTAGAAAGACATATACATGCCTAGGACTAGAAAAATGCTCAGAAAAAATCTGAGAAGATCCTAAAGTTTTATGACTTATATGTTGCAGCACCTTTGCATTCCTGGGATAATTCCCACTTAGTCTTGTATAATCCTTTTTATGTCTCTGAATTTTGTTGGTCTGTATTTTGTTGAAGATCATTTTTAATGATTTCAAGATTCTTTGCTGTGTCTTGGGCTGAGTCTTTGTATTTATGCAACCTGCAGTTTATTGAGCTTATTGGAATTTTAGATACATATCTTTTCTCAAACTTGGGAAAATTTCAACCATTATTCAAAGAATCTTTCTGTTCCTTTTCTCCTTCTCCTTCTGGGACACTAATGTGTATTTTTGTCTGATTGATCGTTTCCCACAGTACCTTAGGATCTGTTTACTTTTCTGTGTTCTTTTTTTCCTGCTTTTCAGATGAAATAATTTAAAAAGTCTTATTTTCAAGTTCAGTGGTTATTTAAAATTTTTATTTATTTATTTATTTATTTATTTATTTATTTATTTTTGAGAGAGGCAGTGTGAGCGGGGAAGGGGCAGAGAGCGAGGGAGACACAGAATCTGAAGCAGGCTCCATGCTCTGAGCTGTCAGCACAGAGCCTGATGTGGGGCTTGAATTCATGGACTGTGAGCCAAAGTCAGATGCCCAACTGACTGGCAACTCAGGCACCCCCAGGTTCAGTGATTCTGCCTGCTTAAATCATTTGTTGAATCCATCTAGGAATTTTCAATGTAGTTATTGTATTTTTCACTTAAGTAATTTCTGTTTCATTCTTTTTTATAACTTCTATTACTTTGTATTCTTATTTTGTTCTTATATAATTTTCTTGCTTTCCTGTATTAATTGTTTTCCTTTAACCCTTACAGCACATTTAAGACAGTTGTTTTAAAATCCTTTTCTAGTACCTCCAATGTCTATGTTTTCTCAGGGATGGTTTCTGCCACTTTATTTTGTTGTTTGCAATGGCCATTTTTTTCCTATTTTTTTCTCTGCCTTGTGAAGACAGAGGATAGGTCAGAGGATTCTGAGAAGAATGGCTGAGTAGGAACCACCAGGAATCTCTTTCCCCAGCTAGACAGCACTTATACTAGCAGAATCTGTCTGATACAGCTATTTTGGATCACTAGAATCTATTGAAGGCTTACAACTTCCAGGGGAAGACTTTCATGACAACTTGTGGTTAATTTTGGTCAATTTCAGCTTTTTATCACAGTGGTACCTACCCATCTCCCACCCCTACCCTTATTTTCTGTGCATCCTACATAAAGCTTTTGGGAGCCAGAGTGGATAAAAAGACCCTGTTCTCCAAATGTCAGAGATCTGTGCTCTGATTGCTAATTGCTGCTTTTGATCACAGAAGTACAGACAAAAGGCAGGAGCCAGTGTTGTTGCACTCATTGTTGAAAGGTTTTTCCCCTCTAGCTGAAGTGACCTCCAGGGGATTTAATAAGGCAGTGTTGATTTTTTCATTCCCTTCATTTTTCTCCTTTTCCTCTTTTGGGAGTCATGCATTAAAGACTAGGATATTGAAAAGAAACTATATATGGGGAGCATGCAAAAGTGACCATGAATTCCCAGGGAAAGGTTTGAGCTCAGAAAAAACCAGAAGGGATCTTAAGTTTACACCTAAGGCTGATTCTCTGCAAAAAGAGAGTCTACCTACAATATTAAAAAACAAAAATAACAAATAATGAACAAAAACATTAAATAAAAAAATATGGGGCGCCTGGGTGGCGCAGTCGGTTAAGCGTCCGACTTCAGCCAGGTCACGATCTCGCGGTCCGGGAGTTCAAGCCCCGCATCAGGCTCTGGGCTGATGGCTCAGAGCCTGGAGCCTGTTTCCGATTCTGTGTCTCCCTCTCTCTCTGCCCCTCCCCCGTTCATGCTCTGTCTCTCTCTGTCCCCAAAATAAATAAACGTTGGAAAAAAATATATATATATATAATTATAAAAAAAATAATAATAATAAAAAATAAACCCTGGGGAAAAGGGAAGATTTGATTTTAAGTTATCACATTGCTAAATTCATTATAACCAAACTTTCAAAAGACAGAGACAAAGAATCTTAAAAGCAACAACAGAAGCAACTCATTGCATACAAGGGATCCTCAATAAGATTATCAGTAGATTTCTCACAGGAAACTGTGGAGGCCAGAAGGTGGGCCTTTAGTGGGCCAAACACAAAACAAGTGAACAAAAGTCCTAAAGTAAATAAAACAGGACAAAAAAAAACCTGTCAACCAAGAATCCTATATCCAGCAAAATTGTCCTTCAAATTTGAGAAAGAAACCAAGACATTTCCAGGTAAATAAATGCTGAGAGAGTTTATTACCATTAGACTTGTCTTGTAAGAAATGCTCAGTGTCGGGACTCCTGGGTGGCGCAGTCGGTTAAGCGTCCGACTTCAGCCAGGTCACGATCTCGCGGTCCGGGAGTTCGAGCCCCGCGTCAGGCTCTGGGCTGATGGCTCAGAGCCTGGAGCCTGTTTCCGATTCTGTGTCTCCGTCTCTCTCTGCCCCTCCCCCATTCATGCTCTGTCTCTCTCTGTCCCAAAAATAAAAATAAACGTTGAAAAAAAATTTTTTTAAATAAAAAAAAAAAAAGAAATGCTCAGTGTCTTGCAGGATGAAATAAAAGGATACTAGAAAATAACTTGAAGTTGTGTGAAAAAATATAGAGCTCAGTAAAGGTAAATAAATGGGCAATTATAAAATTTTGTATTATTGTACAATGGTTTATACATCTATTTTCTGTTTTCTACATGATTAAAGAGATGAATACATTAAAAAATATTAGTCTAAAAGTTAGTATTGTTGTTGCAAATGGCAAAATTTAATTCTTTTTCATCACCAAGTAGTAATATGTGTATGTATGTATATATGTATGTATCTGTATATATGTGTATATATATCATATTTTATTTATCCATGCATCTGTTGATGTATGTATATATGTATGTATGTATGTATGTGTATATATATATGTGTGTGTGTATATATATATATATATATATCATATTTTATTTATCCATTCATCTGTTGATGGACATTTGGGCCCTTTCCATAATTTGGCTATTGCTGATAGTGATGCTATAAACATTGGGGTGCATGTGCCCCAATTCCTAGTAGTGCTATTGCTGGGTCATGGGGGTAATTCTATTTTTAATTTTTTGAGGAGCCTCCACACTGTTTGCCAGAGCAGCTGCACCAGGTTGCATTCCCACCAACAGTGCAAAAGTATCGGTCCCCCTTTCTCCACATCCTTGCCAACATCTATTGTTTCCTGAGTTGTTAATTGTAACCACTCTGACCAGTGTGAGGTGGTATCTCAATGTGGTTTTGATTTGTATTTCCCTGATGATGAGCAATGTTGAGCATCTTTTCATGTGTGTGTTTTGCCCTCTGGATGTCTTCTTTGGAAAAGTGTCTATTCATGTCTTCTGTCCAATGGAACCGGAGGACTGAGATAAGTCAGTCAGTAAAAGACAGATAGCATATGTTTTCACTGATATGTGGAATTTGAGAAACGAAGACCATAGGGGAAGGGAAGGAAACATAAATTACAAATAGAGAGGGAGGGAAACCATAAGAGCTTTTTTTTTATTTAAAAAAGTTTTTAATGTCTATTTAGAGAGAGAGTGACAGAGCATGAGCAGGGGAGGGGAAGAGAGAGAGGGAGACACATAATCTGAAGCAGTCTCCAGGTTCTGAGCTGTCAGCACAGAGCCCCATGCAGGGCTCAAACTCACAAGCCATGAGATCATGACCTGAGCCAAAGTTGGACGTTCAACAGACTGAGCCACCCAGGCACCCCAAGACACCCTTAAATACAGAGAACAAACTGAGGGCTGAGGAGGGGAGGGAGGTGGGCATTGAGGAGGGCACTTGTTGGGATGAGCACTGGGTATTTTATGTAAGTGATGAATCACTGGGTTCTACTGCTGAAACCAATATTACACTGTATGTTAACTAATTTGAATTTAAATAAATAAATTTAAAAAAAAGATGTTCTCTCTCCCTCTCCATGTCCCTCTTCGCCTCCCCTGCTTGTGCACTCTTTCTCTTTCCCCTTCTCAAAAAAAGTAATGTTACAACTTTAGGCCCGATGGTAATCACAAAGAAAACAGCTGTAGAATACATGCAAAAGGAATGAAATAGGCCTTGAAGTTCCAGACTGTCTAGCTCATTTCTCTTCACCCAGATCTCAAGAAATCTCAGAGCACGATCTCCCAGATTTTGGAAGTCATCTTTCACTTCACTAAGGCTTTATGCGATGTGGCCCAGTGACACTCCATACTGTCGGGAGGCCTTTTTCCAAAGGGGAAAACAGGTACCAATTGGGTTCAAAGATATCTGTTAGTGAAATCCCTTCAGCCATGGATCAGTGCCTCAAAACACAGTCCCTGTAAGCAGCTGGGTAAGCGAGGGCAGGCCCTCTTCACAAGTGTGCCTGGGCCAAATGCCTGGGGGCAGGTGCACAGGGGCGAAATGCACATGTGTGAGACTATGGGTCTCAACCTCCAGGTATTTTGGGATCAGTCTTTGGGTTCAGGAATGTGGGGATGGAGAGTACCCTGACTGAAACTCCTGGGGGACTCTGAGGAATGCCAAGGCCCACCCTGTTCTAAGCCAATTTCTCATTTTCTGGACACCAGGGTGTCTCAGGAGCTGTTTATCCTTGCCATCCAGAAGAAGGCTGGAGTGTTGTGTAAGGAGGAAGCTGACTGTTATAGGTACCCCTACATTGTATGAGCATGGGGCCACAAGTGATCTCATGTACATCTTCTGTCCCCTCAGCATCCTAAGCACAGTTTAAAGAAAGCCCTAGTTATAAGATGAGGGACTGATGGGCTGGGGAGACCCATGGACCCATGAAGCTCCAGAGGACCTGGCACCCATTGTAGGTGTTTTGTGAGTGGCTGGTCCTTCGAAAGGCAGCCTGATGCCCCCCATTGGTTCCTATACAAGAATTAAGATTTGCATAGGACCCAGTTGCACTCTCTAGAGCTTTTGTGGCAGAGAACCTTAGGAGGAAGCAAGATATAGCCAGTGTGTTTCTTGCTCCAAAATGGAGAAGTCAAATCCCCTCCCACTGGATTTTTTTGAGATGTTGGGCCAGATCTCATGGGATCTCAAGATTCTCAGACCTCATTAGACTGCCATTTAATTTTTCCAGGTCTGGGTGCAGAGAAATGAACTGGACATTTTGTAGTCTCATGGCATCTTTCAACCTCGTGTTTCAGCTATGGGTGCCCTTCTTGGGCCAAAACAATTGGTACACTCCACTTACTGCAGCTGAGAGAGAAGCCCATGGCATTTGCCTTATGATTTTGAACACCAGACCATTCTCTGCATCCTACATTGCCACCTCTTTCAGTTACAAGCCTGGGATACTTGGCCTATGTATCGCAGGCAGGTGTCTACCTACAGGCCATCTTCCTGGAACTTGGGATTGCTCCCACCACACTCCTGAGGTGGGAAGGGATGGTTGTTTTGACTTAGATACCTCGTGGATCTGTGTTGGGAAGAGACTCATGGTGTCTGTGGGAGTTCTGTTTCCCAGCAGTCTCTTCTTCTGAAGAGTATGAAGAATCCATAGTCTGAAGTCTTTGGCCTGCCCTGATTGCTTAAGCTGATAATTCCCTGAGAGTTCCAGGACAGCCTCCAAAATCCTGCAAGTTTAGGTCCTATTATCCTGCCAGATCTGGCACTGAGGAAGGAGATGGCAGTATCCCAGAAAAATGCATCTTTGGCCCCATGTCTATATCACCAGTCCTCTCCTGGGTCCCAAGGGGTTGGAACAGAGCTGTGACTTGGGGGCTGGACACAGCCAGCCTGCCTTATACTTCTGAGTGACTCATGCATATGCCACATCATCCCCTGAGTCCTTTATGCCCTCAGGCTACCAGGGCTTTTAGGTGTGCATTCAGGACATGCTCAAGCTCAGCAGGCCATCTTCACAGGGATAGAAGCTACTGACACTGCACCACTCATGCCTGGAGGGAAAAGTCATTTAAAATAAACCCCTGCAGTTCTGTGCTAAATTCAGGGTCTCTGTGAGAGTCACCTTGCCCAAGTGTGTCTTGTCAGTGGGCTTTCCTGCACTGCCCTGAATAGCTGAGGAGCTCTGATGACTCCAGAGATCCCACAATATCTGGCCCCAAGAACTCAGGAAATTGAGCCTCAGGGGAGTTGGCTGCTCTGTTTTGGCTGCCCCTTTCTTCTTCTTAAAGTTTTTTGCCTTTGGTTACAGAAGACCTACGATGTCCAAAACCTGGGACTGATGCAAGGGGACCTAACTGTGGGCCACTTCCTGCATGTCTTGCTACTCACCAAATATCTGCATTCAGTGTGCAGAAACCTCTAGAGCTTTATAGGCCTATGTGCCTTCCCACCCCATAAGCTCCTCATCCAGGAGGTAGAGCTTCCTTTACACAGTATTTAGGATGCTGAGAAGGCAGGGGACGTGCATGAGACTGCTTGTGGCCCCATGCTCATGTAGTGTAGGGGCATCTGTGGCAGTCAGATCCCCCAGGGGTCTAATATCAGGGAACACCCCAACCATCCCCAGATGGCAAGGCTAAATGGGCTCCTGAGACACCTAGTGTCTTACCTGTGGGAGACACGTGGTTTAGAGTGAGGTGGGCCTTGGCACTCCTGGGAGTCCTCCAGGAGTGTCAGTGAGTGTCCTCCTAATCCCCACAATTCCTGAATGCGAAGACTAATCCCAGAATACCTGGATTCTGGCACCCATTGTCTTGCTCATTTTATCCCTGTGCACCTGTCCCTAGGCATCTGGTTCAGACACACTCTTAGAGAGGCCCTGTCCTCATTTATCCCACTGTCTATCTGAGGCATGACCAGAGTCCCCCAGCATAGCAAAAACACTTCAGTGGGGTGTTCCCAATACAGAGCCAGATTTTCCAGGGGTCCCTCCAGCTGGTTGGACTCAGCCCTTCGGACTCCCAGCCCAGTTTCCTGCTGGGCCCATTCAGGGCTGCTCACCAGGAGTCAATGGTGCAAACTCAGGTTCTGGGGCCAGGGCAATGCTAAGAAAGTGGATGAGGAGGGCTTCAGAAAGAGTCTATAAACATTGAAGATGTAAGACCTCAAGTGCCTGGATGAAACCAGGTCTTTCAGGATAAAAATCCTAAAAAGAGGGAATATGGAAGAGTTACAAAGAAGAGCTTTGGATTGCAAAGAGAGAAAATGAAGAGCTAAAAGAGGAAATAAATTACACCACTGTGCTCCTACTTGGAGTCCTTGAAATCTGTGAAATAGTCTTTGAGTGTGGGGAAGCTGCAATGTTGGGGTGACCATGGGAAAGAGGTGTGAACCAGGGTCCTGCTGCTCCTGGGGTAATGAACCCTGACCTCAGGATGTTCTGTCCCTCAGCTGAGTCCCTCCAGGTCTCTGTCCCTTACCTCTGCAGGGAGTAGTGGGTCTCAGATCTCCAACCTGATCTTCTAGCCTCAGATTCTCCATGTGATAAGGAAGGAACACCTGTGTTATCCTGTCCATTCTACAGGCTGTCACTGTCTCCATGATGTTCTGTGTGGTACTTTGCCTACCTTCTTCCTCGCTCCTCTCCTTCCCTGCTCCCCTTCCTCTTCTACTCCTAATTATGCTCCATTTCCTTCTTCCTGCCAACCTTCACCAATCATATTGTTCTCTAATATGGAAACACTGGAGGAAAGATGAAGGATATATTAGCACCCACTCCAATTATCCACTGATCCCTCCTGTATTGAGAGCACCTGCAATGCATCTGGGGTTGTCAACCTTGAGGGAGAGAGTTTCAATGAACTCCACATACCCACTGTCTGTTTTGTACCTGAGATGATCTTCCTCAGGAGATATTTTAACCTTAAAACAACCTCAACAATTTCCTGAATGGTTACAGAGGATGAAGGAAAATCAAAGGACAGTAATTTGTCTAATTTACCTTAGTCTTTCAATGGGCCCTGGGAAATGTACAACAGTGTGGCCACATAAGCACATGTTAACTTCAAGGGTTTGCTCCAAGCCTTGGAAGGATCAGGAGGGAGGATCCTGGGCAGGCCTAAGGAAAAGTCACAAGGTGGGAATGACTGGAGTATGGGGAGCTGGGCCAGTGCTTTGTGGCTGGAGCAGTGGGTTCTGAGAGGAGCACTGACCCTGTCCTTCTGCCCAGAGGCTCTGTCCTGTGCCTGGTCCTTGCCAGGTGACTAGTTGAGCAGGGCTGTGAGAGCAAGTGTGTGAAGTAGGCCCAGCAGCCCCTCACACCATTCTTTTGAATCCCTGTCAGCCATGGAAGGTCTGCAGGGCAGTTGCACACGGGTGTCTCTCAGATGGAAGCACATTCACACATCGGAATTGGGCGAGGTGTGCATGCTGGCATGAGCTAAGAGACACTGGAGCATATGCAGTGATCCCGGAGGAAATATTCTTTAACGTATCCAGCTCTGAGAATGATCTTTAAGGAGGAGCAAACAGGACAGGAACATGATGTTACAAGTCCTATAAGTTAAAAGGGAGAGAGTGTATCTTTCATCTACCTCCTGGCTCACACTAGAAGAACTTAGTCTCTAGGTTCAAGTGTCTGTGAGAAGAGTTGTTGTGTCCCACCAGATTACATCCATGATAAGTCATTAACAAAACAGATCTGCAAAGCTCTCATGCCTGATTCCCATGAGGTGTAAAGCAAACAGAACCAAAGTTTTGACATTTGGCTGTGGCAAAGGTAGGAAATAGCAAGTTTTGTGAGAAAAATAATTTTTAGATAGCAAAGCAAGAATAGATGATTTCTTTTTTTTTTTCAATATATGAAATTTATTGTCAAATTGGTTTCCATACAACACCCAGTGCTCATCCCAAAAGGTGCCCTCCTCAATACCCATCACCCACCCTCCCCTCCCTCCCACCCCCCATCAACCCTCAGTTTGTTCTCAGTTTTTAAGAGTCTCTTATGCTTTGGCTCTGATTTCAAACTCAGCACACTCAAAGCCTGTAGACCCAATTCCTCTTACTAATGTCACTATAATATGAAATAAACAAATTAGACTTGTACAAATATTTCCCTTTGTTTTCTGATTTCATATCCACCTTCTTCAGTCTCCAGAGCAATAACACAACTATCCCAGGAACCCTCTCATAATTGATTCCTACCTGAGTACTCTTCCCTACCTGGAGAGTCTTCCTCCTCACTGTTGGAGTCCTGCCTGTATGGTTTCCACAAGCATGTCCATAGAAACACAAATCACCGATCAAGTTATTAGAGAGAGGGGCTTGCCCTTTTCTCCTACTCTCTTAAGATTTTGATGGGTCACACATCAACCTGATTTTTCCCTGCAGGTTCTCAGAAGTTCACTGAGATCAGTGGAGTCAGCATCCTTCAAACAAGACAGTCACACTTGAAAACCTTCAAATCAGACAGAGATGCTGAAGGAATTACCTCTCACACTTTCAGTTCTGTAGGGTCTTTACTGTTCTCACCTTCAAACCTACTACCTGAATTCCGACAGTTATGGTCATATTTGAAACGTGGCTCGTGTGACTGAGAAATTGCTTGTTTTATTTCATTTTATTTTAATTCATTGAGTTATTTATTGATTAAAATTAATTATAAACAGACACATGTGGCTAGTGGCTACCACCCTTGGTAGCACAGTTCTAGAGTGTAAAAAATGAAAAGGATATACTCTTCCCCTCCCTGGCTGTTTCTTGCAGAGTAGTTTGCTGGCCTGATTTTTCACTCATTTCTATTTTATGCAGTTATGCGTATGTGCCAGGCACAACTTGCCACCATGGATGCTAAAACATATCGTCAACACTCAGGTCCTAGAGGAAGTGATCTACAGATTCAACGCAACACCTGTCAAAATCCTAATGTCATTGTATAGCAATAGGAAAACAATCCTAAAATATATACAGAACCACACAGACTCCAAATTGCCAAGAAAATCTTGATATTGAAGAACAAAGTCTCCACACTTCCTGACTTTAAAACACATTACAAAACTACGGTAATCAATCAGAATGATACTGGCATAAAAACGGATAGACCAATGGAACAACAAAATAGCCCCCCAAGTAAACTCACACATACATGGATAAATGATCTTTGACAAGGGTGCCAAGAGTACACAATGGGGAAAGGATGGCCTTTTCAACAATCAACAGAATGAAAAGGCAATCTATAGGAGAAAATAATTGCAAACCTTGTATCAGAAAAGAGGCTAATATCCAAAATATATGAGAAACCCCTACAAGTCACTTAAAATGAAAGTGTTTAACCCAATTTAAAAATGGGTTAAATACGGGGCGCCTGGGTGGTGCAGTCGGTTAAGCGTCCGACTTCAGCCAGGTCACGATCTCACGGTCCATGAGTTCGAGCCCCGCGTCGGGCTCTGGGCTGATGGCTCAGAGCCTGGAGCCTGTTTCTGATTCTGTGTCTCCCTCTCTCTCTGCCCCTCCCCTGTTCATGCTCTGTCTCTCTCTGTCCCAAAAATAAACGTTGAAAAAAAAATAAATAAAAAGGGGTTAAATATTTCAATGAACATTTTTCCGGTGAAGATACACAAATGGCCGCCAGACATATGAAAAGGAGCTCACAATCATTAATCATTAGGAAATCCATATCAAAGGACAATGAGATATCATGTCACCTGTTAGAATTTTATATATATATATATATATACACATAAAAGTGTTGGTAAGGAAGTAGAAATTCCAACCTTCATATACAGTCAGTGGGAACATAAAATAGTGCAGCTATTATGGAAAACAGTATTGGGTTTCCTCAAATAATTGCAAATAATTGCAAATAATTGCAAATATGATCCAGTAATCACACGTCTAGTATACATCCAAAGGATATGAAATCAGTAGATTACCCTGGAATTTGTTATGATAGTCACCAACTCCTATATGTAGAATTCAAAGAAAATAATTTTGTCTCTCATCACCAAGTATTATGTTAACTATAGATTGTTTGTAAATGCCCATCAACAAGTTGACAAAAAATTTTTATTTTGCTGAGAGTTTTTTTTATCTTGAATGTATGTTGAGTCTTGCTAAATGCTTTTTTCTGTATGTATTGAAATGATCATGATTTTTCTTCTTTAGTCTGCTGACATGGGAACTACTTTATCAGTTTCCCATTGCTCTCACCAATTACCACAAATGTATTACCTTCACACCTCATAAATTTAGTGTCTTACAGTTCTGCAGGTTAGAGTCTCCCATGGGTCTCACTGGGCTAAAATAAACATGTCAGCAGGGTGTTCCTTTCTGGAGGTTCTGGGAGAGAGGTTCCTGGCTTTCCCCAACTTCTAGAGGCTGTCTGCTCTCTTTGCTGAGTTACCCTTTCCACTTTCAAAGTCAGCAATGGCTGACCAATTCACTCTTCCATCCTAGCAGATTCTTGTGCTGCCACTTCCGCTTTTAATGACCTTGTGATGACCTTGGGACCATTTGGATAATCCAGGATCATCTCCTGATTTTAATGCTAGCAACCTAGTTCCATTTGTGACTTTAATTCCCCATCCCCATGTAAGGCAACACGGGGGCAGATTCCAAGGATTAGAGCATGGACATCTTTGGGGGGGCATCATTCTGCCAGAGATGTTACCTAGAGCTGAGTGTCAGGGAGCAGGGTCATATATGAATGTAGAAGCCCCTCCCCTGATGGGTGCCTAGGGAGAGAATACGAGAGACTTAGGTGTTCCCCCTTCTGGAGTCTCAGGGAGCAGAGCTCTTGAGCATCTATACATGACCTGTGCCCCTCTCATTGCGCTCTTCACTTTTTGCACAGATGAGAGCTGAACTTTTCTGGGTGGAAGACTTGTGGGGGACCCCTCACTCAACTTTGGTCTACTCCCTCACTCACCTGGCTCACTGTTCTACCTGTACCTCTCCCTGCCAGGGTCTGTGGTCCAGGCAGGACTGACTTAAGTCATCCTCAGTGTCCAAGGGCCCAGGACAGACAGCCACCATCACTTGCACTAGGAACAGTAACAATGCTAGCAACCAGGGATCAGCTCACCTGCAGCAACACCTGTTGCCAAACTCTTGACCCACGGATTGGCAACTGACTCTCAGGGATCTCAGAGAGACTGCTGGGCTTCAGGTCAGGTAGTCTGGCATCTTGATCTCTGAGGTCCAGCCTGGAGAAGAGGCTGATTATTACTGCTTAGTGCGGGACAACAGCTTGGTGTCTGCATTGCCCTCAAGGCCCACAGGGAAATGAGATAAAAACCTGTCAGCTGCCTGTACCCACTCACTGCCCAGAAGCCTTCTCATTGCTATTATTTAGTGAGCAGGTGGCTGCTGCTGAGAACGTGTCATGGGGGAAGTGGTGCTGCTTCTGGGGAAGAGTCATGGGGATCAATACAGCTGAGCTTTCTCTTCTGGTCCCCTGAGTTGTTGCTGCACCCCTTTTTCTAAGGTCCTGAGTATGGTCTGCTGACCCAGTTGTGCACAATTTCTGGGGCTTTTGGTCAGATCACTCCATCTTGCACTGGAAGCATTGCTGTGGATTATTATGTTAGTGCCTTGAACCAGCTTCTTTCAGGGAAGAAACACAGAATCCCTCCTCTCCCCTTGAAACTTCTGCTCACCCCCAGTTTCCTAATTCTATATGTGTACCCTTAAACAACAGACCCAATCAACCCTTGGGTCCAATATTAGGCAGAAGGTAATTGGCTTGTGACAAGGAGGGCTGGGTGACCCCTCCTGTTCCTCAGAGTGGAACACCCACAAGATGTACTTAGCTCTCTCTCCCTGTCTGTGTGGGCCTCCCTGTGTTGTCCCTGGTCAAGGATGGTGGAGAGGGAGCAACCACAGTGTGAGATGAAGGAGATCCCCTGACTGCCACAGTGGGAAGTGGGTTGGTCTTGGCTGGCCTGTCACTGACCTTTGTCTTTCTTGTGTTCTGAATCTGGAACACGTTTTCTCTGAACACACACAGTGATCTACATGGAGGAAGAAGCGGTGACACAGAGGTGACTTCACTGAGTGCAGGGCTGTGGAAATGACTGCAGCCTGAAGAGGAGATTCCTGGGCAGTGAAAAGACCCCTCTCTGTGGGAAGGGGGTAGTGGACAGATAGGTGGCTATGCAACTCTCTCTCCAGGTCTCCTGTACGTGTGTCTGACTCTAAGGCATCAGGGAGAGCTGCTGACCTGCACTGCTAGTGCTCCCTGGGGCACAAGAGCTGCTTATTCTCAGGCCCCAGGTGAATCAGAACTCAGGTGTGGGAGGCCATCCAGGGGGATGGGAAGGATCTGCATGACTTCCCTGGCCTTCCTTTGTGTGGGGCAGGTAGGTAAAATTAACTTAGGGCCCTTCAGGAAGTAGAGTTCCAAGGGCCTTTCCATCACGGTCTAATCCCCTTTTCTCCCCATTTTCCTCACTCTCTGCTGACAGTGGGTGGCAGGGGGTGGGGGCAGGCGCTGCCACCTCCTTCTTATCTTATAGACATCACATGACATCAGATTCACCACCCCGATGTCTCTCTCCATTTTAGGGCCCTGGGCACAGTCTACACTGTCTCAGGAATCTCCATGTTGGAGTGTCCTGGACAGAGACATACTGTGTCTTGCATTGGGCACAGCAGCATCATTGGACTATGTGGTGCAGGCTGTTATCAACAGCTCCCTAATGCTGCCTCAAAACTATGATGCTCAGTAGTTCCTGGCACTTAGGATCCTTCTGGTATTATGGTAATGCATGCCACTTCAATTAGTTGTGAACAGTCATATTCCGTGGAAATCTTTGAGTGTATTTAGAATGATATGTTCATTTAATAGAGGTAAGAAGTGCCCTCTAAGGATTCATGTGTGAGGTCTTTTCCCTAGGAAATTGTCTTGATGTTTCATCCTGTCTTCAGTGACTATAGTATTAGCCATGCTTTTCTGCCTGGATTTGGAAAAAATCACTTAACTCCTTTGCAGATAGGCTGCATGCAGAGATGACTACACTCATTTTATAAGTTTGGACTAAATGAACAAATGCCAGTTAAGTGCATGGGACATATGGAGGATCCCAGAGGTTGGGGTCTTTGGAAAAAGCCTGGGAGACTGTACAGTTTACCTGGCCAGGAGGGCAGTGACACTGCAGTGCTGCTGTGTATCCTATATACCCTAGATTCCAGTAGAAACATCCAGCTATAGCTACCCTTTTTTTAAGAAAAATTGGCAGGGAGAAAAAAAAAGAGAAACTGGCAGGTACATAACAAAGAACTGATAAAAATAATGCCCTTGATACAGGTTAACTGGGGTTCAGTATGACATTGGAGAGAGAAAGCTGTGACAAAACAAGGATCTCAGAGCTGCACAGAAGCTCATGCTTGCTGAGTGATCATGGTATGCACAGAGAACATGACTCAGTAATGTGAGACCAGGCCATGAGCAGACCACCAAGACCTTATGTGAATGCTACTTCTGTCTCTCCTCACAAATGCCCCTTGAAGATGGTACTGGAATTACTGTTGCTCCTGTTTTAGACATGAGGAAATGGACTCCTAGAAATTTTTTTTTGATCCTGCCCTGCTTTCTCTCCGTGAAGATGAATTAAATATATTTATAAGCACAAGAAACCATACATAAATTAAATATCCAAACTCTACTACTATAATATGGTGTATATGGTAAGCTTTTTTTTTAAGTTGGAGGAAAAATATAACACAACAAAACCCCATCTAATGACCTAAATTCAACTGTAAGATATGGTCAATATTATCCAGAGGTGTCAAGTCATATTATTTAATAAACTATTTTAAAAAAATTCCTTTTAAAGTGACACTCTATTTTGAAGTTGAATTTCATGTATGTGACCTAACAGTGTGCACAGAACTGCATGAGGAGGGTCTTCCGAGACACAATTTTACATTGATCTGTGATTTCTACAAACTCCTGAGGAAGACCAGTCATGGACTGTGACTTGAGGATGATATTCAAAAGAATACGATGTGGTGAGTAACTTTAGTGCAAGTGGCAGCTTAAAGACCTCCAAAAATTCTCTCCTAAAAAAATCAATGAGGAAACTGGCAAAAATTGCCACCAACATTTTAAGAACTCTGGAAATCCACTGAAACTTGCAGCAATAGAGGGAATGTTGATAGTGGTGGGGGAGGGAGAAAAAAAAACAGGTGGCTCTTAGAACCATGAGTTTTGTGCTGTTTTAGCATGTCCTAATCCCATCCCCTGCCATATGGCTCCAGAGTAGTTTAGAAAACTAAAGTCCACGTTCACAGTGAAAGTCAGCAATGGATAGAGCAGGATGGGTTTGGAGCTCCCTCAAAACCTCATTCCTGGAGAAAGACCCCACTTGTTTGACTGTCGTGTTTAATCTGACTTGGAGGTTTCCCAGGACAAAAAGACTTTTCCCAGCATAATTGTCAAACAAACAAACAAACAAACAAAACAAAACAACTACAGGCAATTAACTTGTGTTGGTTAAAGTGACAGATGGAGCAAACAATAGACTAACAGAAAGCTTAAAAGGAGGGTTCAGAAATGAGATTTGCATAGGGGAATTTTAAATCTCTGACTTATTCCTAGGAATCTAGAATGCTCACAAGTGTAGGACTGTGAGCATACTCAGGAAAGACCCTAGAAGGCCCTAACATCTCCCCTCTGGCTGACCTGGATGTTTTGCACAAGTAGGAAGTGAAGGTTATGGCAGAGTTTTCAGCTGCTGGCTGAATGTTGAAGGGATGTTTCAACAAGCTCACAGAGCCCCTTGGCAAAGACTGAGTTACTTCTCAGTTCCAGGCTGTTGATGAAATCTGTCAATAGTTGACCATCAAATAGCTGAGCAAAGACTACAGTGATCACACATGACAAAGAATACAAACTTCGGAGAATTTGTTCATTAAAACCACTAATAAGAACACAATGCCAAAAAATTAGCAAAACCAATAAATCCTGGGGAGGAGTTAGAATAAAATTTCTATAGTTGCCATATATTACTATAAATAACCAATTTATAGTCCCCCCCCAATAATAACAAGAAATCTGCCAAGAACCAGAAGTCTGACTCTGTGCAGAAAAAAGTTTGCATAGTAGGACTGAGAATTCTTTCCTTAGACAGGCCTGCTTTCCAGACTGGTCCTTGTCTGAAGTCTGGGAACTTGGAATCAGGAGGATCCCCACCATTCTCTGGTAAGGGTGGCTTGTTATGCCTAAACTGTTTGTGCAAAACTTATGTTTTATTCAGAACCTGTCTTTCCTGCTGGAATTCTTAGTATGTGCAAGCCAGAGGGTACCTAAACTACCAGTCTCCACTAAAACATCTGGGCACACAGTCTCTAATGAGCTTCCCTGGAAGATGTTTCATCCTTTTTTTGCTGGAGGAATGAAGCATACTTTTTTGACTCCACTGGAACGGAATTCTTGAAAGCATGTGCCTGGTTTTCTGTGAACCTCCCATGCACCCTTACCTTTGCTTATTTTGCTTAGTGTGATTTCACTGTAATAAATCATAGCCATCAGTATGACTATATACTGAATTCAATGAGTCACAGATGTTGGAGGTTCTCTTGGGCTGCCCCCTAACATAAGCTGATACACAAGCAAAAGCAACAAATAGACACTGTCCCTGAGAAAAGTCCAGACATTTGACTTACTAGACAGATACTTTGTATCAGCTATTTTAAGTATATCCAAAGAATTATCCTTTAATTAACAATAACTAAAAAATAGTATTTTTTTATTATGTCTCTGCAAGTAGAGAATAACAATAAAAAAGATATGAAGTATAAAAGAGAACCAAATGGAACTTCTGGAGTTCAAAAGTATAGAAACAACTAAAAACATCACTAATGGGGCTTGTATTAGTTTCCCAGGGCTGCTTAAAACCATAGAAATATACTCTTTCACACTACTGAAGACTGGACGTCTGAAGTCAATATATAGGCTGGGATCTGCTCCCTGTGGGCCACAGCTTTAATATATAATTTTGGGAGACACAAATAAACCCACAATAGGCCTGAACAACAAATTTGAGCAGAAAAAGAACCAGCAAATTTTGAAGATAGGTCAATAGAGATCCAGTCTGATGAACAGTGAATTTAAAAATAAGGGCATGGAAAAACATGAGCATAACCTCAGAGATCTACCTGTATAATATTATCAAGCATACGAGCATATGCACAAAGAGAGTCCTCAGAAAAATAAAAGGGAATGAAATATAAAAGGTAAAATAGAGAGAGGGACAGTGAGAATATGTGAAGTAATAACAGCCAAAATCTCACCAAATTTCATGAGAAACATTAATAAAAATATTCAAGTAGTTCAATGAAGTCAAATCAGGATAAACGTACCTGATAGTAAAATTGTTCAAGACCAAAGACAGAGAAAATCATGACAGCAATTGGAAAGAAGTGACTATTTACAAACCTCTTCAGTTTAATGGCTAATTTTCATCAGAAACCACAGAGCCAGAAGGTGGTGGGATGACATATGAAAAGTGCTGAAAGACAAAAACTGTCAACCAAGAGTTCTGTATCTAGCAGAGGTGTCTGTCAGTAATGAAGGAGACACGGAGGCATTCTTGTATAAGCAAAATCTGAGCGAACCCACTTGTATCACCAGCCCTACAAGAATTACTGAGTGAAGTCGTTCAAGCTGAAATGAAAAGACAACAGAGTAATCTAAATCTATGTAAGGAAATAGAGCTGCATAGGTTGTAAATATACAAGAAAGTAGAAATATATAAGTACGTAAAATGTGTATCATATAAACATAATGTATTGTAAACATAATGTATATATGTATACATGTGTATACATGTGTATAAACATATGTATATAAACAATGTTTTCTCCTGATTTGAAAGAATACCACATGAAGTAAATATTATAAATGTATTTTGATGAGCATACAATGTATAAAGATGTAATTTTGTATGACAGTGATGGCAATAAGGAGGGGGCGTGCATTGGATCTATATGAAAGCTTCTGTATGCCACTGAAATTAACCTGGTACTAATCCAATTAGAATGTTATAATTTAAGATGTTAATTATAATCCCAGGGAAGCTACTAAGAATATAACCCAGAATATATAGCAAAAGAAGCAACATGGGAATTTAGTTGGTACACTAGAAAATAGCTCAAAAAAAAAAAAAAAAAAGCAATGGAGGAATATTAGAACAAAAAGATATAACATATATAGTAAAAAAAAAAAAGGGAAAATGACAGTTTCAATGCTACCTGATTAGTAATTAAATGTACATGGATTGTACAGTCCAACTCCGAGGCAGATATTGGCAGAATGGATTAAAAAACAGCTATGATCTCTACATTCTACCTACAAGGGAGTCATGCTTTAAGTCCAAGACACAAATAGGTTGAAAGTAAAAGGAAAATAAATACCAAGCAAATAGTAACCAAAAGAGAATAAGATTGGCTTTGTTAATATAAGACAAATCAACTTTTATATTTTTTTTCTAGAAACAAATAAGGACATCTTATAGTGACAAAAGGGCCCATCCTCCAAGGAGATTACATCTTTCACTTAAGGAGAGAACTCCAAAATACATAAAACAAACTGACAGAATTGAAAAGAGAAACAGACCCCTCAACAATAACAGTTGGAGACTTCAATATTCAACTTCCAATAATGAATAGAATCTGTCATTTTCCGTGATGCTCACATCAACACTGTGGGATGGGCAGAGTAAAGGCTGGGATCCATATTTCATGGTGCAGTGTACTAAAATTTAGAGAGATTAAGTGACTTTCCAGAGTCCTAGAACTGATTGAGTGATGGTCCTGAGGCAGGAGATACAGATGGTTCCCTAGGATAGAAATCCCTGATCACCTGGATATGAGATCATGCCCTGGACACTTGAATAAAGCTCTTTCCTCACTCCCTTGTCCACATTCTCCTGCCTCAAGGTTTCTGCAGGGAGACAGCTAGTTCCCCAAGGAGGTGCCTGAAACAAGAGAATGGCTCAAATCCTGACACAACTCCTGGCTCTATGTTTCAACCCCTGTCTTGAAATTCAATGTCTTTCCTCCAAATGAAGAGCCCCTGATAGACCGGGTGTATCCAAACATGTCTCCCGTCTCTCTTCACTTGTCCCCAGCATTTTATTCTATAAAATGCCTTGCAGAGAGACTTCCTGGTGGTCAGGTGATCACCTTGAATGACCAGTAGTCTGCTTGACTCCCAACTGGCTCAGAACCCAGGAGATTCCAAACTAAGTGCCCATATGACAGTTGCACAAAGAACTAGGAAAAAGGTCTCCCAGGCTGGTGCTTTAGTGGCTTATTGGATGAAGTCTACAAACCCCCAGTGTCTCCCTGACTAAAGATCCGACCCACCATCTTAGCAGCCATTAAGTCATGGCTGAGAGCAGGAAGTAGCTGCACTGACTTTGAGTATACACCTTTCCTGCTCATTCTTTCCTCTCCAAATCCAGTGTCTGCTGTACAAACTACAGTCACTCTTCTTGAATCTACTAACTGATTTGATTTCATTCCTGGCACTTTCAATGAAGTAGTTAGTTAATGGGGGTGATATTTATGGCTCTACCCTGTCATTTGGCCAGATGCTTATTTCAATGTGGTCGAACCACTATGGGAACATCCAGCAGATTTTCTTGAACACAGTTTTGTTGAGAATCCTGTGTTTTAATCCCTTACGATATTTTTCTTCTTATAACCTGAGCCACGATCCTGGAAAATATACTAAAAATAGAACTGTTGATATGCAGCTGGGAGAAGACCTTGGGAACACATTCATTCATTCCCAAGTCATACTTTCATTAGCAAAAAGAGGTACTGCAGTGTAGTATGCACCTAACATTCCCAGCAGCCTGATGGCATGACAATGTGACTTTATTAGGATGAGACTTTTTTATAAAAAGGCAGCACTTCAGTGACAGAGAGAGCATGGGAATTGCTATGTGGTGGCTGGTATCAATACTAGAAGCCACACATACCTAGGAAAGTTATTTAACCCCTCTGTCCTTGGTTCCCTGTTCTGTAGTATGGGGCCTACCTACCAGTACTCTGTTATGATTCTTAATATAAGAAAATCCAGATAATGCCTGAAGAAAAATAACTGGTACTTCATAACTGTTTCAATATTAAATGTCTTGAAGAATAAGCAAGGTATGTAGGAGTGGCTGCCTCCAGAGAGAAAACTCTGAATACTACAGCTCAGGAGAAGGTACAAGATGATCTTTCAGCCTTCACATGGGCATGATGCTTCATGATTCATAGAGAATATCTGTCATTATCTCCTGTCATCCCCTGTTATGCCCCATGGGATGTGTAGGGCACATTTGTGTTTCCTAGCACTGAATTGTAGAGATTTTAAGTGACTTGTCTGGAGTCACAACACTGATGACAGATGGATCTGGTATAGGAAAGTAGTTGGTTCCCTGGGAACAGAGATCCCTGAACCCCTATGAGTCCTCCAGATCATGTGCTAGACTTCTGAACCAAGGGCTAACCTCCCTCCATTCCCCAAGTGTTCCTTCCACAAAATTGCTGCCAGGACATAGAAGGTGTCTGAGCCAAGAGAAGGGCACATGCCTGATCCAGCTTCGACATATACATTTCAATCCCTGATTCAAAAGCTATTACATTTTCCTGAAAGGAAGTCCCTTGATAGGTCAGGGGAAAATATTTCCTCTTCCAGCATCTTCACACATCAGCTTCCTCAAGGGGAGCTCCTGAGGGTCTGACCAGAGGTCTACTTGACACTCCTATGTGGCCCAAAACCCAGGCTTTTCCAAGTCAGCTTTCTCAAATGACTGACTCCTCTTTAATGAATTAGTTTGGTCCTCAAGAACCAACCCTGGATGAACAGTTAGTGATAATTAATAAGGAAAGTGACATGATGGGCTGGTGGTACTTTGCTGGTTTAATGGATAAAGCTGGCATGTCCTCCACTGTCTACTGACCACTGATGTGAACTACACTCTGAGCAGCCTGAGTTAAGGCCTGGCTGAGAGAGGGTGGAGGCTGCACTGGTTCTGAGTATGTACCTTCCTGCTCACTAAACTAGAAGTCTGTATATACTTCTCATCCTTCTCTAGACCTTGTAGTAGCAGGGAGAGTGTTTCTTCCTTCTGTCACCAAGTGTTAATTCCACCAACCCGATGGCACTGACCCTTCTCACCACTGTCCCAAGCAGCATCCAAACACCCAGGAAAACCTAGGAAAACCCAGGAAAACCTCACATCAACCCATGAAAATCACACCATGAAACCCCAGTTTCATCCCTTTATAAAAATATTTGGATTAATAGACTGCTAATGTTTGGTTTTGGATTTGACATTTAGAAGAGTTACATTTAGAAGAGTTAACCTATGATTTCCTTTTACTGTGATGTCTATTGCTGGGTGACATCAAAATTCTTCTGATGATGAAAGCAGTGTAGGCGTGTTCTCTCTGTAACTGTTCTCTGGGAGAGTATGTAGGAGAATGGCATTATTTCTAAAATATTTGGTAGAAATCAGAGGAAACCACCTGTGCCTGAAGTTTTCTTTGTAAAAAAATATTTTTACATTTCTTATATTCAAATTGATGTTTACTTTACATATTGTAAAGTCCCCAAATCTTAAGTATATAGTGTTATGTTTTCCTAATATAAGCACACCTGTTGCCAACACCAGTTCAACATACAGAACATCTCCAGCACCCTGGCAGTCTCCTATAGAATAAGATAATAATAGTACCTAACTTATTAAGTTACAAGAATGAAATCAGCTACTTCATGTATATTCCAATGATTACAGATAATTAGCTAAAACAGTGTGGCAGCAGCCTTGGAAGGTAGTTAAGTTGCCTGCATGAGTTATCACCATCATTCTCTCTTCACTTTCGTGGTCACATGCATTAGCAGCCACCCCAGGTTTTTGGTTGGTTTTCTTGAAGTGCCAACAAGTAAGTTAGGGAAGCAATGAAGAACATGTACATTTGCTTGCTTTACCATTTTCATCCCAAGCATTTACATCTCATCTTCCTGTTCTTCTTTGCCCCAAATTGCTTTGTCTTTTCCTTCTTTTGAATCAGTACAAGAGAATTTGTTGACAACTGAAAGGAAGAGAAGAATCAGGCATAATCAAAGCCACTCAAGGCAGATTACCAACTTGAGCAGAGAATGCTGAAGGCAGATCCAGACTTCCCAGATTCCCTCCAGCAGGGGTCATTCTAACTCCCTTCTGACTCCTGGTCTAGCTTCCTGCTGGGGCCATTCAGGGATGCTCGCCAGGAGTCTGTTGCAGACCCAGGATCAGGGGCCAGGGCAACACTAAGAAAGTGACTGAGGTGGCCTGTAGAGAGATATTATAGATTTAAAATCTATGGACCTTTAGTGCCTGGATGAGACCATGTCCTACAGAATGGGAATTACAAAAAGAGGGGATGGGGAAGAGCTACAAAGAGGAACTTATGGACAGCAAAAAGAGAGTGAAAAGAGAAGAAAGGAAATAAATTGCACGCACAGTTTTGCTCCCTGAATTATTGTCCTCAAAATCTATGAAGTAATCCTGTGCATGGACAATTGCAGGAGTAGGGAGGAGGAAGTCTTGGGAAAAGATGGGGACAGTCAGGGTTGAGGTGAGAACTTGGCCCCACTGCTCCTGGCAGGATAAAGGCTGATCTCAGGATGATTCTGTCTTCATCTCTGCAATGAGGGTGTAGGTCTCTGACCTCTAACATACTTTTCCAGCCCTTGAATTTCATAACTGTGGCCAAGAATGAATGCCTGTGTCCTCTTGTCCTTCTAAGATGGCAGTCATTACATGCATTTCTGTGTGTGATGTTGCCTTCCTCAGTACTCCACTTACTCTTCTCACTCCTAATGCTTATGGATATTCTCTTTTTCAACCTCTATCAGCCATATGTTTTAAAATATGGGAACACCGGAGGAATGATCATGGGTATACTGCCACCCTCCCTCATCAATCAATTGATAAATTAACCAATACATTCAAACCCAGATGGTACCTTGATCACAATTGCAAACCTTCAAATGAGACAGAAATGCTGAAGGAATCACCTTTCACACTCTCAGATCTATAAGCACATTACAGTTCTTACCTTTAAATTTACCACCTGAAATTCAAACTGTTGTGGGCACATTTGAGATGTGGCTAGTGTTATTGAGCAATGTGATGTTACTTTAATTCACAGTATGAATAAAATTAATTATAATCAGACATATGTGGTTAGTGGCTACCATCCTGGAACAGCACAGCTCTAGAATCCGAAGATGAAAGAGAGGTGACCTCTTCTTCCCTGGTTTATTCTTGCAGAGTAGTTGGCCTGATCTGATCATTCATGTGTAGGTATTTTGGGCTCATTCACACATGCCAGGTACTACCTGAGGCTCTAAACATTAAGGTCAACAACCATGTCCTAGAGGAAGCGACCTACAAATTTAGTGCAACACTTGTTGAAATCCCAATGTCACTGTACAGAAATAGAAAAAAATCCTAAAAGATACATGGAATCACAAAGGACTCCAAATAACCCAAACAATTTTGAGAATGAAAAGCAAAGATGGAGTCAATGTATTTCCTGACTTTAAAACACATTACAAAGCTATAGCAATCAAACAGAATGGTACTGGCATCAAAACAGGTAGATAGACCAGTGGAACAGAATAGAGACCCACCACCTGTGCTTTAATAAGACCACCTTTTTACTCCAAAAAATATGGAAAGTCCCCAAATAAATTCGCACATACATGGACAAGTGATCATTGACAAGGGTGCCAAGATTATACATTGGGGAAAGTAAAGGAGTCATGGAGTGAGCACGGACCCTCTTTAACCCAGCTGTTTAGGAGATTTGCAGCAATGGTGATGGACACCAGGCTAAAAACCAATTTTTAGAATTCCTATTTGCTACTGTATCTTTCATGTATACTTACAGGATTTGAGCATTTTTCAGGCTTATGATAATGTTATCAATTACATTAAATTAGCTTCCTGATTCTTATCTGCTTTGGGCAATTGTATAAGCAATGACCCCAGTTATGAAAGATGTTGGCCTGTACTCTCCTACATGGGACCTCACACCTCTTAGAATCTGTGGGCTGCCCAGGAGCATGTGGGCTCTCTATGTGTGTTTTACACTAATGACTATGCAAAAGTTGGCTATTAAGAGCATCTATAGCTGCCCTGGGTTATGTGACAATTGAGGCCATCTTATAGTGTTGGCAGTGTTTGGGATATGTGTACACTCATACTCAGATTCTGAAACTCTTTTGCTCTGTGACTAATGATCCTGTGGCTGAGTGATAAGTGCAGATCGGTAGCTCAGAGCATCAACAGAGGGACTCAGGTTTTCATATGGGCAGGATGCTCCAGGATCTGATCATCACTGAATGTAACTTTGGATAGAATACTTAGATGGAACCAAGTCCCACTTCCCAACACTTGCCCACCAGCCAGGAGCACATCCATGACTACTGCTGTATCACTGCTGCCCCTAGGTACTGATGCCAAGGGAAGGACACATACCCAAGGTCAGGGATTTCCCTCTGGTTCTGAATGAAGAATACTGGCAGGCTTCTTGCTGACAGGGCTCCTAGTTGGAACTTATAGAGGGAATTCTTTGTCAAAGTCATCAGGTGTTTCTCAGTCCTGAGTCAGTCAGCAAGCTGGGGAAGACTACATGACTACAAGACTACATGACAACATGTGCTAGTCATGTAACTCTCCACATGATCTCATTCTTATCCCTGATGCAGAACTCTGGCCTTCCCTGCATCCATTTGCACCACCTTGTTGTATTTTAAGTCTGAGCCTTCCCTGGGGTCAATTCCATGTGCTTGAATCAGAGATGTATCATTGGGCCTCAACAGGGAATTCTGGTCCATTCCTTGTGACTGTGGCATATGTTTCGCCAAAGGGCCCCTCGTTCTTCAGCAGGAGAGTTTTCCCTGTATGATTGTTCATCTCTGCATGCGTCTTGCAGAACTCAGATTTCTGGCCCAGGAGGACTGTGTTTTTCTTTTTCCAGGACAGATCCTCGGATCCTTTCAAGTTTTCAAGTATCTTGAAAAGACAAGAACAACCGCAAAATGAGATGTTACAATATATGAAAGATACTCAGGGCAAGATCTATTTATTTTAAAACAGAACAACCTCCATGGTATATGAATGGGCAAGGCAATCCTGCTGTAGCACCTTCCCCTAAATTTCTCCCAGGCATGTTGCATCTTTACTCAGTACATCTTCATTATAAGTTATTCCTGGTTTTGTTAAACACATCACATCATGCATATCCATTTCATGTGAGGGCACATCTATGAGGGCAATGTATTACTCCAAACATGGGCTGGGAGAAGTGAACTGTAAGGAGGCAAATACCGGGTGCTGCCCTAATGGGTTCCACCCTATCTTCCAGTTGCTGTCTTCTGCCACTGTCCTTGGGGCTGTTGCGGACCTAGTTCTGCCAGCCAGATCTGTCACAGTTGCTACTGCTGAGGATGCTGAAGGGGGACAGCACTGCACAGGCCGATGCCATGGTTGCAAAACCTTGAACACAGATTGGCTTTGCTGGGCCACAGAGGCTGCTTTGGCACTGCCTGAAGCACAGGGCTGTTCATGCCTTGGTACCTGACCCAGAATCTTCCTTGTGGCCATGACTTGCACCCACCACTGATGCCAGTGGTCCCACTGGCAACTCTGTGTCGGCGCTGGATGGCAAATCCAAGTCTGAGTAAATGAAAATGCTGCCATTAGCAGTGGATGGGCTTCTTGCTTGGTGCCCAACTCCAAAATGCATAGGCTTGTGTGAAAATCTATCCCTGGGCACCGGCTGAGTGAATGACATCTCCATGGCTGTTAAGCCTGAATGGGGACATAATTAGACATTGAGCCATGGGAAGGGAACAACCATAAGAGGGCCACAGTTCAATATTTCCAGTGGGAATGGGAGCAATCTGGAAAGGGGAAGTATAATTTCATGTCCCTCAGCAAACAAAGGAGGCCAGGACTCTTCCCAGCCCTCTCGCCAGCCTAAGTGCAAACATTCTCTTCTGGGCCCTCCTAATACCCCAGGTCTCTGAATGCCTGCAAGGTTTTGACACCAACTTTCCTAGGGGCTCTTGGCCAAACTTATCCTGCAGTCACAAGGATGGACTAGGATTCCCAGCTTAATGCTGAGGATATTCCTCTGCGAGACAACAGGGAATGACACCCAGAAAGGACCTACTTTGAAAATAGAGGAAAAGGGTGAAAATGGATTCACAGAGGGCCATTAGGGATGAGAATGGGGTGATGTGGAGAATGAAGTGACTAGTGCCATGTTCTAGCAAGCTGGCTATCTCAAGAATAAGCACTTTGGTGAAGGGAGCCCCCTACAGGGTACATGTGGGAGCCCTGTCAGCAAGGATCCCTCACTCTTCCTTCACAAAGAGACGGAAAGCCTAGCTTTGGTTGTGTTTCTTGCCCTTCCCATTAATAGGAGCAGCAGTGATTCTGCTGTGGCTGTTTGGGGCTCCTAGCCGATGGTTAAGTGGTTAGAACCTGGCCTGGGTGCAGTATTCCCTTCAAAGTCCCTTTCTGCCCTGAACAGTGCCTGGAGCATACTGTGCATGCATAAATTATTTTCTCTACAGGATGAAGGTACGTCTGTCAGCCAGGGGAGGGAGCCCCGTTGGCTACCCATCCTTGCATTTACCCTGGCTGGCTAAGCACCAAGCTCCCATGGACAAGGAGGCCTGCTTTCCGGTGGAATACAATACACTGAGAGTTGTTAATTGGCTCAGGAACTGACTGGGAACTCCACACCAAGGTTTGGACCTGGACTATATGCATGACAATCCCATAGATACTGGAATGTTCTAGTTTAAACAGAGTACACTCTTCTGAGGCTCTTGATCTGAATGGCTCCCAGGTAGAACCTAGTTTGAAAAAAGAATAAAAAATGCTTATAGACAACCCGATGTTCAAAGATCTTCATTACAGAATAGAATGGGATAAAATTAGAATTAAATGCCTACTCTTATCCCTCAGCAGACTGGCTATCTGGAGAGTAAGAAACACCAGAGAGCTGGTGTAAAAGGAAATCTCCACTGGCTACATCTGGTAGTGAAATCTCCAGGAGGTCTGTATTCTTCCTTCAGAAAGAGAGGGCAAACAGGTTTTGGCTGTTTTTCCTGTCATTCTCATCAGGAAATAGATACAGCAAGGATTCAGAGGTGAGAGGCTCCTGCTCCAAGGTGGTAATTGAGTGTTTCGAACCTGGACCCGATACAGTAGTCTTGAAAGGGCCCTTTCTGTGCTGACCAGGTCCTGAAGCATAGTGTGGATATGGAAATCATCTGTGATAGGAATGAAGGCCAAAGGAGCAAAGCCAGCTTGCAACACTTCACTGAAGTTACCAGAGCTGGCCAAGCACCAAACATTCAGGGACAAGAAGGCCATCATAACTTTAAGATAAAGTTCCTATTTTCTCTCACATAGCATAGGACAGAGTGGGAGTTTAGCATCAATCTTTGGGCTCTGTTTGGTGAAGTGAGTGAAAGCCCAATTGTCCCTGAACACAACCCAAGACTTAGAAAATAACAAATTGTTGGGAATGACAATGAGGGGGGGCAATGCTCTACATTATAGGTGGGAATAGGATAATTCTGGACTTGTATATCTGCCTTGATTTCTCTTGCTTCATGTGTAAGGTCAGTCCCTTCCCAAACCTCTGTGACTGCCGACACACAAACATACATACACAGCTTGACACCCTCATATATACCAGGCCTCTGTGAACAGAGTTATAATGGAAAGTTACAAGAGGTCCTGTTGCCGATCTATGCCCCAGTCATAGAACACAGCCAGAGTCCCCAGTTTAAAGTGGAGGATATTGCTCTGAGACACTGACTCTGAATGGACTCCAGCGAGATCCTAGTTTGAAAACAAGAGCAAAAAGATGGAAAGAAATACACAGAGGGCCAAAGTACTTCATTACAAATGGGGGGGGGGGTGACAGTGAAATGCCTAGAAAATCTCCTGAGAAGCTACCTGCTGTCTCTAATAAGAAATACCTGTGGGTTGGGACAAAGGGAAACATTGATTGCCTACATCTGGGTGCCCAATTGGTACTAGGCCTGCACTATTTCAAAAAGAGAAGGAAAGATTCTGACCTTGGCTCTTTTTTTTTGCCTTACCTCTGAGGGAATAAAAATCTGTGATTCAGTGGTAGCTTGTTTGTGGTCCTGTTGGTACTCTAGTTTTTGTAACCTAATTATGGTGTAATATTCCTTGTAAGGGCTTTTTGGGGCTGAATAGTCCTTCAGTCTACTGTGGATGTCTGTTCCATCTGCCTTAGTGAATGAAGACATTTCAATCAGCCAGGGGAGGAGGCAAGATGGCTGACCATCACAGAGATTACCAGTGCCAGTCAAGCAACAAGCACTTATGGACAGGAGGGATAAAGTAACTGCTGTCAAATAGCACAGAATCAGAGCATTAGTTCATCACAAATCCTGGATGGTGGCTGTGTGGCAGACAGACCAATTCCTCCTGGTTGTGACTCATGACTGAGTTATGAAAACAGAAAATGAGTTGGAAGGGTTTTAGGGAAAGCCAAGGTTTATATTACACAGGAGATTAGGATAAAGCTGGGGATGAAACGTTTAATGTAGTTTCTTCCTCACCCAGCAGTAAGGCCAGATCCCTCCCACCCCCTGGCATTGCTTATACACGGACCATCTTATGGGCACCTTCAAGTGCCCTACATCACATTGACAACATAGTTCCGAAAGGTAAATAATGAAGGGTCCTGTGTCCAACTTGTGCCACAGACTTAAGGATTTGTCCAGATTCTCCAACTTAAGAAAGAACATTTCTCTGAGACAGTGCCTCTGAATGGCACATGAGAGAAACTATTTTGAAAAAAGGAAAAAGTATTGAAATGGAAATGTGAAAGGCCAATGTGCTCCATTATAGATGAGAATGGGGAAAAGATTAGAATGAAGTTTTTAGCACAATTTCTGGCAAGGTCCTAAAGAGTAAGAAACACCTGTGGCCAGAGACAAAGAAATCTCTATAGGCTGCTCCTGAAAGCCCAGTCTGCAGGAGGTCTGCATATTTCCTTCTGAAAGACAGGGAAAGCTTCTGGCCTTGGCTGGTTTTCCTACTCTTCCCATCATGGCTTAGGGGCAGCAGGGATTCAGGGGTAGTGGGTCCATGATCCAGGCTGTTGTTCAAATGTTTGGAGCCATTCCTGTGGTGCATTAGTTTTTGAATGGCCACTTGCTGCACTGACTAGGTCCGGGAACATACCATATATGCATGTACTTTGTGCTCTTCAGAATGAAGTCATCTAAATCTGCCAAGTGAGGAAGGAAACCTGTGTAACCATCATTGTTCTTACACCAGCCAGCCAAGCACTAAGTGCTCTCTGACAGCAAGGCAATATTTCCTTTTGGTGTTAACTAATGACTCTTGGTTAGCACAGAACCAGAATGAGAACTCACCACCAATCCCTGGGAGCTCACTGTGTGATTGACAGCCTCAGTGACCCAACCTGCATCTCAAGTCCTAGCTGGAAAATATCCATGGGCTGGGAAAGCCTTTATGGACAGCCAAGGTTTTTATTTTAGATGAGAATGGAATAAAGCTCAGAATGAAATGTCTCACTCCATTTGCCCTTGCCATGGAAGTGAGGACAGCTTCCTCCCAACACCTTTGGTCCTACAACACACGAATATTCTGTGCTGGGTACTTTCCACTGATCTACACTGAATGTTGTCTATATAGACCTGAAAGTCAAGTTTTCAGGCCACCTATGGTCCAACCTATTCTTTTGTCACAAGAACTCATCCAGAATCCCCATTTAAACCTGAGGAAATTGCTCTGAACCCTTGTCCCTGATTGGCCAATGGGAGATTCTAGTTTACAAAGAGGAACAGGATGGAGCCCCTGGGTGGCTCAGTCAGTCAAGCATTCAATTTTGTCTCAGGCCATGATCTTGTGGTTTACAAGTTTGGGCCCCGCATCGGGTTCTCTCCTGTCAGCACAGAGTCTGCTTTGCATCCTCTGTCCCTCTCTCTTTTCCCCTCCCCTTCTTGTGCTCTCTCTCTCTCTCTTAAAAAGAAAATAAGTATTAAAAATAGAGTAAAAGTATGGAAATAGATACACAGAGAGACAATGTTCCTTATGAGAGATGAGAATGGGATAAATCTGAGGATGGGATGACTTGTACAAACTCCTGGAAACCTGACCATCTCAGGAATAAGAAACACATATGGGATAGGACAAAGGTAAACCTCCATAGTCTACAGTGGGATCCCTCATGGAAAGATGCCTGTATTCTTACTTCAGAAAGAGAGGAAGAGCTTCTGAAGTTCACTCTTTTCCCTTGTCATCTTATCACTGGGTAGAGGCAGCAGTGATTCAAGGGTAGTGGATTTGTCCTCAAGACCAATGCTCAAGTGTTTGGAACTGTGCTGTGGTGCAGTAGATCTTGAATGTTCTCTTTCTGTGCTAAGAAAATCTTTGACAATACTGCACATGGGGAAGCAAAGTGCTCTTCAGAGTGAAAGCATCTTTAACAGGCAGGGAGGGAGACAAGTTGGCTAACCATCATTTCTTATATCAGCCAGCCAAACTCCAAGTAGTCAAAGGAAGGCAATCTTTCCTTTGGAATCTCAGAATAGATTGCTTTTGGTTAGCACACACCAGAGTCAGAGCTCATTAGTAATGGCTGTGTACTTACTATGTGAGTGACAGCCTCATTGCCTTTGCCTGGGAACCAAGACATAGTTATCAATACAGCCAGGGAATTGGAAAGGCTACACAAAAGACCAAAGGTTTTCATTTCATCTGAGAATTGGATAAAGCTGAGAATGAAATATCTAGCTCCACGTTCCTCTTGTCCCATAAGTGAGGATAGCTCCCTCCCAATATCTCTGACCCTGACTACACAAGAGCATTCCTGCTGGGCACCTTGAAATGTCCTGGGCTTATCTTTGTCAACATAGTACTGAAAGGCAATTTTTGAGGGATTCTGTGGCCCACTATATCGCAGAGTGACAAGAACTTGGCCAGAGTCCCTAGTTAAAAATAGAAAAAATGGCTCTGAGACATTGTCCCTGAGTGGACAACAGTGAGAACTTAGCTTGGAAGAGAGCAACAGGACAGAAAGGATACAACAGAAGGCCAAAGTTCTTTATTAAAAAGAGAATGTGATATAACAAAGAAGAAGAAGAAGAGGAAGAAGGAGGAGGAAGAGGAGGAGGAGGAGGGAGGAGAAGAGACTAGCACAATCTCCTAGATAGATGTCTTATTCAGGAATAAGAAAAATCTATGGGCTGGAACAAAGGGAAATCTCCTGCATTGTGCCATCAGAACAAGATGGAAAGTTTCTGGCATTGGCTGTTTTTCCCCTGTCCTTTGAGGCAGTAATGATTTATAGTAACAGGTTCTGGCTAGTGGCTGACCTTCAAGTATTTGGAACATGGGTCTGATGCACTAGTCCTTGAATGGGCTGTTTCTGCACATAGCAGGTCCTAAAGAATACTGGGAGTGGGTGAACTGTCTGTTCTTCAGAATGAAAGCATCTGTAGCAGCCACTGATTGGAGTTCTCCTCTCTATTACCATGCTAAGTCCAGCCTTTCAAGAACCAAGTCAGTGACAGGATGTCAATCGATCCTTTTGTATATCCGAAACTGATTGCTATCAGTTAGCATGGGAGAAGAGTGGGAGCCTCTCCATCAATCAATGGTTATTCACTGAGTTATTGACAGGACGATAGTGCCTTGTAGGAACCAAAGTATAATTTAAAAATAACACGAGGCTCCTGGGTGGCTCAGTCGGTTGAGCGTCCGACTTCAGCTCAGGTCACGATCTCACGGTCCGTGAGTTCGAGCCCCGCGTCGGGCTCTGGGCTGATGGCTCAGAGCCTGGAGCCTGCTTCCGATTCTGTGTCTCCCTCTCTCTCTGCCCCTCCCCTGTTCATGCTCTGTCTCTCTCTGTCTCAAAAATAAATAAAAAACGTTAAAAAAAAAAAGAAATAAAAATAACAAGGGATGGGGGGAGACTGGGTGGCTCAGTGAGTTAAGTGGCAGACTCTTGATTTTGGCTAGGTCATGACCTCAAGGTCATGAGTTCAAGCCCTGCATCGAGCTTTGCACTCACAGCGTGGAGGTGCTTCAGATCCTCTGTCTCTATAGCTCTCTCATTTTCATGTTTAATTCCCTTGCCTTTGGAGATGTGTCGAGCAAGAAATGGCATGGATGAGGTCAAAGAGGTGGTTGCCTGCTTTCTCCTCTAAGGTTTAGATGGTTTCCTGTCTCACATTTAGGTCCTTGACAGCTGCTTTAAGCACAGTATAGTTCAAAGCAGTTAAGACAAAGTATTTATCATGTGCCTGTGCGGTGCTGTCAGTTAAGCATCTGACTCTTGATCTCGGTTCAGCTCATGATCTCACAAATCATGTGTCCCCACATTGGGCTTTGTGCTTGTGGAGTCATTTTTAAAGAGTGTATTGTAAGCCCTGAGAAAGTGAATGGGGGTAATTGCTGAAAAGTCAGTGATGTTCTGATCTCAAGACTGTTGAACATAATAGTACTATGAGTTCCAGAGCCCCATGATCTCCCAGAAGCCAGTTTGGGAATGAGCTACTGTAATCACCTATCCATCCTTGAGACTGCACATCTTCCCTGCATGCTTTCATGTAAACACCAGATGTGTGCTTTGTCTATGTCTGGAGGCTCTTGGTGTTTTCCTCCCATGCTTCAACATTCTTTGATGTTTATAGCAGGTGAACATGAAATAAAGACTATGTGCAGTGTGCTGCTGCTGCTGTTTTGCTGGCAGAGGCAGCCCTGCACGTCCGTTCAGACTGTCTTAGAACTTTTTTGCAGGTGCATGGCTGCAAATGGTGCCTGAACAGGGACCAGCAGAATATACTGGCTCCTGGCTGTGAACCTCATCTCTAAAACCCAAAACAGGGAAAACGATGTCCATTCATTCAGGTAGGATCTACCAGCACTTGATGCCCATGATGCTCGTTCAGGTAGGAACTACCAGCACTCAATACCCATGATGAGATGAGAAAAATATCCCTTATCTTTATCTTTTCTGTTCCAGTTAGGCCTGCAAAACCCCGCATTTTTTTGTTTCTTTTACTTTTGTTTTCACGTTCATCATAGAGTTTTCACTAAACAGCAGAATATACATAAGAAGCAATTCCATATGCTTTTGCACTCATCAGGATGTAAAGTCTCAGACAAAGATCTGACCCAATTGCTCTCTATAATTTATCAGTAATGCCCCTGGTACTCTGCTGAGGGGTCCCTTGAAATGGCTGATTGGGAGCACATAGAGTACTACTTAAAAAATACTCTTCATCCAATAAGGATCTCTCATTTACACACCTGGGACTTATGCCACATTGCCATTCATGCTTTGCAAGAAAAACCTGATTAAGATAGTTGGCAAGACTTAAAAGAAAAGGAAAAGGAAAAAATGTATCTACCTTTGCTTATCTATAAAAACTGACAGGCTTTAAGACCAGAAAACCTCTTTCTCTGTTCTCTGGGCTTTTATGCATCTCCAGCCTTCTTTGGTGGCACCTCACCTCTTCTGCCTTTCTTTTCCTCCTCCTGTTTCTGCACCATCTTAGGTGCAACTGACATCTTCCATGCCTCTGGCACCATCAGCTCTTCCTCCTCCACTTGCTGTCAAGGAGTCAAAATCTTCCCCTTAGACTCACATTGCCCACTTCAGATCTCCCCACTGAAGTCCCAGGTAAAAATTGACAATGGGAAAAAAATTGACTTTTTCAGTGGACCCAAATGGAACATATTCGGTATTGAAACTAATTTAAGTTTGCTGGTTTAATTAAAATAAAATGTCTTTAAATTTATCAAAATTAAGTATAAAACTTTTTTCTACCTAAGTTTACTAAAGCTCAAATAAGACCATGTTATCTCTGTTGCAGTTTGTTAATAAAAAGGCTACTTAAAATTAGGGCTAATTCTTCTTAAAGATTTTCATGGGTAAGTGTTAAGATAGTTTTCAAGGTCTTTGATAACCTAAAACCTTAAGGTTTTGTTGGGATGATAAACTGGTTTAAATTCATTAGACATTTAAGCCTTTTCCAAATCAGATGGAATGCTAAGGCATTAATTATTAAACCTAACTTTATGTTTTTAACTTATTACAAAAAAACTAAGGATATTTTAACCATTTAAAAATATGCTTTATGCTTTACTGATTCATAAATTTGCCATTTAAAAAATTCTAATATAACAGTTCACAATGGGTTATTACTTAGTTTTCACTGGAGCCTAAGGTTTCTGAGAGTTAAAATTCTGCTAAATGTAATTAATAATGGAAATAAGGAAAGTAACTCTGTATGTAGAAAAGCAGGAGATGTGTAAAAAAAGGATATAAAGAATGGGAATACATTTTTGTTAAAGGTACAAAAAAAGTATTTTGTCCTAAAGGAGACAGGTTGTTTGAATAAAAAATGGCTTGTGACAAAATCTACATACCAAGAAAAGTTGTAGAAAGTCAGTGAAACAAAAGATCTTTGGGAAAAAAATTTTTTGTGTGGTTAGAAGAGACTAAGGTTGAAATAAATGGATTTTAAAAATACACCAATACAAGAATAAAATTCTACTTTTCTCTGTGTTCAAAAAAGTTTTCTTGGATTGTGGATCTGCTCTTTAAAAATGTAAACAAAGGTCTTTTCTGTCTGCTAAACAAAACAAAGTTTTATGTTTTGTCTTTCTCAGATCTTTAATAATAGTCAAAACTTCTCAATGTGGAAGGTACTAGGTTTTGCTAACAATTATATAAATCTACATAATTGCCTTAAAATCTCTTTTGCCTCTTTGGTTAAATAAATAATTAAAATTTATAATGACCTGTAATCTTATTTAGGAGGTGCTTTATAAGTTTGTAAAATTTTCACAGACTTCCCAAGATTTAAATTGTACATAAAATCATTTTAACCAATTGGGCCTTTTTATTTAATATGTTACTTGGGAAGCTCAGTCAAACAAATAATGATAAACCTTAGGTTGTATTGCTTGGGGTTTTGCTATAACTACTCAAATATATATAAAATACCTAAATTTGAATATGTTTTAATACAAGGTCATCACTTGATATTCTAATTATCTAAATGTTATATGCCACAAAAATAACGAAATTTCTTTGTCAATTGTCTTGTGATAAACTCTCTTATCAAACTGTTAACCATGTCCACTTTTAAGTCTTTTGTCATTTATAATTATTGTTCTGATGCTCTTAGAAAATGTGTTTCATCAAGACAATTTATTAAAAAAAACTTTTAAGATTAATATAATTATTTGGCATCTTTAAGATCATAAAACAAATGGATAAAAATTTCCAAAATTAAAAAGCGACATTTAAACTCAACGAAAATTAATAACATGGGACTAAATAAACAAAAAAATATAGGTTTTATGACTCTTAGTAAAAATATTGCTTGTTGTCTAATGTTTGCCATTTCAGATTAGAAAACTTTCTCTTAAAATACCCAAATATACAATAAAATATTCATGTATACACAAATTAAAACATTTAACTTTTTTCTCTACCCAAACCCTATAAAATTCAAAAGCATTTAGTAAGTTATCTTTATTTCATAACAATTGCAGTCATTTACAAGAGTTCATTAAAAATCTAGTCTCCTTACAACAAGACACCATTAAAAATTCTAGCTCTTCTACCAAAACTTTAAATAAATGTCATATTTAAAAATGACATACATAAACTCAAATATAACAAAACAATTTAAAAAAACTAAAAACTTTATAGAACTGAAAGCCTAAAACCCTCTTAAAAATATTGGCTTAATACCTTGCTCATAAAGTTCCCAACAACCTTACCAGGTAACTAAACGATGTCACTTCTCTTTCCTTTTTTCACCAAAACATTCACTCTCTCTCCAAAGTTTTTATTCCTCTCTCTCAAACAAAAAATGTCATTCATTCTTGCCCAAAATGTTAACAATTCTCCCCTACCTACTTGTCCCATGGAGTAAATCCTCAGGGTCAAACAGCCAATCTATTATGGCAAAAACATATTACACACACATCATATTTTGGTAAAACTCGATACATGTGTCTACAGACACTTTTTCTGGATTATGTATGGGATTCTGCCCAGAGGGGGGAATGCACCTCACATGTTATTTCTCGTTTATTGGAATGTTTTGCAATGATGGGTGTACCCAAACAGATCAAAAGTGATAATGCCCCAAATTACACATCACAACAATTACAACAGTTCTACAACAATGGAATATACATCTCTCCACTAAAATTCCTTATAACCCACATGGTAAAGCCATCATGAAACTTGCAAATGGCCTCCTAAAATCATTTTTATTAAAAAAAGAGGGGGAAATGCCACCCTGAGGGCAAGATTAATGAGAGCTTAATTTGCATTAAATCATTTACAATTAGAAATTTTCATTCCTCAATTCTCAAACATTTTCAAATGGAACAGGAACTCCCAAAACTCAAGGTATGGTATAGAGTATAGATTGCCCAATGAGGGGCCAATCTGGAAGGGTCCAATACAATTGTTAACCTGGGGGAGGGGTTTTTTGCTGTGTTTTCTCTAGATCCTGTGTGGGTACCTGCTCAGTTAATAAAAAAAAAAAAAAAAAAACAAAAAACAAAAAACAAAAAACAAAAAACATCATGAGACGGCACAAGGGATCAAATATCCAATGCTCAACTTCAAACTGATGGCAGTAGACTTTCCCAAGGGATGTCGGATCCAAAGAAGAAGAAGATTGATCACTCAGCTAAATGAGACATTTCCTGAGGTGATGTTAAAAAACCTCACAGGCTAAAGAGGTTTTAATCAATAAAGCATACTCATGGCCCCTAAAAATATGTTTCTGTCTATCATCTCTTACTACCAACTCAGCTAATTCTCCTCCGACTGTGTCTTCAATCTTTACCTGTTGCTTCTACTCACCCATACTCTACTTTTACCTATTGGGCTCATCTTAGCCCTCCTATGTTTAATTTAGTCTCTTTGGAAGATTCTGAAATTCCTATCTCCTCTAATGATTCCTCTATTATCGGAGGACACTGGGTTCCCATTAATGTTGATGATTCATCTAACTATCCATCCCATAAGCTCTCAATAAATTGGACTTTTCTCACTTGGGCATCCCCCTCAGTTTCTTTTATAATTCTAATGCTTGCAATACTAACCAAAGCCTCTGTGTCCCTCTTCACAAACAATGGCATATGAATAGCATGCTTAAAACACCAGAAGACGAATCTCAGGTAAGTACTATCAAACATCAACATTTTGTTGTCACAATAGGAATAGGAGGAAACCTAATTAACAGTAAGCGAGTACCCAAACCCCCAATGCCAGTTATACCAGACCCTGCCTGGAGATGGGGTCCTATAATGGCTTCTCACAGGACCTCTAATGTTCTTGTAATTTTACCCAAATATCCCCATCTCACAATACGATCCTTGAAAATGCAGACCCCAAGGACTGATGGCAATGAAAAATAATAGAACTTCAAAAGGACGTATTTGAAATTGGTCACTTCCTTTCCATTACAACACTTCTAACCCCATATGGAGTCCCAGGTGTGGGTCTGATACTTAGACTCAAATATTCCATTAATGCCTATTCCTCTATTAGAACTTCCTCTTAGTCGGGGCGCCTGGGTGGCGCAGTCGGTTAAGCGTCCGACTTCAGCCAGGTCACGATCTCGCGGTCCGTGAGTTCGAGCCCCGCGTCGGGCTCTGGGCTGATGGCTCAGAGCCTGGAGCCTGTTTCCGATTCTGTGTCTCCCTCTCTCTCTGCCCCTCCCCCGTTCATGCTCTGTCTCTCTCTGTCCCAAAAATAAATAAACGTTGAAAAAAAAAAAAACTTCCTCTTAGAGGATTGACCTTAGAGGAGAAAACTTATGTCTCCATTCATACCCCAAAAATCAGATTGCAAAAATAGTTACAAGAGCTTTAAAAAGAAGGCCAACAGGCCAAAATTAGCACTCTCAATGATATTTCTAACTGGATCAAACCAAAAACTGGTTCTCCAGTTTCAGTCTACACTCTTGGTTTAATACTATTGTAATATTGCTAATAATGTTTTGTTTCTAATTTGAAATTTCTTGTCAAATTGGTTTCCATACAACACCCACTGCTCATCCCAACAGGTGCCCTCCTCAATGCCCATCACCCACTTTCCCCTCCTTCCCACCCCCCCATCAGCCCTCAGTTTATTCTGTTTTTAAAAGTCTCTCATGGTTTGCCTCCTTCCCTCTCTGTAACTTTTTCCCCCTTCCCCTCCCCCATGGTCTTCTGTCAAGTTTCTCAGGATCCAAATAAGAGTGAAAACATATGGTATCTGTCTTTGTATGACTTATTTCACTTAGCATAACACTCTCCAGTTCCATCCACGTTACTACAAAAGGCCATATTTCTCATTGCAGAGCATAATTCCTTTATATAAACAACAGCCTCTTTATCCACTCATCAGTGATGGACATTTAGTCTCTAGAGGAGAAAGCAGGAAAAAACCTCTCTGACCTCAGCTGCAGCAATTTCTTGGCACATCTCCAAAGGCAAGGGAATTAAAAGCCAAAATAAACTATTGGGATGTCATCAAGAAAAAAAGCTTCTGCACAGCAAAGGAAACAATCAATAAAACTAAAAGGCAACTGACGGAAGGGGAAAAGATATTTGCAAATGACATATCGGACAAAGGGCTAGTATCCAAAATCTATAAAGAACTCGCCCAACTCCATAGCTAAAAAACAAATAGTCCAGTGAAGAAATGGGCAGAAAACATGAATAGACACTTCTCTAAAGAAGACATCCAGATGGCCAACAGGCACATGAAAAGATGCTCAACGTCACTCATCATCAGGGAAATACAAATCAAAACCATGCTCAGATATCACCTCACACCAGAGTGGCTAAAATGAATAAATCAGGAGACCAAAGATGCTGGAAAGGATGCAGAGAAACGAGAACCCTCTTGCACTGTTGGTGGGAATGCAAACAGGTGCAGCCACTCTGGAAAACAGTGTGGAGGTGCCTCAAAAATTAAAACTAGATCTACCCTATGACCCAGCAATAGCACTGCTAGGAATTTACCCAAGAGATACAGGAGTGCTGATGCATAGGGGCACTTGTACCCCAATGTTTATAGCAGCACTTTCAACAATAGCCAAATTGTGGAAATAATCTTGTTTTTTATTACAGTTCTCAAAATGGTGATGTCTCTTTGCTCCTCTAACAAGTCACCCAAAGTGTTCTTCACCAATACCCAGATGCTCACCACTTCCATGACAACTCCTGGTCTTGCTAATGAAAAACAAAAGGGGGGGGGGTGGAGTTATTTTTAGAGAGTATATTGTAAGGTCTGGGAAAATGAATGGGGTAACTGATGAAATGTCAACAATGTTCTGGTCTCAAGGCTGTCAAATGCCATAGCACTATGAGATCTGGAGCCCCATGATCTCCAGGAGCCAGTTAAGGAACAGACCCACTGGAATTGCCTAGCAGTCCTTGAGACTGCACATCTTCCCTGCATGCTTTCATGTAAACACCAGATGTGTGTTTGGTCTGTCTGGGGGATTTTTGTGTTTTCTTCTCAAGATTTGACATTATTTGATCTTTATACCAAGGGAACATGAAATAAAGACTATGAGCAGTTTGCTGTTACTGCTGCTGTTTTGCTGGAAGAGGCATCCCTGCACATCTGTTCAAAATGTCTGAGAACTTTTTTTCAGTGCATGGCTACAATGCTGAAGACATCAGAATCTGTACCAATAGTGTGGAGCCTGCTTGGGATTCTGTCTCTGTTTCCGCACCTGCCTAGCTTATTCTCTCTCTCAAAATAAATAAATAAACTTAAGAGAAGGCATTTCTCTAATGTTTATGGAGTACACTTAAGGAGCACTTTTTATTAAATGATAAGGGGTCCATGCAAGAAGCATGATAACAGTACAGTTTTTGACACTCAAGTACATGGCCATTGTTTATTGCTAATACAGTGTTTCAGCAAAATTTCCTATGAGATAAATGTGAAGGCTAATAATGGATGTTTGAAGTACAGTGTAGTTTAAGCACTTAAACAGAGGTGCTTCCCCGTTGTTGATATAATGAAGTTTAAGAACACTTGTATTTAGTAGTCATTTGGAAAACTCATTGAGAACACAGGTATTTCAGGTAGTTAAACACATGGGCACTCCTTTGTGATTACCAGGATTTAACCACCCTTCTTACTGGATAAACCCAAGAAGCTAACTCAAAAGTGCTTAAAGCACAGTCTTTTGTCTTCAGTTAAACACAAAAGGATTTCCTAAGGCTATATTATAAAGAGGGTTTACACAAAAGTTTATACTAGATATCCATTATAAGTGACACAAAAGATGCATTGACCACAGTGTACATATTTAAGAGCAAGGGCATTTCCACTGCTTCTACACCAGAGTAGTTATGACTGTGTGTATCCAAATAGCATTTTGAACTACGCTTGAAGCACAGCATAGTCCAGCAGAGAAGCACGTGGCTTTTCCCTTTGCTAATATAGTGTTTCAATGAAAGTTCCTATGAGACTACATGAAGAACACCTGAAGTATCAGGTAGTTTTAGGCAGTTAAGAACATGGTCATTTTCTACTATTATAGTGTGATTTAGCAAAAAAGCCTATAATATGTATGCAATGGCTACATGAGTGATGCTATAAGCACAATGGAGTTTCAGACACTTAAGCCCAAAGCCCCTCCATAGAGTTTACAGAGAGAGAGTTTAAGAACACTTCTTACTACATTTATCTGAAACACTAATTGACATCTGCCTTAAGCACACTGCAATTTCAGGCTCTTATGATCACGGCCATTCTCTAGAGCTTACACAGAAGGGCTAAGGAATACTTCTTGTCCCAACGTCCAAATGGTCCCTCAAGACCCTTTACACACAGTGTAATTTTGGGCAGTTAAGCATAAAGCCTTTCCATTCTACTCACATGAAGAAGTTTAGGAGGACTTGCTACTACATGAACTTAAAGTTAATGAAATACTCATGGAACACACAGCTCTCTTAGGTACTTAAGCACATAGGCATTTCCTACTTCTTACATGGAATTACTTAAGCACACTATTTCCTGGAAAAGTCTGTGAAACTAACTCAAAGATGCTTCAGGTACAGTGTTGCTTCTGGCAGTTAAGCACATGGCTGTTTTGTATTGCTAACATTATTTTTTTTTACACAGACAGGCATTGAGACTTAGAGAAAGTGAGAAGACAAATTTATCCCCAATGAAAGAAAAAGATAAGTGCATAGAGATTACATGAAACAAATATAAGTAACACACAAGGGGAAAGAAAAAGAGAGAGAAATCAAGAAATAGACTCTAAATTATAGAGAACAAACTAATAGTTACCAGAGGGGAAGGGATGGAGGGGTGGTTTAAATAGTTGTTGGGGATTAAGGAGTGCACTTGTCATAATGAGCACTGGGTTGCCTATATGGAATTGTTGAATCACTCTATTGTGCACTTGAAACTAATATAACAGTGTATCTTAACTAAGTGGAATTTGAGGAATAATAAAAAAATGAAAAAACTTTAAAGGGGGAAATGAAAGCCACTTGAAGCCCTGCGGTTTTAGGCAATGAAGCACATGGCAATTTCTATTGCTAACATACACTCTTTCAACAAATGTTTCAATGAGATGTATGTGAAAAGCTACATGTAAGACACTTTCAGCAATGAATAATTTTAGACAGTTAAGCAGTAATCCATTTCCTAGTTTGTATACACAGGGGTTAGGAGCACTTCTTCCTACATTGACCTAAAATGCTAACTGAATGTAAGCACACTGCAGATTCAAGGAGTTAAGGCCATGTGCATTCTCTAGTGCTTTACTCTAAGCACTTCTTTTCTGTGTAAGAGACCTATGCAAGCCACTTGAAACAGAGTCTTTACTTTTAGGAAGATAAACACATGGTCATTTCTCTCTTGCAAATGAGTAAACAAATGGTCTTTTTACATGTATGTGAATCCCTACATGAAAGCTCTGTGGAGAACACTGTACTTTTAAGCAGTTAAGCACTTGGCCATTTCCTATTCCTCACGTAGAGGGTTTCAATGAGTTTAATTGCATGTATTGAAAGTCATTAACCAGTCTTGAAACAAGTTAGTTTTAAGTCATTAAGTATAGGTGTTTATGCAAAGATATTTAATAACACTTGTTACTGCATGTATTTTAAAAATATTTGGAGAATTTACTGAACACATGGTTGTATCAGACAGTTTAGTACTTGTACATTCTCTAGTGATTATTCAAAAGGATTGAAACACACTTCTTACTGGATGAATCTGAAGAATCTAAAGCTAACTCAAAGATGCCTTAGCTACAATGGTGTTTGTGGCAGTTAAGTGCATGGCCATTCCCTTTGGAATTTTAAGAGATTTTAAACAAAATACATAAACATATATACATGAAAAAGCAAATGAAAGATGTATTAAAAGCAGCGTGGTAGGGCCCTTCAATAAAAGCCCCTTCCATAGAACTTATACAAACAAGTTTAAGATCACTTGTGATTATACGTGTTTAAATGGAATTTGAAATCCTCATTTAGAACACAGCTGTTTCAGTCAGTTCCATACATGGGCATTTTACAGATGCATGTAAGCACACTTCTAACTGGATGTTTATGAGAAGTTAATTCACAATTAGCGAATATAGAGGGTTTAAACAAAAGTTCTACTAGATACAAACTTACATCTACAAGAAGAATGCATTATCACACTGTACTTTTAGGCACTGAATGCTAGGCCATTTCCTAATGCTTCTACATAAGGGTTTAAGAATACTCATGACTACCTATTCCCAAGAAGCTTTTGGAAACCTTCTTGGAGCAAAGGGTACTTTCAGCAAAGCACAAGTGTTTACACAGGTCTTGGGGAAAGAGTTACTATATAAGTCTATGAGGGACAAGAATGTCATTTGAAGCACAGTGATCCTTTAGGCACTTCAGCATGGGGACTTTCCCTAGGGCTAATAGAGAATATTATTTAAAGTTTTTATTTAAATTCTGGTTAATTAACATACAGTGTAATATTAGTTTCAGGTGTAGAATTCAGTAATTCCACCCTTCCATACAACACCCAGTGCATATCACAAAGTGTACTCTTTAATCCCCATCCCCTATATAATCCATTCCCCACCCATCTCCCCTCTGTTAACCACCAGTTTGTTCTCTGTAGTTAAGACTACATTTTCTGGTTTGACACTCTCTTATCCCCCCCCCCCCCATGATCATTTGTTTTGTTTCTTACATTCCACATATGAGTGAAATCATATGGTATGTCTTTCTTTGGTTGACTTTGTTTTGTATAATACTCTCTAGCTGCATCCACATCATTGCAAAGGACAAGATTTCATTCACTTTCATGGATAAGTAATATTCCATTATATCTGTCTACCTATAGATAGATATATAGATATAGATATATAGATATATAAATATATAGATGATATATAGATATATAGATACCACATCTTTATCCATTCATCAGTCAATGGACATTTAAGCCCTTTCCATAACTGGCTATTGTTCATAATGTTGCTAAAAATATCAGGTGTGTGTATCCTTTTGAATTGGTATTTTTGTAGCCTTTGGGTAAATACCTAGTAGTGCAATTGCTGAATCATAGAGTGGTTCTACTTTTTAAAGGTTAATTCTTTTAAATTAATTAATTTATTTGAGACAGAGAGAGGGGCCAGGAGCAGAGAGAGAGAGAGAGAGAATCCCAAGCAAACTCCACACTGCCAGTTCAGAGCCCAACAAGGGCTCAGTCCCATGATTCTGAGATCCTGACTTGAGCAGATATCAAGAGTCAGACACATAATTGACTGAGCCACCCAGGTGCCCCAGGGTAGTTCTACTTTTAACAGTTAAGGAGACTTCATACTGTTTTCCAGAGTGGCTACACAAGTTGCATTCTCACCAACAGTGTAAGAAGGTTGCCCTTTCTCCACATCCTTGCCAACACCTATTGTTTGTTATCAATTTTAGCCCTTCTGACAGGTGTGAGGTGATATTGTAGTTTCGATTTGTATTTCCCTGATGAGGAGTGATGTTGAGCATCTTTTCATGGTTCTTTGGAGAAATGTTCACCTTGTGTTCTGTGTGCTCCTCTCCCTCTCACCCTTTTCCCCAATGAAGGCTCCATTTCCTCTGTGGCACCCTTGATCTATTTCTCCCTAAACCACCTCTCTGCTCTTTCTACCTTCTTTGATGTGGCTTATTCTGTCCCTGTAGTTGTGGTCTTTGTTCTGCCAGTCTTCAAGTTGATTTCCAGGGTATTTAGAATGATTTGCTAGTTATCTAGTTATGTTCAAGTGATGAGACTACACTTCTGCCATACTAGCTTTCCCAACACACACTAATAAAGAATGTTTCAACAAATTTCCGCTCATATGTATGTGAAAGGCTTCAGGAAAGACCTTGAACAATGCAGTTTCAGGAAGGTAACCACAAGGTGTGTGTGGTGTCTGTGGTGTGTGTCAGGGGGTACATGTGTGGTGTGTGTGTAGACATTTGGAGTGGTTGTGGTTTAGTGCATTTGTCTGTTCTGTATGTGTGTCAGTGGTTTATAGGTGGTGTATGTGTTTTTGTGTGGAAAGTGTGATATATGTGTTGAGATTGTGATTTATGTGTCATTTTTGTATACTCCACATGTAATATATGATCATTTGTGGTCTATGACATTTTTTTGTCAGTGGTGCATCTGTAGTTTTGTGGTGTGGCATATGGGTCGAGTTTGTGTAATATCAGTGTGGTGTGTGTGGTGTGTATGTGGAGTGTATTTGTGTGGTATATGTGTGGGATGTATTTCTTTTTTTTTTTTTTTTTTTATAGTGAATGTATATATTTATGCACTGAACACAGGAACACTCAAAAACATAAAGCAGTTAATAACAAACATAAAGGTAGTAATCGATAGTAAAAGAATAACAGCAGGGGACTTTAACACTCCACTTACATCAATGAACAGGTCATCCAAACAGAAAATCAATAAGGAAATGGTGGCTTTGAATCACACATTGGACTAGATCAGTTTAACAGATACATTCAGAATATTCCATCCTAAAGCAGCAGAATACACATTCTTTTCTTTATTTATTTATTTATTTATTTATTTATTTTTTATTACTATATTTTATTTTATTTTTTAACATTCATTTTTTTTTTATTTTTTATAATATATGAAATTTATTGTCCAAATTGGTTTCCATAAAACACCCAGTGCTCATCCCAAAAGGTGCCCTCCTCAATACCCATCACCCACCCTCTCCTCCCTCCCACCCCCCATCAACCCTCAGTTTGTTCTCAGTTTTTAACAGTCTCTTATGCTTTGGCTCTCTGTGGGATGTATTTCTGTGTGTGTGTTGTATGTGTGTAGTAAATTGTGGAAGATATCTGTGCAGTGTGTATGTGGTGTATGTGTGATGCATTTGTGTGGTAATGTGTTATGTGAGGTATGTGTTTGTAGTATGTGTGTGCTAAGTGGCACAGGTGTGGTGTAGGTGTGTGGATTATGTGTCATGTTTATGTCTGTAAGTGCAAAGTTTGTGGTATATGCATAGTTTATGTGTGGAGGAAGCAGCATGTGTCTTCTGTACATGTGGTATATGTTTGGTGTGTGTGGTGTATATGTATTGAGTGTGGTAATACTGTTTGAAGGGGTATAACTGTGGGTGTGTGGGGCATGTATGATCTGTGTTGATATGTTTGTGGTATATGCATGGTGAGTATGCAGTGTATATGTGGTGTGTGTAATGTATTTATGTTGTGCATTGTGTATGTGTGATATGTGTGTATGTAGTCTTTGTGTGGCTAATGTGGTGTGTGATGTGTGTGTTAATGCAGAGTGTGTGTGTATATGTGTTAGAACTGTTTTGAGTGTATTGTATGAGTGGACATGTGCAGTGTATTTTTCAGAAATGTCTGGTGTTTGTGTGTTTGTGGCTGGTAGTGTGTGTGGTATATTCATGCTGTTTATAATTTGTGTGTTGTGTGTGTTCATGTATTGCATGGGCATGTTATATCTGTGTTGTGTATGTGGTATATATATGGTATTTTTGTGATGTTTGTGTGTGGTGTGTGTTGTCTGTTGGTAGATCTGTGCTGTGCTTTACCTTTGGTTCTACATGTGTTGTGTGTGTATTATATGTGAGGAGTCTGTGGAGTATCAGTTTTGTGTGTGTTCCTGGTATATTTGTGGTATGGTGTATGTGTGTGTGTGTGTGAGGGTATATGTGTTATATGTGTTGTGTGTCTTTGGTGTGTGTGCTGTATGTTTGGTGTTAGTGTAAGAGACATATGTGTGTTTTTGTGTGGTGTAGATTATGACTTATTTGTGTTTATGTGTGTTATGTGTCATCTATTTTGTGTGTGTTATATGTGTTTATGTGTATACTATATGGGGTGTGGTTTTGTGTGGTGTATATTATGTGTGTGAACTGTACAGTATGTGTGTTTGGCATTTTTGCAATAGGTGTAGTGTTTGTGTGGTGTATGTGTGGAGTGTGTGTATTATATGTGTGTTATATATGTAGTTGGTACTTGTGTATGTGTGGTATGTATTGTGTGTGGGTGGCGTTTGTGGTGAGTGCATTATGGGTTGTGTGCTGGGTGTGTTTGTGGATATTGTGTGTGTAATATAGGCATGGTGCTTGTGTTATGTGTGTGTGGTGTGTGTGTGGAGTGAGTGTGGTATGCGAGGTATTTGTGAGATACATGTGTGGTTGGCCTGTCATGTGTGTGTAGAGTTTGAGTGGTGAATGTGTGGCATGTATCAGGTATATGTGTGTTGTGTGTGTGGTGAGTGTGACATGTGCGGACTTTGTTGGGTATATGAGGTATATGCATGCTATTTGTGTGTGTAGTATATTTTTGGTTAATAGCTGGTCTATGTTTTGTGTGTGGTATACACATGGGTGCAGTGAATGTGTGATGTTTCCTGTGTGTCTTCTAGGTGTTGTGTGAGTGTGGCATGTATGATGAGTGTGCAGTGTATGTACATTTTGTGTGTTGTTTATGGTGCATGTGGGTAATACAGACATGGTATATGTGTGGTGTCCATGTGGTGTATGTGCGGTGTTTCTGTGATATGTGTTGTTTGTGTATGGCAGTTACATGTGGAAGTTTGTGTAGACCATGTGTGCTGTGTGTGGTGAGAGTGGTTTGAATGTCATGTGTGTGGTTTATGTTTGGTGTGTGTATGTGGTATATGCGGTGTGTGTGGTGTCTGTATGGAAAGGATTGTTGCATGTGAGGTATGTGTGTGGCATATGTGTAACATGTATGTGTTGAAATTGTAGTGCATGTGGTGTGTGTCATGTAAGTGTTGCACGTCTTTTGTGGTGTGGTGTCTGTTTCTACAATATGTCTCTTGTATGTTTAATGTATATGTGATGTGTGTGGTCAAAGTGTGTTGTATGTGCTGTGTGTATGGTGTATGCTTGACTTATATGTGCACAGAATATATGTGTGTTTTGTGTGTGCTGTGTGTATGTGCAGTGTGTGTGGCATGTGTTTTATGTGGGTGTGTTGTCTATGTGTGGTTTGTGTGCTGTGTGTGTAGAGTGTCATTGTGCAGTATGTGCAGTGTAACATGGTGCATGAGTTCAGGTTGTGTGTGTGACTTATATGTGGCATTGTGTTTTTATACTTCTATTTGTGTGTGCTGTGCAAGTGTGTTATACATGTGTTATGTATGAATAGTATAACTATGTTGTGTTTAGGGCACGTATCATCTGTGTGAGTGTTATGTGTGGTGTCTGAGTAGTGTTTGTGTGTTGTACATATGTGTGTGGAATATGGGTACTGGGAGTGGGTCTGTGGTGTTTGTGGGGGGGGCTGTGTTTTCTGGCAGGTTTTGTGTTTGTGTAGTATATATATAACAGTGTGTGGTTTATGCATAGTTTGTGTGTGTGGTAAACATGGTCTGGGTGCGGAGGGTGTAGTATATGTCTGCTGTATGTTATATATTTGGCGTATGTATGTTGTATGTAGTGTGTGTGTACATTGAGTGTGGCATCTGCGTGATCATGGTGGTTGTCTCCATGGTATATGTTTGATTTGTGTTTTGTGGTGTTTCTGGTTTATGTTGTGTGTGTGTGATGAGTAGGTACAGTCTCTGTGGTATGTATGTTGGGTTGTATCTGATGTGTGGTAAGTGGTGTGTGTATGGTGTATTTGTTGAGTGTGGGTTGTGTTGTGGGTATTGTAATTTTATGTGTGGGGTTTGTGTTGTGCGTGTGTCATGAATGTGTTTTGTGTGTCTGTATTACAGGTGTGGTCTGTGAATCGTAGATGGGGTGTGTTTGTAGTATATGGGTGGTGTGGCAGAGCTGGATTTCTTGTGTATTATTTTGCATGTGGTAGATATGTGTGGTATATTTTTCTTATGGAAGTGTGGTACTTGTAGTTGTGTAGGGTGTATATATCTTGTATGTGCCTTCTGTGTGGTGTGGGCGTGGGTGTGTGTTTGCAGGATATGTTTGAGGAGTGTGGCATATGTTTGGCATGTGTGTATGTTTGGTGTGTGTCTGATGTGAATCTGGTGTGTGTGTCTGTGTTTAGAATGAGTGCTTACGTGTGGTATATGTGGGATGTATGTGCTGTATGGGGTCTGTGGTATATATACACTGTGTATATGTGTGTGTATATGCGTGTGTGGTATATGTGTGGTGTGTGTGTGTTGTATGTATGTTGAGGGATTTGTGTATCTGTGGAGTGTGTATGGAATAGTGTTGATGTGTTTCTGGTGTATGTATGGTTTGTGTGCATGGTGTTGTGTGGCATGTGTGGTGTATGTGTGTGGATCTATGTAAATATGTGGTTATTGTGTGGTGAGTGTATGTGTGTGAATGCTGTTAGTATGTGGTTATTTTGTGGTGAATATGTGGTGTGTTTGTGGTATCTCTGTGTGGTGTGTGTTATATTTGAGTATTAATGTATTTGTGTGTGTTTGTGGCATATGTGTGCTGTACATATGGTGCTGGTATGATACGCGCTGTATGTGTAGTGTATGTGTGGTGGTTTGTTGTATATAAGCAGGGTGTGCGTTTGGTATATTTTTGGTGTGTGTCATGTGAAGGCAGACTATGTGGTATGTGTGTGGTATGTCCATGGTGTAAGGGTTCTCCTGTTGTGTGTGTGTGTGTGTGTGGAATGTTTATGCGTGAAATGTAGGTTTGGTGTATATGTGATGTGTGTGGTGTGTATAGGTATAAGTACGACATGTGTGGTAAGGTTTTTGGGTATGATGTATGTGCAGAGTAAGTGTTCTGAATGTGGTTGTTGTGTGATGTATGTGTGGTGTGTCAGTGTGATATCTCTTATTTGGAATATGTGTGGTTTGTGCCTGTTTTTTTGGATGTGTGTCGTGTGTGTGGTATCTGTTTGGAATGGTTGTAGGAAGAGTGTTTTATGTATGATACGTGTGGGGTGTGTGTGGTTATGGTATTTGTGTGGTGTGTGTGGGTTGTGTGTGGCATGTCGGCAGTACACAAATGGTTTATGTGGGTTCATGTGTGATGTATATAAGGTATATGAGTTGTGATTATGGCATATCTCTGGTGTGCTTTTCTCCATGTGTAGTGTGTGTTTATGTGGTATTTAGGTGGCATGCATATTGTGTGTGGTGTTTGTTGTATGTGTTATGTGTGTGGTATAAGTACGGTGTGTGTGTCATACATATTGTGTGTGGTCACGTGTGGTGTTGATGTTTGTTATACCAATTTGCTGCTCTGAATTGTGTATAGTATATGGGTGGTGTGCTTTTGGTGTGTATAGGTGGTGTTTGTGTGTTATATATCTTGTAAATGTTTGGTATATATGTGGTATGTGTTGTATACGTCTTCTGTGTGCAGTGTACCCAGTGAGAATGTGTTATGATTGCTGATGTTGTGGTATAATATACAGTATGTGTGTGGTATACATTGGTGTGTTTCTGGTTTATGTATAGTATGCCTGTGTGTGTGTGTTGTATGCATGGTAGGTATGAGTGAAAGTGTGTGTAATATCTGTGTGGGTTTATGTGATATATGTTTGATATGAAAGGTGGATATGGCATGTATGTGGTGTGTGTGTGTGGGGGGTATCTATGTGATGTAGGTTAGGTATATGTTTGGTGTGTGTGTGGTGTATGTGTTTTTCTATGGAATGTAGTATGGTATGAGCAGTGCATTTGTGATGTGTGGGGGGATATATACAGAGTGTCTGTGGTGTATGTGCATATATTTGTGGTGCATGTGTGGTGTGATGTATGTATTATGGTTATGTGTAATTTATGTATTTTATGTGTTTGTTGTCTATGTACTTTGTGTTTAGTATAAGTGACATCACATGATGTGTATGTGTCTTTTATGTGCAACATATGAGTGGTGTGGGTATTGGGTGTAGGTGGTGTATGTGTAGCTTATGTGAAGTGTGCGGTCTATATGCGATCTTTGGGTGGTGTTTTTGTGTGTTATTTGTGATGTGTGTAAAATATATTTCTGGTGGTTTACAGCATGTGAGTGGTGGGGTGGAGTGAAGTGGTATGGTGTGTGAAGGGTCTTGTGCTGTGCATGGTGTGTATTTGGTGTTGTGTTTGTGTGGTGTAAGTATGATATGTGTGCATTAAATTTGGGTTGCTCTGTATGTGCAGTGTATGTGTGTTATGCCTATAATGTGTGGGTGTATGTGTGGTATGATTTGCAGTATATGTGTGGTATGTATGAATCATGTGTGGAGTTTGTTATTTGAGTGTTCTGTGTGTATGTGAGGTATGTGTGGTGTGTATTTGATATACGTGTGGTGTCAGTGTATGCTTTTTTCCTTTGTTTCTACTTGTGTTTGTTTAAGTGCTATATTTGAGGAGTCTGTGGAATATCTGTTTTGTGTGTGTCACTGGTATATTTGTAGCATGGTGTGTGTGTGTCAGTTTGTGTTGTATGTGTAGTATGTGTGTTTAGTGTGTGTGCTGTATGTGTGGTGTGAGTGTGACAGATTTGTGTGTGTAGTTTTGTGTGTCGTATATTATGAGTGTGATGTATATCTGATGTCTGTGTTTACTTCATATTTTTGTGATAGCTGTGGTGTTTGTGTGGTGTGGGGCTGTGGAGTGTTTGTGATGTATGTGCATTACATGTGTGGTTAGTGCCTGAATATGTGTGGTATGCATTGTGTGGTGGTGCTGTGTGTGTTGAGCGTATCATTTCCATATGCTCTATGGGTTCTGTGGTATGCGTATTTGTGTATGTGTAGTATGTGTATAATATAGGCATGATGCATATGTGCTGTGTGTATGGATTGATTGTGGTATGTGTAGTATTTGTGAGATACATGTGGGGTTAGCTTTTCACATATGTGTAAGGCTTAAGTGGCTAATGTGTGGCATATCAGGTGTTGTGTGTGTGGTGTATGTGTGGTGTGTGGTGTATGTGACATGTGTGGTCTTTGTGTTTATGAGGTGTCTGCATGCAGTCTGTGTGTGTAGTATGTTTTGGTTACAAATTTTCTATGTTTTGTATGTCTATGTGTTGCATGTGTGGTGAGTGTGGTATGTATGGTGACTGTGTGGTGTATGTACATTTTGTGTGTTGTGGGTAGTACATGTGGGTAATATATGCATGGTGTATGTGTGGTGGCCAGTGATGTATGTGTGGTGTTTGTGTGGTTATGTGTTGTTTGTTTGTAGCAAATACATGTGGAAGTTTGTGTGGAATATGTATGCTGCGTGTGGTGAGTGTGGTTTGTATGTCATGTGTGTGGCTTATGTGTGGTGTGTATATGTGGTATATATGGTGTGTGTGGTATCTGTATGGAAAGGATTGGTGCATGTGAGGTATATGTGTGTGGTACAGTTATAACATGTATGTGTTGAAATGGTGCGGTATGTGGTGTGTATGGTGTAAGTGTTGAATATCTTGTGTGTGGGGGGCATGTTTCTGAAATATGGTCTCCTTTGTGTAATGTATGTATTCTGTGTGTTGTGAAAGTGTGTTTATATGGTGAGAATGCAGTGTATGTTTGGCCTGTTTGTATGTGGTACATGCGTGGTTTTTGTACGTTGTACGTGTGGTATATGTGCAGTGTGTCTGTTGCATCTGTTGCATGTGGTTGTGACATCTATGTGTGATTAGTGTGCAGTGTGTGGAGTATGTGTGTGCTGTATGTGCAATGTTACTTATATGAGTGACATATAGGTAGTGTGTGCATTGTTATAGGTCTTTGTGTGTGTGGTGTGCATGTGTGCCATACATGTGTTGTCTATTAATAGTGTAGCTATGTTGTGTTTGGGGCATGTATCATCCTTATATGAGTGTTGTATATGTGTGGTTTGTGAGTGCTGTTTGTGTAATGTACATAAGAGAGTGGAAGATGGGTAGTGTGTCTCTTATGTCTGTATAGGGGCTGTGTTTTGTGACAGGCTTTGTGTTTGTGTAGTATATATATTAACTGTGTGTGCTGTATGTGTAGTTTGTGTGTGTGTGGTAAACATGTGGTCTGGGTGTAGAGTGTGTAGTACACGTCTATTGTGTGTATTTTATATATGGGGTATAAGTTTGGCATACGTGTGTTGTGTGTAGTGTGTACATTGAGTATGGCATCTGCATGATCATGGTGGCTGTCTCCATAGTATGTATTTCATTTGTGTTTTGTGGTGTGGTTTCTGGTGTTTCTGGTTTGTGTTGTGTGTGTGGTGAGTAGGTACAGTCTCTGTGGTATGTACGTGGTATGTACTGTTTCTGATGTGTGTCTAAGTGGTATGTGTTTGGTGTATTTGTTGAATGTGGGTTGTGTTGAATGTATTGTTATTTTATGTGTGGGGTTTGTGTAGTGCATGTGTTGTGTATGTATTTTGTGTGTGTGTATTACAGTTGTAGTCTGAATGATATATGGGTTGTGTGTGTGGTATATGGGTGGTGGCAAGGCTGTATGTGTTGTGTGTTGTTTTGCATGTGGTAGATGTGTGTGATGTATTTTTCTTATGGAAGTGTGGTACATATAGTTGTGTGTGGTGTTTTTGTTAATGTGCTGTGTGTGTGTTTGCAAGATATGTTTGAGATGTGTGGTGTATGTTGGCACATGTGTAAGTATGTGTGGTGTGTGTCTGATGTGAATGCAGTGTGTGTGTGTCTGTTTGGAATGAGTGTTTATGAGTGGTATATGGGGGATGTATATGTGCTGTATAGGGCATATGTGGCATGTACAGTGTGTGTGTGTGTGTGTGTGTGCATGTGTGTGGTATATGTGTGGTGTGTGCATGTGTTGTATGTGTGTTGAGAGTGTGCTATATCTGTGGAGTGTGTGTGTGGAATAGTGTTAGTGTGTTTGTGCTGTATTAGAGGTTGTGTGCACTGTGTGTGTGTTGCATGTGTAGTGTCTGTGTGTAGATCTACGTAAATATGGCGTTAATGTGCAGTGTGTGTGTGTGTGTGTGCATGTGTATGTATGAATGTCATAAGAATATGGTTATTGTTTGGTGAATGTGTGGTGTAATTGTTCTATCTGTATGTGGTATAAGTGGTTTGTATTTGAGGTCTGTGAAGAGTGTGTGTGTATATGTGTGTGCGTGTGGCATATGTGTGCTGTACATGTGGTGAAGGTGTAATATGTGCTGTGTGGGTAGTACATGTATGGTGGGTTGTGGTATATAAAAGGGTGTGTGTTAGATATTTTTGTGCTGTGTGTTGTGTGAGGGCAGACTGTTTGGTGTGTTTGTGGTATGTACATGGTGTAAGGTTTTTCTTTCGGTGATGTGTGTGGAGTGTGTATGTGTGAAATGTATGCATGGTGTATGTGTGAGGTGTGTGGTATGTCTAGATATATGTATGATATGTGTGGTGTGTGTTAGGTGTGTGGTAAAGTTATTGAGTGTGTTGTACATGCAGTGAATACTCTGTGTGGCTGTTGTGTGACATGTGTGGTGTGTCTGTGTTGATATCTCGTTTGGTGTGTGTGGTGTGTATGGGTATATTTTGTATGTGTGTGGTGTGTGTGGTATCTGGAGTGGTTGTGAGATAAGTGTTTTTGTGTATTTTGTATGTATGATATTTGTGGTATGAGTGTGGTCTGTGTGTGGTTATGGTATTTGTGTGGCATGGTGGAGTGTGTGTGGTGTGTTAGCAGTATATAGGTGGTTTATATGGGTTCACATGTGCTATATATATGGTATATGTGTTGTGATTATGGTATAACTGTTGTGCTTCTTTTCCATATACAGTGTGTGTTTATGTGGTATCTGTGTGGCACATGTGTTGTGTGTGGTGTTTGTGTGTTGTGTGTGTTGTTTATAAGTGTAGCATACATGTGGTGTGTGTGTGGGTTTGTGTCTGCCATATGCATTGTGTGGGGTTATGTGTGGTGTTGATGTTTGTTGTACCAATTTGCTGGTGTGAATTGTGTACAGTATATGTGTGGTGTGTATTTAGTGTGCATAGGTGGTTTGTGTGTTATATATATATCTCATGACTGGCATATATGAGGTATGTGTGTTGTATAGGTGCTATGTGTACTATGTTTCCTGTGACAATGTGTTCTGATTGATGAGTGTGTTGTATATTGTGGAGTATGTTTTTGGAATACATTAGTGTGTTTCTAGTATATGTATGCTATACTTCCTTGTGTGCTGTATGTGTGGTATAAGTGAGAGTGTGAAATATATGTGTGGTGTATAAGTGATGTATGTTTAATAAGTGAGCTGGGTGTGGCATCTATGAGTGGTGTGTGTGTGTGCTGTCTATGTGATGTAGGCGAGGTATATGTATGGTGTGGGTGTGGTTTATGTGTGTTTCTTTGTAACCTATGTATTGTATGGGCAGTGCATGTGTTGGGTGTGTGTGTATATATGGAGTGTGGTGTGTGTGGTGTGCATGTTGTATATTTGTGGTGTATGTGTGGAGTGATGTATGTATTGTGTGTGTGTAATTTATGTGTTTTATGTTTGTCGTGCATGTACTTTGTGTGTTTAATAGAGGTGACATGACACACTATGTCTGTCTTTTATGTACAGAACATGAGTGGTGTGGGTGTCGTGCATAGGTGGTGTGTGTGTCATTTGTATGTAGTGTGTGGTATATGTGCATTCTCTGTGTGGTGTTTGTGTGTTTTATTTGTGATGTGTGTCATATACATTAGTGGTGATATGCAGCATATGGGTGGTGGGGTGGAATGGAAATGGTGTATGTGTGGGCTGTCAAGTATCTTGTGGTATGCATAGTGTATATGTGGGGTGTGTTTCTGTGTTGAAAGTGTGGTGTGTGTGCAGTGAATATGGGTTGTCCCTGTGTGTGCAGTATAATGTTTTATGTCTGTGATGCGTGGGTGTACATATGGTATGAGTTGTGGTAAATGTGTTGTGTGTATGAAGTATGTATGGAGTTTCTGAGTTGGATGTTCAATGTGTAAGTATGTGAGGTATGTGTGGCGTATGTTTGGTATATGTGTGATGTGAGTGTGTGTCATTTTCCTTTGTTTCTACTTGTGGTGTTTGTGTAAGTGTTATATGTGAGGAGTCTGTGCAACATCTGGGTTTTTTGTGTGTTGCTGGCATATTTGTGGTGTGATGTGTGTGTTTGTTTTGTGTATGTGGTATGTGTCTTTAGTGTGTGTGCTATATGTACAGTGTGCATGTGATAAATGTGTTCGTGTGTGCTTTTGTGTGTCATATGTTATGTGTGTGTGGTGTATCTCTGGTGTGTGTGCTTCCTTGATATTTTTGTGATAACTGTGGTGTTTTCATGGTTTGTGGGTGTGGAATGTATGTGATGTATGTTTGCTATATGTGTGGTTATTTCTTGTGTATGTGTGGTATACATTGTGTGGGGGTGGTGAGTGTGGTGAGTGTATTATTTCCATGTACTGTATGGGTTCTATGGCATGTGTGCGTGTGTGTGTGTGTGTGCAATATAGGCATGGTGCAAGTGTTATGTGTGTGTATCTATATGGATTGATTGTGGTATGTGTGATATTTGTGAGATACATGTGGGGCTGGTCTTCACATATGTGTAGGGCTTAAGTGGCCAATGTGTGATATGTATCAGTTATAAGTGTGTTATGTGTGTAGTGTATGCATGTTTTGTGTGTGATGTGTGTGACATGTGGTCTTTGGCGGTGTATATGAGGTGTGTGCATGCAATCTGTGTGTGTGTAGTATATTTTTGGATACTAACTAGTCTATATTTTGTGTGGTATATACTGGGGTGCAGTGTTTGTGTGAGGTTTTTGTATGTCTATGTGTTGTGTGTGTTGTGAGTGTGGTGTGTATGGTAAGTTTGTGGTGTATGTACATTTTGGGTGCTGTGGGTGGTGCATGTGGATAATATGTGCATGGTGTGGGATGTGTAGTGTCTATGTGGTGTATGTGTGGTGTTTGTGTGGTTATGTGTTGTTTGTGGAAAATACCTGTGGAAGTTTGTGTGGAATAGGTGTGCTGTGCATGGTGAGTGTGGTTTTTATGTCATGTGTGGTGTGTGTATGTGACTTACGAGGTATGTGTGACATCGGTATGGTAAGTATTTGTGCATGTGAGGTATGTGTGTGCAGTATATATGTAACATGTGTGTATTAAAATTGTGCTGTATGTGGTGTGTGTGGTGTATGTGTTGAATAGCTTGTGTGTGTTGAATAGCTTGTTTCTGAACTATTGGTCTCCTTTGTGTAATTTATATGTGCTGTGTGTTGTGAAAGTATGTCTATGGGGTATGTGCAGTCTACATTTAGCCTATTTGTGCATGGTATATGTCTGTTTCTGTGGGTTGTATGTGTGGTATCTGTGTGGTGTGTGTGTTGCATGTATTGCATGTGGTTGTGTTGTCTATGTGTGGTTTTTGTGCAGTGTGTGGAGTACATGTATGCTGTGTGGGCAACATTACTTTTATGAGTGACATACATGTAGTATGTGTTGTTACAGGTCTACGTGTGTGTGGTGTGTATGTGTGTCATACATGTGCTATGTATGAATAGTGTAACAACGTTGTGTTTGGGGCATGTGTCATCTGTGTGTGAGTGATGTATACGTGTGGTTTGTGACTGGTGTCTTTGTGGTGTATGAATGTGAGTGGAATATGGGTAGCGTGCCTCTGATGTCTGGGTGGGGGCTGTGATTATGGCAGGCTTTGTTTTGTGGAGTATATATATTAACTGTGTGTGCTATATGTATAGTTTGTGTGGTAAACATGTAGGGTATAGTATATGTCTGTTGTGTATTTGTTATATGGGGTGTACATTTGGCATATGTGTGTTGTGTAGTGTGTGTGTATATTGTTTGTGGCATCTGCATGATCATGGAAGTTGTCTCCATGGTATGTATTTGATTTGTGTTTTGTGGTGTTGTTTCTGGTGTTTCTGGTTTGTGTTGTATGTGTCTGGTGAGTAGGTACAGTCTTTGTGGTGTGTATGTGGTACATTTGTGTGTGATGTGTGTGTAAGTGGGGTATGTGTGGTGTATCTGTTGAGTGTGGGTTGTGTTGCATGTATTGTTATTTTATGTGTGGGTGTTGTGTAGTGCATGTGTCATGTATGTGTTTTGTGTGTGTGTGCATTACAAGTGTGGTCTGTATGTGATATGTGGGTTGTCTGGGAGATATGTGGGAGATGTGGCAGTACTGTATGTGTTGTGTGTTGATTTGCATGTGGTAGATTTGTGTGGTATATTTTTCTTATGGAATTTTGGTATGTGTAGTGTGTGATGTGTTTATGTTTAGGTGCTTTCTGTGCAGCAAGGGTGTGTGTTTACAGGATATGTTTGAGGGGTGTGGTGTATGTTTGTCATGTGCATAAGGATGTGTGGTGTGTGTGTGTCTGTGTTTGGAATGAATGATTACGTGTGATATACATGGGATATATATGTGCTGTATGGGGTGTCTGGGGATGTATGGTATGTGAATGTGTGTGTGTGTGGTATATATGTGGTATGTGAAGGTTTTTTATGTGTGTTGAGAGTGGTATATCTGTGGAGTGTGTGTGGAATAGTTTTGGTGTGTTTGTGGTGTATTAGTGGTGTGTCTGTGTGCACTGTGTATGTGTGGGATGTGTAGTGTCTGTGTGGGGACTATGTAAATATGGGGTTATTGTGGTGGTGTGTGTGTGTGTGTATGAATGTCATAATAATATGGTTATTGTGTGGTGAATGTGTGTTGTGTTTGGGCTCTGTGTGTGGTGTAACTCTTGTATTTGAGGTCTATGACGTGTGTGTGTGTGTGTGTGTGTGTGTGATATGTGTGCTGTGCATATGGTGAAGGTGTAATATGTGCTATTTGTGTAGAATATGTGTGCTGTGTTGTGTTTTATAAGCATGATGTGTTAGGTATTTCAACTATTATCTTGTTTCACAGAGATAGAAGTGTTTGAAAAGCTATGGGGGAACTCTAAGTGAATGCACTCAAATTTGTAAAAGAACACTGTCGATAAAACATCTTTCAATTAATATCTTCTTTTACAAGGGGAGAAGTATTTGACCACCTTTGCAGGTGTGTTTAAGGAAACTTATACTCAGCTCTGTGAAACCACAGTGTGCAGAAATCATTTTTCCCCTAACATCTTGTGAATGGAGATGTTAGTTGGCAGATGATTTCTATGTAGTATTGTTTTACAGAGTTGTGTATATGGTACTTGCCTTATGATTTCCCACATAGTTTTTCAAACATTTCTCTCGTGAAACAAGATGATGCTTGGAAGAAATTTTCCATACAGTTTTTTTGCACAGAGTTGAGTATATGGCACCTTCCTGATAGTTCCCCACATAGGTTTCAAACACATATCTCCTTGAAACAAGATGTTAGGGGAAACATAGTTTTACTACAGTGTTGTTTCACACACTTGTGTATGTGGCACTTTTGTTATATTTCTAGTCCTAGTTTTTCAAACACTTCTAACTTAGTGAAACAAGATGCTAGTTGATAGATGGTTTCACCACAGAGATGTTACTCAGAGTTGAATATATGACACATTCCTAATAGTTCTGCTCGTGTTTTCAAACTCTTCTAACAAGATTTTAGTGGAAAGGTGTTTCCTTCACAGTGTTGATTTGCAGAGTTAAGTATATGGCACTTTGCTTCTGGTTTGCTGCATAGGTTTTCCAACAGTTCAATGTTAGTGAAAAGATGTTAGTTGAAAGATGGTTTTCTCACAGTGTTCTTTACAGAGTTGAATGTGTGATACTTTCATTATAGTTCCCTGCCTAGGTTTTCATACATTTCTATCTCCGTGAAACAAGATGTTAGCTCAAACATGGTTTTTCCACAATGCTGTTTCACAGACATGTGTATATGGCATTTTCATCATTCTTCTGGGCCTAGATTTTCAAACACTTATAACTTAGTGAAACAAGATTTTAGTTGAAAGATCGTTTCTCCACATTGTTCTTTTCACAGAGAGGAGTATATAATGCTTTCCTTACAGACCCTGCATACGTTTTCAAACACTTTTTCACTTAGAGAAACAAGATGTTAGTTGAAAGATGGCTTCTCCACAGTGATGTTTCAGAGTTGAATATACAGTGCTTTTGTTATGTACCCAGGTCTAGAGTTTCAAAGACTTCTACTTTTGTGAATGAAGATTTTAGTTGGCAGGTTTCAGAAACACAGTATTGTTTTACAGAGTAGGGTATATGATACTTGCATTATGATTTCCCACATAAGTTTTCAAATACTTCTCCTTTCGTGAAACAAGATGTTACTTGAAAGAAATTTTCTATACAATGTTGTTACAGAGTTGAGTATATGACACCCTTCTGATAGTTCCCAACATAGGTTTTCAAACATTTTTATCTCAGTGAAACAAGATGTTAGTTGAAACATGGTTTTCCACAGTGCTGTTTCACAGACTTGGTGTATGTGGCACTTTCATTATACTTTTTTCTAGTCCTAGTTTTTCAAACACCTTTAACTTAGTGAAACAAGATGATAGTTAATAAATGATTTCACCACAGACATGTTAGAGTTGAATATAGGACAATATATTCTAATCCCCAATAGTTCCTCTCATGTTTTCAAGTCTTCTAACAAGAAGTGAATCGAAAGGTATTTTGTTCACAGTGTTTATTCACAGAGTTAAGTATATGGCACTTTGCTTCTGGTTTGCTGCATAGGTTTTCCAACAGTACAAGCTTAGTGAAACAAACTGTTAGTTGAAAATGGGTTATTCCTCCATGTTGTTTCACAGAGTTGAGAGTAGGGAACATTCCCTATCCTAGCTCTCACAGGTTTCAAACACTCCTGACTTAGTGAAAGAAGATGTTAAGTTGAAAGGTGGTTTCTTCACAACTTGCTTAACAGAGTACCCAGAATAGGTTTTGAAACACTTCTAACTTATGGTAACAGGATGTTAGTTGAAAGATGGTTCTCCACAATGTTGTTTTTACAGAGGTAAGTATATGGCACTTATCATTCCCAGCTTAGATTTTGAAACAGTTCTTTTTTTTCATTTAACATAATTTATTTAAAAATTTAGAATAGTTAACCAGAATATGGGAATGTTCCAAAGTTTATAAGAAACTCAGTAAGAATTATACCATGCATACTTTCAGACCACAATGCTATGAAGCTTGAAATCAACCACAGGAAAAAGTCTAGAAAACCTCCAAAAGCATGGAGGTTAAAGAACACCCTACTAACGAATGAGTGGGTCAACCGGGCAATTAGAGAAGAAATTAAAAAATATATGGAAACAAACGAAAATGAAAATACAACAATCCAAATGCTTTGGGACACAGCGAAGGCAGTCCTGAGAGGAAAATACATTGCAATTCAGGCCTATCTCAAGAAACAAGAAAAATCCCAAATACAAAATCTAACAGCACACCTAAAGGAAATAGAAGCAGAACAGCAAAGGCAGCCTAAACCCAGCAGAAGAAGAGAAATAATAAAGATCAGAGCAGAAATAATATAGAATCTAAAAAAACTGTAGAGCAGATCAACGAAACCAAGAGTTGGTTTTTTGAAAAAATAAACAAAATTGAGAAACCTCTTGCCAGGCTTCCCAAAAAGAAAAGGGAGATGACCCAAATAGATAAAATCATGAATGAAAATGGAATTATTACAACCAATCCCTCAGAGATACAAACAATTATCAGGGAATACTATGAAAAATTGTATGCCAACAAATTGGACAACCTGGAAGAAATGGACAAATTCCTGAACACCCACACGCTTCCAAAACGCAATCAGGAGGAAATAGAAAGCTTGAACAGACCCATAACCAGCGAAGAAATTGAATCGGTTATCAAAAATCTCCCAACAAATAAGAGTCCAGGACCAGATGGCTTCCCAGGGCAGTTCTACCAAACGTTTAAAGCAGAGATAATACCTATCCTTCTCAAGCTATTCCAAGAAATAGAAGGGGAAGGAAAACTTCCAGACTCATTCTATAAAGCCAGTATTATTTTGATTCCTAAACCAGACAGAGACCCAGTAAAAAAAGAGAACTACAGGCCAATATCCCTGATGAATATGGATGCAAAAATTCTCAATAAGATACTAGCAAATCGAATTCAAAGGCATATAAAAAGAATTATTCACCATGACCAAGTGGGATTCATTCCTGGGCTGCAGGGCTGGTTCAACATTCGCAAATCAATCAACGTGATACATCACATTAACAAAAAAAAAAAAAAAAAAAGAGAGAAGAACCATATGATCCTGTCAATCGATGCAGAAAAGGCCTTTGACAAAATCCAGCACCTTTCTTAATAAAAACCCTTGAGAAAGTCGGGATAGAAGGAACATACTTAGAGATCATAAAAGCCATTTATGAAAAGCCCACAGCTAACATCATCCTCAATGGGGAAAAACTGAGACCTTTTTCCCTGAGATCAGGAACACGACAGGGATGCTCACTCTCACCGCTGTTGTTTAACATAGTGCTGGAAGTCCTAGCATCAGCAATCAGACAACAAAAGGAAATCAAAGGCATCAAAATTGGCAAAGATGAAGTCAAGCTTTCGCTTTTTGCAGATGACATGATATTATACATGGAAAATCCGATAGACTCCACCAAAAGTCTGCTAGAACTGATACAGGAATTCAGCAAATTTGCAGGATACAAAATCAATGTACAGAAATCAGTTGCATTCTTATACACTAACAATGAAACAACAGAAAGACAAATAAAGAAACTGATCCCATTCACAATTGCACCAAGAAGCATAAAATACCTAGGAATAAATCTAACCAAAGATGTAAAAGATCTGTATGCTGAAAACTATAGAAAACTTATTAAGGTAATTGAAGAAGATATAAAGAAATGGAAAGATATTCCCTGCTCATGGATTGGAAGAATAAATATTGTCAAAAGGTCAGTACTACCCAAAGCTATCTACACATTCAATGCAATCCCAATCAAAATTGCACCAGCATTCTTCTCGAAACTAGAACAAGCAATCCTAAAATTCATATGGAACTACAAAGGGCCCCGAATAGCCAAAGTAATTTTGAAGAAGAAGACCAAAGCAGGAGGCATCACAATCCCAGACTTTAGCCTCTACTACAAAGCTGTCATCATCAAGACAGCATGGTATTGGCACAAACACAGACGCATAGACCAATGGAATAGAATAGAAACCCCAGAACTAGACCCACAAACGTATGGCCAACTCATCTTTGACAAAGCAGGAAAGAACATCCAATGGAAAAAAGACAGTCTCTTTAACAAATGGTGCTGGGAGAACTGGACAGCAACATGCAGAAGGTTGAAACTAGACCACTTTCTCACACCTTTCACAAAAATAAACTCAAAATGGATAAAGGGCCTGAATGTGAGACAGGAAACCATCAAAACCTTAGAGGAGAAAGCAGGAAAAGACCTCTCTGACCTCAGCCGTAGCAATCTCTTACTCGACACATCCCCAAAGGCAAGGGAATTAAAAGCAAAAGTGAATTACTGGGACCTTATGAAGATAAAAAGCTCTGCACAGCAAAGGAAACAACCAACAAAACTAAAAGGCAACCAACGGAATGGGAAAAGATATTTTCAAATGGCATATCGGACAAAGGGCTAGTATCCAAAATCTATAAAGAGCTCACCAAACTCCACACCCGAAAAACAAATAACCCAGTGAAGAAATGGGCAGAAAACATGAATAGACACTTCTCTAAAGAAGACATCCGGATGGCCAACAGGCACATGAAAAGATGTTCAATGTCGCTCCTTATCAGGGAAATACAAATGAAAACCACACGCAGATATCACCTCACGTCAGTTAGAGTGGCCAAAATGAACAAATCAGGAGACTCTAGATGCTGGAGAGGATGTGGAGAAACGGGAACCCTCTTGCACTGTTGGTGGGAATGCAAATTGGTGCAGCCGCTCTGGAAAGCAGTGTGGAGGTTCCTCAGAAAATTAAAAATAGACCTACCCTATGACCCAGCAATAGCACTGCTGGGAATTTATCCAAGGGATACAGGAGTACTGATGCATAGGGGCACTTGTACCCCAATGTTTATAGCAGCACTCTCAACAATAGCCAAATTATGGAAAGAGCCTAAATGTCCATCAACTGATGAATGGATAAAGAAATTGCGGTTTATATACACAATGGAATACTACGTGGCAATGAGAAAAAATGAAATATGGCCTTTTGTAGCAACATGGATGGAACTGGAGAGTGTGATGCTAAGTGAAATAAGGCATACAGAGAAAGACAGATACCATATGGTTTCACTCTTATGTGGATCCTGAGAAACTTAACAGAAACCCATGGGGGAGGGGAAGGAAAAAAAAAAAAAGAGGTTAGAGTGGGAGAGAGCCAAAGCATAAGAGACTGTTAAAAACTGAGAACAAACTGAGGGTTGATGGGGGGTGGGAGGGAGGGGAAGGTGGGTGATGGGTATTGCGGAGGGCACCTTTTGGGATGAGCACTGGGTGTTGTATGGAAACCAATTTGACAATAAATTTCATATATTAAAAAAAAAAGAAACTCAGTAAGAAAGATGAAACTCATTTAAAAAAGGCAGACATATAGCAGCCACATACACCATGTTTGTCACATAATAGATTCCCTCTAAAGATTTGTTAATGTATTGACTGCATAGCTTGAAGGCCATAGAATGGTACAGCATAAATTTTTTATGAGGTACTTTGTAAATATCTTGCATTTGTCTTCTAAATGCAACTTTTGCTGTAATCTGGGACTATTTTGTTATAGCTAACAATAGTTATTAGTTTTGTTTTGCTTTCTACATTTTCCTTTAAAATTATTTTATTTTTTATTTTTAAAAATTTACACCCAAATTAGTTAGCATATAGTGCAAAAATGATTGCAGGAGTAGATTCCTTAGTGCCCCTTACCCATTTAGCCCATCCCCTTTCCATAACCCCTCCAATAACCCTCGGTTTGTTCTCCATATTTATGAGCCTCTTCTGTTTTTCTGCTTCCCTGTTTTTATATTAGTTTTGTTTCCCTTCCTTAATGTTCATCTGTTTTGTCTCTCAAAGTCCTCATATGAGTGAAGTCATATGATTTTTGTCTTTCTCTGACAAATTTCACTTAGCATAATACCCTCCAGTTCCATCCACATAGTTGCAAATGGCAAGATTTCATTCTTTTTGATTGCCGAGTAATACTCCACTGTATATATATACCACATCTTTATCCATTCATCCATCGATGGACATCGGGGCTCTTTCCATACTTTGGCTATTGATAGTGCTGCTATAAACATGGGGGTGCATGTGGCCCTTTGAAACAGCACACCTGTATCCCGTGGATAAATGCTTAATAGTGCAATTGATGGTCGTAGGGTAGTTCTTTTTTTAGTTTTTTGAGAAACCTCCATACTGTTTTCCAGAGTGGCTGCACCAGCTTCCATTGCCACCAACAATGCAAAAGAGATCCTCTTTCTCCGCATCGTTGCCAATATCTGTTGTTGCCTGAGTTAATTTTAGCCATTCCGACAGGTGTAAGGTGGTATCTATTGTGGTTTTGATTTGTATTTCCCTGATGATGAGTGATGTTGAGCATTTTTTCGTGTGTCGGTTGGCCATTTGGATGTCTTCTTTGGAGAAGTGTCTATTCATGTCTTTTGCCCATTGTTTCACGGGATTATTTGTTTTTGGGGTGTTCAGTTTGGTAAGTTGTTTATAGACTTTGGATACTAACCCTTTATCTGATATGTCGTTTGCAAATACCTTCTCCCATTCCACCGGTTGCCTGTTAGTTTTGCTGATTGTTTCCCTCACTGTGCAGAAGATTTTTATTTTGATGAGGTCCCGATAATTCATTTTTGTTTTTGTTTCCCTTGCCTCTGGAGATGTGTTGAGTAAGAAGTTGCTGCACCCAAGATCAAAGAGGTTTTTGCCTGCTTTCTCCTCTAGAATTTTGATGGCTTGCTGTCTTACATTGAGGTCTTTCATCCATTTTGAGTTTATTTTTATGTATGGTGTAAGAAAGTGGTCCAGGTTTATTTTTCTGCATGTTGCCGTCCAGTTTTCCCAGCACCACTTGCTGAAGAGACTGTGCTAATTCTATTTGGATATTCTTTCTTGCTTTGTCAAAGATTAGTTGGCCATACATTTGTGGGTCCATTTCTGGGTTCTCTATTCTGTTCCATCGATCTGTCTGTTCTTTTGCCAGTACCATACTGTCTTGATGATTACAGCTTTGTAGTATAGTTTGAAGTCTAGGATTGTGAAGCCTCCTGCTTTGGTTTTCTTTTTCAAGATCGCTTTGGCTATTCAGGGTCTTTTCTGGTTCCATACAAATTATAGCAGTATTTGTTCTAGCTCTGTGAAGAATGCTCGTGTTATTTTGTTAGGCATTGCAGTAAATATGTAGATTGCTTTCGGTAGTATCGACATTTTAACAATATTTGTTCTTCCTATCCAGGAGCATGGAATCTTTTTCCACGTTTTTGTGTCTTCTTCAATTTCTTTCCTAAACTTTCTATAGTTTTCAGTGTATAGACTTTTCACCTCTTTGGTTAGATTTATTCCTAAGTTTTTTATGGTTTTTGTGCAACTGTAAATGGGATCGATTCCTTGATTTCTCTTTCTGTCGCTTCATTATTGGTGTATAGGAATGCAACCAATTTCTGTGCATTGATTTTATATCCTGCAACTTTGCTGAATTCATGAATCAATTCTAGCAGTTTTTTGGTGGAATCTTTTGGATTTTCCATATAGAGTATCATGTCATCTGCAAAGAGTGAAAGCTTTACCTCCTCCTGGCCAATTTGGATGCCTTTTATTTCTTTGTGTTGTCTGATTGCAGAAGCTAAGACTTCCAATACTATGTTGAAAACAGTGGCGAGAGTGGATATCCCTGTCTTGTTCCTGACTTTAGGGGGAAAGCTCTCAGTTTTTTCCCATTGAGGATATTAGCTTTGGTCCTTCATATATAGGAAAGCCTGTTTCTATACCAGGGGCTTGGGCTAGGTAAAGTTAACTGTCAAGTTTACAAGGAGACTTTCATATGCTAAGGACTCACAGATTACTGGAGGCCTAGCTATTGTCAAGCTAAAGTGGTTTTTCCCTCTATCAAAACATTTACATTAAGACAGAAGGGAGTTTCTGGAGAAACATTGGACTCTGCCAATTGGACTCTGCCCTCAAGTATTTCTCAATGGGCTGCAGGGGACAGGAAAAGAAGTTTTAATTTTTTTTTAAAAATGTGTACTTATTTTTTTGAGAGAAAGGGGAGTGAGAGAGTGAGAGCGATCAAGCGAGAGAGAGAAGAAGGAATTTGCAACCCAGCTCTCTGGCAGAGAGAGAGAGGGAGACAGAATTTGAAGCAGGTTCCAGACTGACAGCTGTCAGCACAGAGTCCCATGGGCCTGGAACACAGAAATGTGAGATTGTGACCTGAGTAAAAGTCTGAGGGTTAATGGACTCAGCCACAGAGGCACCCCAGGAAATTCCGTCTTATATGCCATTTCCTTCTTGCCTTTGTTCCTCACATCACTATGGAGGGCAGGGTGATGTTGGGGTTCCAGGAAACTGAGTCTGTAGGTTTCTGGAGATTAGGCCCCTGCCTTTTTCTTGTAACTTACTAAATTCTTGTCAATTGATGGGGGCTCTATCACTTTAACCATTTGTTTCCTGTGATTTCCTTTGCCCTTGGGAGCCAGCATTGCCTGAGGAATGTCACACATATCCTACCTGGGGGTGGTTAGGTAATACTAGCTTGTGTTTTGCTCTCAGCTTTCCTTATGCTCCCTCATGAAGTAGCAGATGGATGATTCCCATTTACCCAGCCCACTTGTGCTTGTTCCTTCAGAAAAGAGTGAGCTTGGCAAGAGATTGTGCTATTCTCTTTATTCCCAGAATTATGCCATTCCCGTGTGAAATGAAGATCATTGGCTTTCTGTGTATCCATTCCCACCCCCTTGCTCTTGTTTTGTCCCCACTGTAGAGAATTCAAGGCCAGACCTAACAGCAATGTCCCCTCATTTTAGTTGGGGAGCCTGGCCAAGACATCTTGATTATAGCATAGGTTGGGCAAAAAGCCTCTTGAGACTTGCGTTTTGGAAATATTTTGACAAGAAAAAGACAGAGCACATGCAGGTGCCAAACAAAATGTTGGTGTATAGGCAAAGCCAGAGACCTGGGAGGAAGCATCGTCAACTGTAGGGAGAAGAGCAACAGAGCTGGTAAGTTCCTTCTCCGTTTTATCCTATTCTCTGCTGAAATGAAGACTTTTGACATACCATGTACCCATTCGGATCCCCTAGCTATTTTTGAAGGAGGTCTTGAGTCACAATGAAATGTGGTAGGGTTTTCACTCACACAGTGCATGCCCAAGGATTGGTGCCCAGCTCCCACTCCATCCTATGCTAGCCTAGAGCAATTTGTTTCTAGTATCACCAATTAATGATGAGCTACCGTGACAGACCTTGTGGGGCTTGGCCTTGAGGGTTACCCATGTTGCCTCCCTCCCCTGGCTGCTTGAGATGCCTTCATATGATAAAGCAAACAGTTATCACATGGGCATTTAGTTTCCAGAAGTGGCCGGGACATTGCCTGTTCAAGGAATACTTCCACAGAGCCTGATTCCAAACCCAGAAGTGTCAAAATCCATTACAACAAAACACTTGGTGACTCTCCACTGTAGGTCAGGGTAAGAAATCCACTCAGTGCCAGAAGCTTCTCATCCCTTCCTGTCATCCCACAGGAAGAATTCTTACAAAACCGGTTGCCAGGGTCACCAATGGAGGATTCCTTTGCCGCAGCCAAGAGGTGTTCCTCATTCCCAAGACAGCCAGCTTGCTTGCCAAAAGAGTGTGCTGATCACTTCATTCTCAGATTTATTTCCTTCTCATTTGATAAGGAGAACTTTGGCACTCTATTTATCCATTTATATCATGGTTTTTTTCAAACTAGGTCTTCTCTGTGAGACATTCACAGCCAGTGTCCAAGAGAGATCTCCTTTACTTTTAACTGGACGGTCGCCTTAAGCTCAACTTCCTCAGGGATAAGTTGAGCAAGGGGGCCCCTTGAGACTTGCCTTTCCTAACTCTGTTGACAAAGGGAGGCCTAAGGCATTGAAAGGTGCCCAGAACAGAATTTCTGCCCATAGGCTAAGTCCAGAGCAGCTGGGAGGGGGCTGACCTCCCTTTTGGGGCCAGAAGGAGGTTAGCTACTCATTTCACTGTTAGCATTATGCTGTCCTAATCTGCAGTGAAGAACATGGGCCATTGATGTCTCCATTCCCATCCCCTGGAACTTTTTCTACCTAGGCATTCACAGTGGGCATTCAGGGCCAGAATATAAGAGCCATGTCCTCTCTTGTCAGGTTGGGGGTAGGGCCACGTCCTCCCAACTTGGAGCAAAGTTGGCAACATGGGCCCACACACAAGGCTTGCCTTTCAGCCTTACCTTGGCTACAAAAAACATAAGGCATTGGAAGGAGCCCAGCACAGAATGTTTGCAGGTAGGCAGGGACAGAGGAGTGTGAGGGAGCCAGCCTCAGTTCTGCAGAAAGGGGAAATGAAGCTTGGCACTGCCTTCTGAGTTATATCCTACTTCTCTCCTAAAATAAAGAACTCTGGCCCTGCATATGTTCCCATCCCCTTGTGGATTTTCTAACGAGGTTTGGGTCATGCTCAGGAGAAATGGTGTAATCATTCACATAAAAAGCACTCAGGGATTAATGGAGAGCTCCCCACGACTGCCTGCACTAACCAAGAGCAATCAGTTTCTGACATCCCAAAGAGAAAATTGCTCTCCTTTGACTGACAGTGTGGTGCTTGACAGGCTGCAGGTGGCATTGGGATGTTTACCCCGATTGTGATGCTCACCAGGCTCATTGAGCTGCCTTCATTCTGAAAAGCAGAAGGCTCTCATATGGGCAGTTTGCCCCCAGACATGGGTCAGTGAAGAAAGAGCCCAGGCAAAGATTCCTGCCTGGTTCCAGGCAAAGAGCCAGGCAAAGATTCCAGAGCCTGGTTCCAAAGACTTGAAGGTCTGCAGGGAGACTCACCTTGAATCACTGAAGGACTATTGCATCTATACTTGATGGAAAGGGCAGGAGAAAAGGCAATGGCCAGAAGAATTCCTGGCTTACCTACCTTCTGGATGAACATTTCTTGCAGTAGGGGCGTCAGGTGTAGTCAATGGACATTTCCCTGGACCTAAGCCATTGGTATGTCTTACACTTGAGATTATGTCACTTCGTTCTTTGCTTTATCCTATTCTCCTCTGGAAGAAAGAACTTTGGTCCTCTGTGTATCTATCCAAGTCCATTTTTGTCTTTTGTTCACACTGGGTCTCCTCTGGTAGGCATTTGGGGCCAAATTTTAAGACCAATTCAGTCAAGTTTTCTGGACTCTGGGATACTTTGGCCTATGGGGCCTCTCACCACGTGTGTTTTAGAACCATGAGTACATCAGGACACCTAGCGCATTTGAGGGGGCCCAGCATGGAATGTTTGCATGTAGGCAGGCCCAGAGGAGTTAGGAGAAAAACAGTCCTGCTCCTGCAACAAGAAAACACTGAGCCACACTGTACATTTTCAGTTGTATCCCATTCTCATTTGAATTCCAGCTGAAGGTTTCCTCTGGACTGGGCTTCCAGGTAAAACCAGTGGTGTTTTTCCCTTTCCCCAGTGCAGAGGTGCTTCCTATTCTGAAGACAGCCAGCTGCAAATAGATTATACTAGTCACTCTATTCTCTGCTTGATCCCTTTCTCATTGGAAAGGGTGAACTTTGGCCCTCCATGTGTCCTTTCCCATTTCATTATTGCTTTTCTTTGTTTTTGTTTTTTTTGAAAACTGTTTTAAACATTGCTCATTTTTGAGTGAGTGAGAGTGAGAGGGAGAGAGAGAGAGCATGAGTGGGGTAGGGGTAGAAAGAAGGAGAGAGGATCCAAAGAAGGCCCCATGCTGTGAGCACAAAGCCTGGTGTGGGGCTTGACCTCACAACCATGAGATCATGACCTGAGCTGAAATCAAGAGTCAGCCACTGAACTGACTGAGCCACCCAGGTGCCCTATCCCTTGTGCTTTGTTTAATTATATCTTGATTCCCACTAGGCACAGTGAGCCTGCCAATAACTCAGTGAAAAACCAGGCATTGGTGGAAAGTTTCCATGATGCTCCCATGCGATCTGAAAGCATTCAGTTTCTGATACACAGAAGGATACACTGACCCCCATCACTGATGACTTGGTGCTTGAAAGGTTGGAGTTGGCATGGGAATAGTTAGCAGAACGCCAACCACTGGCTGCTACAGATGCCTTCATTCTGAAGAGCAGACAGGCCACCCATTTGCAGTCTTCTTCAGGGCCTGCAGAACGTGCAGAAACTGCCCATTCAAGGACCAGTGCAACAGAGCCACTTTCCAAATACTTGAGGGTCAGTCACAAGCCAGAAAAGTCTAACTGTGTAGCATGACTACCTCAGAGGACAGGGCAAAAAAAAAAAAAAAATCAAATGCCAGAAACTTTCCATCTCCTTATGAAGGAACAACACAGGAGGTTTCTGTTTGTTCAAGCTCACACAGTGTTCTTACTCCTGCGAAAACCATCTTGCCAGGAGATTGTGCTAGTCGTTTCATTTTTTTTTTTTTTTTTTTTTTTTGCTATATCCCATTGTCTTCTCTTAATAAAGAATTTTGGCCTTCTGTATATTCTCCTCCACCCTGTGGCTCTTTTTCAAACTCAGTTCTCCTTGTTGTCCATTCAGGTACAGTGTCGCAGAGCCATTTCCTCTACTTTTCACTAGGGAGTCTGGCCAAGTTCTTGCCACTCTGGAATACGCTGGACCACAGGGTCCCTAAAAAATGGCCTTTCAGAACTCTGTTGACAAAGACAAGCCCAGGGCATTTCAAGGTGCCCAGCAGGAAAGCTTGTGTGTAGTCAGGGTCAGAGGTATCAGGAGGGAGCTATCCTTATTTCTGGGACAAGAGGAACATGGAGCTAGACTATTCATTCTCAGCGTTATCCCATTCTCAGCTGAAATGAAAACCGTTGGTCCTGTGTGTAGCCATTCCAATTCCCTGGCTGTATTGATAATTATGTCTTGGGTCCCAAGCAAGGCTAATGAGGCTGTCCCCCACATAGTGAATGCCCAGCCATTCCCAATGAGCTCTGACTCTGGGCTGTGCTAACCAAGAGCAGTTTCTGATATCCCAAAGGAAAGATTGCCTTCCTGAGAGTACTTGGTGTTTGGCTGGCTGATAAAAGAGATGAGGGTTAGACAACTTGTGTCTCTCCCTGGCTGTTACAGATGCTTTCTGTCTGAAGAGCAGCTGGTTCACCCATGGGGAGTATTCTCGAGGATGTGCTTAGCACTGAAGGAGATCATTCAAGAACTATTGCACAACAGCCCAGTTCTAAACACTTGAGCTCAAACCCCCTACACTTGAATCACTGCTGCCTCTATCCACTCATAGGATGGTAAGGAAAAACAGTGAATTCCAAGGCTTTCTTTCTCTTTCTCAAGAATACAGGCATCTTGCCATGAGGGCTCCCATTGTAAACAGTGCAGGTTTCCCTTTGCCCTAGCCCATATGTGTTTCTTATTCCTGACACAGCTTGCCAGGAGTTATACTAGTCATTTCATCCTCAGACTTATCTCATTCTTATCTTTCATAGGAACACTGTCCCTCTGTGTATTGATTTCCACGCTTTTCCTCTCTGTGTTTATTTCCATTTTTGAAAGAAAAAGAGGGAGAGAGAGAGAGCAAGAGAGCATGTGATAAGGGGTAGAGAGGGGGACAAAGATTATCCCAAGCAGGCTCCATGGTGACAGGAGAGAAACTGATGTGGGGGTTGAGCTTGCCAACCATGAGATCATGACCTTAGCGATAAACCGATGGTTAACCCACTAAGCCACCTAGGACCCCATCCTTTTTGTCTTCAAATTTTTAAAAATATTTATTTAGTTTTGAGGGTAATAGAGAGAGTTAGCACAGGGGGAAGGGATGAGAGAGATTGGGAGACACAGAATCTGAGGCAGGCTCCAGGCTCTGAGCTCTCAGCACAAAGCCCGACGTTGGACTCATACTGATGAACTGTGAGATCCTGACCTGAGCTGAAACCATGAGTCAGAGGCTTAAGTGACTGAGTCACCCAGGTGCCCCCTTTTACTCTTTTTCAAACTAGAATCTGTCATGTACCAATTAGGGTCCATGATTCAGAGCAATTCCCTCTGATTTTAATTGAGGATTCTGGATGAGTAGAATATGTTGGGTCATAGGAGTCCTGCAACATGCCTTCTAGATCTATATTGACAACATTCAATGTAGGTCAGTGGAAAATACCCAGCATAGAATAGCTGTGTGTATCTAGGACCAAAGGTGTTGGGAGGCAGCTGACCTCACTTCTGGGGCAAGGGCAAATGGAAGCAGACATTTCCCTCTCAGCTTTCTTCCATTCTCATCTAATATGAAACTTTGGCTGTCCATAGAGCCATTCCCATCCCATTGCTATTTGCTAACTGGGACTTTGTTTGCAGGCTGTGTGGGCCAGTGAGGCCGTCAATCACACAGTGAGCTCACAGGGAGTGGTGGTGAGTTCTCACACTGCATCTGTGCTAACCAAGAGTAGTTCTGACATCCCACAGGAAATATTGCCCTGCTGTCAGAGAGCACTTAGTGTTTGGCCTAAGTTTCTGAAGAGCACATAATGCATACATATGAGGTATGTTCAGGACCGAGTCAGTACAGATAGTGGCCCTTCAAAACTTAATGCACCACAGGAACAAATACTTGAGCAACAGCCTGGAACATGGGCCCACTAACCCTGAATCTCTGCTGCCCCTATCTCCTGTAGGGGAGGACAGGGAAAACAGCCAAGGCCAGAAGTTTCCCCTCTCTTTCAGAAGGAAATATGCAGACATCTTGCAGACTGGGCTTTCAGGAAGTTTCCCTTTGGAGGTTTAGTTTTTCTCTGGCTACAGGGGTTTCTTACTCCTTAGACAGAACCTTGCCAGGAAATTGTCATTCTAGATACCTCATTCTAATCTTTGTTCCATTCTCATCAATGATAAAGCACTTTGTCCTTCCATATTTCCATTTCAATGAATACTTCTTTCTGTTTGCAAAATCATTTCTCCCTGGGTGCCATTCAGTACCAGTGTCTCAGAGATATATCCTTTCCTTTACATTGGGGATTCTGGCCAAGTCCTTATGTCTTTGTCATTGTTGGGACACAGGACCCCTCATTATGTGCCTTTCAGAAGTGTGTAGACAATGGGAGGAATAGGGCCTTGAAGGTGCCCAGCAGAGTGTCCATGTGTAGGCAATGCCAAGGTTTGGGAGGGTGCTGGCCTTCTTTCTGGTTGAAGGAGAAACTATGTTAGACACTTCATTCCCAGCTTTACCCTAATCTTCTCTGTAATGTGGAAAATTGGCCTTCCCTATAGCTCTTCCCATCCATTTTCTGTTTTCTTAACTAGGTCGTGGGTCACAACCAAGTAGAATTGGTCTGTCAGCCACATACCCAATATCCTGGATTTGTGATGAAATACCACTCTGGTCCTGTAGTATGTGAGAGCAATCAGTTCCTTTATCCCAAAGAATGATGGTCCTGTCCATGAGCAGCTGTTGCTTGACTGGCCTACTTAATCTGTGTGATGGGTAGCCAGCCTGCCTCCCTCTCCTGGCTGATTGAGTGGTCTCCATTCTCTAAGGCAGATGGATGCAGCATCCATAGTAGACTGCAGGTGGGGCGCCTGGGTGGCGCAGTCGGTTAAGCGTCCGACTTCAGCCAGGTCACGATCTCGAGGTCCGGGAGTTCGAGTCCCGCGTCAGGCTCTGGGCTGATGGCTCAGAGCCTGGAGCCTGTTTCCGATTCTGTGTCTCCCTCTCTCTCTGCCCCTCCCCCGTTCATGCTCTGTCTCTGTCCCAAAAATAAAATAAACGTTGAAAAAAAAAATAAACATAGTAGACTGCAGGACAATTCTGCCCAAAAGAGCCTCACAAGGAATACTGCACCATGACTTGGTTAAATAACCTACAGCACCCTAGGGAACATTAACTGTTACCAGTGAATCACTTCCCTGAAGGTTAGGGCATACAAAAGAGCAAGGTCAGAAGCCTTCCTTCCCTTTCTGAAAAAAAAGTTCAAGCTTTTTGCAAAATGGGCACCCAGGAGTAGGCAATGGATGTTTCCTTGTCCCTGCCCACAGGTGTTTCTTACTATAGACAACAGCTTCTCCAGAGATTGTGTTATGCATGTCCTTGTCAGCTTCATTCTGCTCTCCTTTGTGATGAAGCACTTTGGCCCTCTATTTCCATCCTTTTGCTCTTTTTTTCAAACTAAGATCTTGCTGGAGTCCATTCAGAATCCGTGTCTCAGAGCAATATCCTCCACTTTAAACTGGGGACTCTGGCTGAGTCCTGGTGAGTCTGGCATAGATTGGCAACAGGACCTCTTGTAACTTCCCATGAGAACTCTGTTCGCAATGAGAAGCCTAGGACATATGAAGGTGCCAAGTTGGGTATGGGTGGCTGTGTGTAGGAGGTCCCAGATGTTTGGGGAGGGACTGGCCCTACACATGCAGCAAAGAGAAATTAAGGTATAAATATATGTCCAGCATCACTCCATTCCCATCTTTATTGTAGATCCTGGCCTCCTTTGTAGCCATTCCCACAAATTTGCTATTTTCTAAGTCCTTGGTCACATTTAGGGATGATTGGGCTTCCACTCACTTCACACAAGCAGAGTGAAAGATTGGTGCTAAACTCCCACTCTGGTCCTTTGCTATGTGAGTGCAAACAGTAACTTCAAATCAAAGGAAGGATGGCTTTCTCCTCCCTGAGTGCTTGATGCTTGGTCAGCTCTGGTAAGTGCAGTGAAGGATAGACATGCCTTCATTCTGAGTCAAACATGATTCCCATATGCACACTATGCTTCAGGATTTGGTCAGGACCAAAAGGGCCCTTTAAAGAACTGCATCAGGTCCAGACTCAAACACTTGATCACAAGCTAGGTGCAGGAACCCCTTCCTCCAAATAAATGGTGCTTCTATTTCCTGATGAAGGACAGAAAAAACCCACAAAATCCAGCTTTTCCTGTTTTTTAGTGAACAATATAGACCTCCTGTAGAATTTCACTCTTGGGTGTAGCCAATGGAGTTTTCTTTAACACTAATACTCAGGTCTTTCTTAATCCCCAGACAGCCAGCCTGCCAGGAGATAGAAGTAGGCACTGAATTCTAACTTAGCCCAGTCTCTTTTTTAATGAAGACCTTTGGTCCTCAGGTTGCCTATTTGCATTTTATGGCTCTTTGTCTCAAACTAGGTTCTACCTGGGAGCCAGTCAGAGCAAGAGCCTCAGGAGAATGTACTCGGTTTAAACTAGAACATTGCAGGATCCATGGGTCTGTGTCAGGTACACAGCTCAGGTCCAAACATGGGTGTGGAGTTCCCAATTTCTGAGCCAATTGACAGCTCTCAGTGTCTGGCATCCCAAAGTAAAGCAAGCCCCTCTGTCCCTGGGGGCTTGGTGCTTAGTCAGCTAAAGTCAGTGAAAGGATGGGTAGCCAGCTGGCCTCCCTCCCCTTGCTAACGGAAGTGCCTTCATCCTGCAGATTAGATGGTTCATGCATGTGCACTGTGCTTCAGGCCATGGTTAGTGCCCAAAGGGACTTTGAAGTGAATGTTGGACCCAGGCCAAGTTCTAACCACTTGACCATCAGCCAGAAGCCCCAAACAAGCAGAGCTGAATCACTGCCGCCCCTGTCCTCTAATGGCGAGAAACAGACCCAAAGACAGGGTTCTCCCTCTTTTTGTGAAGAAAGAATGCAGACCCTTTGCTGACAGGGCTCCCAGGTGTAGCCTGTAGGGGGGTCCTTTCACCAAAGTCCACAGGTTCTGCAAATTCCTGAGAGAGCCAGCTTGTGAGGAGATGGCACTAGTCACTTCATTCTCAACATGATCCCATTCTCATTCCTAGTGAGGAACTCTGACCCTCCATGGATCCATTTTCACCTTTTTTCTCTATTTTCACACTAGGTCCTCTCTGAGGTCCATTCCATGTAGCCTCTCAGTGGAATATCTTTGGTGTTCAGCTGGACACCCTCATCAAACTGTGTGATGGGTTTGGCCACAGGACCCTGGCAAGTTGATGTAAAAACCATGCATGCATTCAGAGGCCTAGGGCATTGGAAGGGCCCAGGTTAGAACATTTGCACATAGGCTGGGCCAGAAGACTGGAAAAGGAGCTAGACTCCTTTCTTGGCTGAGGGGACATGAAGTTACACAGTCCTTTTCCAAAATGTTCCCATTCCCATTGGCTATTTGGAACTTTGGCCCTCCTTATGGACACTCCTTTCCCATGGCTATTTGTCTAACTATTTCCCTATTTAGAGTCAGGAGCCATAGAGCTGTCACTCACTCAACCTGTGCCCAGGGAGAGATTTTCACACAAGCCTGTGCATGTTGGAGGTGGGGCCCAAGCAAGGCAGCCCAACCACTACTAATGACAGCATTTGCACTTGGTCCTGGATTTACTTTCCATCTGGAGCAAAGATGTGCCAGGGGACCACAGGTATCATTATTGGGTGCAGGTCACCATCAAATGAGATTTTTGGGTCAGGAGCAAAGGCAGGAACAACCCTGTGCCATAGCAGTCTCAGTGGCCCAGCAAAACCACCTGTGTTCATAGTGTGGCAACCATGGCATTGGCCTGTGCAATGCTGTCCTCCTTCAGCATACTCAACAGTCCTGGCTAGCAGGACTAGGCCCAAAACAGCCCCAAGGACTATAGCAGAAGGCAGAGACTGGCACATAGGGTGGAACCCATTCGAGCAGCTCCTGGTGTTTGCCTCCTTACCAGTTCACTTCTCCCAGCCCACGTTTGGGGGATTAAAGTGCTCTCACATATGTACCCTCATATGAAATGGATAAACGTGATAGGATGTGGTGAAGAAAGCCAGGAATACCCTATAATGAGGATGTTTTGAGTCAAGATGCTGGTCAGTGTGCAATATGCCTGGAAGAAATGCAGAGAGTGGCACTAGAGCGGGGTTGCCTTGACTATTCATATATCATTAGGGTTGCACGGGTTTAAAATAAAGACTGCTTGCCCTGAGCATCATTCAGCTACTGTAACAAATTCCAATTTTATAGTTATTCTTGTCTTTTCAAGATGCTTGAAACCCAAGAGGCTCTGAGGATCTTCCATGGCAAAACAAAAACAAAACCACAGCGCTACTTGGCCAGAAATCTGAGTTCTGTGTGACTCACGCAGAAATGAACCATCATACAGGGAAAACTATCCTGCTGAAGAGCCAGGGGCCCCTTGGCCAAACATCTGCCACAGTCACAATGACTGGACCAGAATACCCACGTCATGGCCCAGGATATTATTGTAAGAGTTAAAATAGAGCAAAGGGCTGAAAATGGATAGAGGGAGGGCCAGAACTATGTATCAGGGATAATGAAGTGATGTAACTGGCACTGTCTTCTCCAGCTCACTGACTGACTCAGGAAGGAGAAACACCTGTGGGATTTGGCAAATGGTGGCATCCATAAGTTCTACTTGTACGCCTCATCCACAAGAAGACTGCCCAGATTCGTCCTTCAGAATCAGAGGGAAAGACCTGGCTCTGTGTATGTATTCTGCCCTTGTCATTGGTACATAGTGGTAGCAGTGATACAGATGTAGGAGGGATGTGCTCCATGATAATGGAAATGTTTGGAAGCAAGTCTTGTTGCAGGATTCCATCCAAAGGTACTTTCCATGCTGAGAAGATCCTGGACCATTCTGCCCACATGAAAACTTAGTGTTCTTCAAAATGAAGGGATCTCCATTAGTCAGGGGAGGGAGGCCAACTGGATACCCATGCTCATGCATACACTAGCCAGCTAAGCAACACCACACGCTCAGGGAGAAAAGGGCCAGGTTTCATCTGGGATAATAGACCCATATACCTTCAATTTCCTCAAGAACTGACTGGGAAACTGGCACAATTCATACAGCCATGGCTCCTGGAACATGAACAGAGACCTAGCTAGGAAAGCAGCTTGGGATTTGCATGAGTACAAGCAGTGGCAAGTTCTGCATCTCCAAAGGGCTGGCATCCATCAATGAAAAATATCTTTCTTAATCAACTCTCGATACAGACAGGAGGCTAGCTCCATTCCTAAAACCCCTGGCTTAGCCTATACACAAGCATTCTGCTCTGGGCACCTACAGATGATCTAGGCCTGGTGATATCCACAAATTATGAAACCCAACCGCAGGATGCCTGTGGCCAGACCTATTGCACACTCACCAGGATTGCATCAGACTCCCAGCTTAAATGGAAATACATGGCTCTGAGACAAAGGCTCTGAAACAATTCCAGGAAGATTCTTTTTTCCAAAGAAAGAAAATTATTTACTACAGCTATAAAAACCTAAGCAACAAGAGCTCAGGGACATGAGAATCAATTGTCCTCTGGGACATCACACACTCAGAACCCACCACTGGCTCAGGAACTGACTGGAAACTCACAATCCTTGTAACTTAGTTGTGTATGGGAAAGTCACATGGTCTCAGTGTTTGAAATGAGACCAAATTAGAAAATCAGCAATGGGAGAGGAATGACTACAAGGTGAGTCAAAGCTATCCATTCAAATGGGCACGGGGGAACTCGAGGAAGGAGACCTCTACTTTCCTTTCCTTTTGTCCCACAAAGAAGGCAGGATCCATCAATAACCTCTGACTTAGCCTACCCACAAACATTCTCCCTGGGCACCTTCACACACCTTAGGTTTAGGGAAGGCCATATCATTCTGAAACCAAATTGAGAAGGACCCAATGTAATATATCTGTTACCATCACAAGGACACCACAAAACCTGCAAACTGAAAAAAGAAGACATTACTCTAAGACTCTGTTTGGAATAGTCTCCGTGCAAACCCTCTTTCATCAAAAGGGCTAAGGGGTGGCAGTGGAGTCACACACTGCCAGAGTTGTTCATCAGGCATGAGATTTGGAGAATGTTGAGAATGAAGTACCCAGAACAGTTTCCTATCAACTGGGTTGTATCTGGAATAAGAAAGCCCTGTGAGTTTAGCCATGGGAGCTCCATGAACAACTACACCTGACAGCCTTGTCAGCAAGAAGCCTGCATTCTTTCTTTGGGAGCCAGTGATTTCTGGATTATCTATCCCTGCCACATTTCCCATCAGTTGAGGGAGGTAGCACTGCTTGAGCTGTAGCTATTGGGTTCTGAGAGCTCTTGCTCAGGAATCTGCAAACAAGGACTTGGTTCCCTAATTCCTGGCAAGGGCTCTTCCAATGCTGATACCCTCCTCATTCATACTTCCCATGTGCAAACTGTTGGCTTCTCAGAATGAAGGCAAGTCAATCATCAGGTCAGTGGGGCAAGCTGACTCCCCTTCACCCTCCCTAGCACAGCATGCCAAACACTAAGCACCTACGGACTAAAGACCTTCTTTTCTTTGGTAGCTCTCACTGAGTACAGGAGCAGAGTGAGAGTTTGCAGCCAACCCAGGAGTGCCAGCTGAGTGAGTGATGGCTCCATGGCCACTACAGGTGAAAAAAAAATAAATTGTCAGAAATACAAGGGAAAAAGCAGCACGAGATAGTCTAAATCTCAAAACATCAGAAGATGTTTTGCTTCATTTGCCCTCGGCCCAGAAGGAAGCCAGATCCCTGCCCAAATCTCTGGCCCAGCCTACATACCAAACATTCTCTGCTGGTCCACTTCAAATGCCCTGGAGCTCTCAATGACCACATACATTTGAAACCCAGTGAATTAACGAAGAGGAAGCCCTGTGGCAAAACCTCTCCCTAGTCACAAGGACTGGACCAGACTCCCAAGTGGAAGGCAGAGGATAAGACTTTTGAGACCCTGACTCTGAACTGATCATGAGAAGAATCTTGTTTATTACAAGAGAGCAAAGATGTGTCAAGGTGAATAAGGAGGGCCAGAGTTCTGCAGAACCTGGATGGGGAATTCTAGGGAGAAGGGAGTGCCCAGCACCAGCTCCTGGCAATCTGTCCCAGAGAAGAACACCAGAGCGCTCAGGCAAAGGTGCCCTCTAGTGTCTCCATTTGGGAGCCCTGTCAGCTACAGGCCTGCCTTCTTCCTTCAGAAGGACCCAGAGAGCCCTGGGACTTGGTCTGCTCTTCTTGCTTTGCCCATCGTGGAATGGAGTGAGCAGTGACAGTGCTGTAGCTGGGAGCTTCCCCCAGCTGTGGTGCAAAAATGTGGAGAGGGGCATTTGTGCCCTCTTCTTGTGAAGGCTCTTTCTGTGCTGACTAGCTTCTGGAGCCTACTGCTCCTGTGTGAACTGTATGCTTTTCAGAAGGAAAACACCTCAATCAGGCAGACCAAGGAGGCGATCTGGCTCCAATCCCCCCACCCCACCCCCACAGCCAAGCACCAAGCTCAGGAATAGGTGGGCTATTCTGCTTTGGGATATCCTAAGCTCATAGTTGTTATTGAGCACAGCACCCAGTGGGAAGCCAAGAGCCATCCCTGGCTGCCTGCTGAGTTAGTGCCGGCTCCATAGTTCCTAAAGTTGAATGAAGAAGCAGTCAGAAACACAGGAATGGCTTCATCCAGGACCAAAAGGCATTGAATATTTCCATCCAATGGGAATGTGATCAGTGTGGAATAGAAATGCTTACCTTCATTTCCCCTAGGCCCAGCAAGGAGGTCAGCTCCTTCTAATACGTCTGACCCATCCTCCCCACAAACAGTTCTCAGCTTGTCCCCTTCTGATGCCCAGGGCTCTGGATGTCCATGTAGTCCTGAAACCAAAAGGCCTGGGATCCTTTAGCTCCAACCGTCCCACAGTCATAAGGGCTGGTCCCTGTTGGACATCTGCAAGCCAGAGATATTACTCTGAAAGACTGAATTTGTATGGACACCAAGACAAACCCTGATGGACGATCAGTCAATGTCATGAAACTGGAAACAACGAGGACCAGAGGACTTCATGTTTAGAAGAACCTGACTAGCACAATGTATTCAGAAGCTGGCTTGTTCAGGACTCACAAGAACCTTTTGTGGGCATTCACTACAGGAGTGCTACAAAGGATGCTCACTGGAGCCCTGTGAACAAAAGGCCCACTTTCACCCTTAAGAAACAGAGAGAAACATTTGGCTTCTGGTGTGCTTCTGCCCCTTGTATCCATCAAGAGGGGCAACAGAGTTTCTGAGTTGTGAAGAAGGTGCCTCAATGTGATGACCAAGAGGCAGGAACAAGGCCTTGGTGCAGTGTACATTCAAAAGGCTTTTTGTGCGCTGAACAGGTCATGGAGCATGCTGAATATGCACTATCTTTTTCTGAATGAGGGTAGCTCCATCTATTAGGGTGGGGGGATCCATGTGGCTACCCATTCCCATGATACTGTAGCTGGCCCAGCACCAAAGGCTCAGGAATTGGGGGTATAGCTGTCCTTTGAGATATCAGACTCTGAGAGCACTGCATTGGCTGAGGAAAACTATGGAAACTCACCTCCCACACCAGGGATTTTGTTTGTTGTAGAGGACAGTTGCAGCGTCTCCATGTGTGAACTTAGATATACTTGTGAAAGCAGAAATGGGAGAGGAATGGCAACAAGGTTAGTCAAAGCTGTGTATTCAAACAAGATGGGGGACACTGAAAGAAGGAGACCCCAACCTCACTTCCCCATGTCCCACACAGGAGGCAGGATCCATCCCCAATCTCTGGCTTAGCCTACATGAAAGCATTCTCTCTGTGCATCTGCACACACTCTGGGTATGGGGAGGGCCACATCATTCTGAAACCAAATTCAGAAGGGACCAAAGCAACACCTCTATCACCATCACAAAAGCTCCACCAAGCCCCCAAGCTGAAAGAAGATATTACTCTGAGACACTGTCTTGGAATAGTTTCCATGCAAACCATCTCTCATCAAAATGTCTAAGGTGTGGCAATGGAGACACACTCTGCCAGAATTCTTCATCACACAGGATTTGTAGAAAGTTGAGAAGGAAGTACCCAGTGCAGTCTCCTATCACCCAGGTTATATCCAGAATAAGAAAGGCCTGTGGGCTTAGGCCAACAGAGCCTGGTGAAGGACTACACCTGGGAGCTCTGTCGGCAAGAAGCCTGCTTTCTTTCTTAAGTAGCCAGGGATTTATGGTCTATCCCTGCTATTCTAGACATGAGTTGATAGAGGCAGCAGTGCTTGAGCTGTAGCTATTGGGTTCTGAAGGCTCTTAGGAATCTGCAACAAGGACTTGGTTGCCTAATTCCTGGCAAGGGCTCTTCCAATGCTGACCACCTGCTGATTCTGTCTGGCTCTCAGAAAGAAGGCAAAAGAATCATCCAGGTCAGTGAGGCAAGCTGGCTCCCCTTCATCCTCCATAGCACAGCAGGCCAAGCACAAAGCACCCAGGGAATCAAGGCCTTATTTCCTTTGGTAGAGCAGAGCCTGATAGCCATCACTGAGCACAGGAGCCAAGTGGGAGTTTGCGGCTTACCCAGGGGTGCCAGCTGAATGATTGATGGCTCCATGGCTCCTACAGGAGAAAGAAATAAATTGTCATAAATACAACAAGGGATAGAAATGGGTGCCAAGTGGGCCAAAGCTCGATATTTCCAGTGGGAATGGGGATCCACTTGGAAAGAAGATGTCTTGATTCATTTGCCCTTGACCCAGAAGGAGGTCAGCTCCCTGCCCAAATGTCTGGCCAAGCCTGCACACCAAACATCCACTGTTAAGTCCCTTCAAATGCCCTGGACCTCTGAATGGCTGCTTACTTCTGACACCCAGTGAATTAGGGGCAACTTGGTGGCTCATATGGTTAAGCATCTGACTTTGACTCAGGTCATGATCTCACAGTTTGTGAATTTGAGCCACATGTCGGGTTCTGTGCTGACAGCTCAGAGCCTGGAGCCTGCTTCAGATTCTGTGTCTCCCTCTCTCTCTGCCCCTTCCTTGCTCACACTCTGTCTCTCAATAATAAATAAATGTTTAAAAATAAAACTGCTGAAACTCAGTGAATTAATGAAGAAGGAGCCCTGTTGCAAAACCTCTCCTGAGTCACAAGGACTGGACCAGGCTCCTGGGCAGAAGGCAAAGGATAGAACTCTTGAGACACTGACTCTGAATGGATTGCGGGCAGAACTTTATTTCTACAAGAGAGGAAAGATGTGTCATGTTGGATAAGGAGAGAAAGACCTCTTCCGTGATTGCAAGGTGGTTTCTTTGGAGAAGAGGGTGCTGGCACCAGCTCCTGGCAACCTGGCTGACTGTGAAAGGTAGAAACAGCAGAGGGCTTAGGCAATAGCACCCTAGAGTCTCCATCTGGCAGCCCTCTCAGCAACAGGCCTGCTTTCCTTCTTCAGAAACACCTAGAGAGCCCTGGGACTTGGTCTGCTTTTCTTGCTTTTCCCATCATGGAATGGAGTGACCAGTAACAGCTGTGGCTCCAAAGTGAAGAGGGGCATTGGTACCATCTTCCTGTAAAGGGCTCTTTCTGTGTGTCTAAATTCTGGAATCTACTGCTCCTGTATGAACTGTCTGCTTTTCAGAAGGAAGGCACCTCAATCAAGCAGAACAATGAGATAAGCAGGCTCCCCTCCCCCCACCTTTTGCTACAAACAGCCAAGTACCAAGCTCAAGAAAAGGAGGGATATTCTCTTTTGGGATATCTATCCCTTATGGCTGTTACTGAGCATGGGACGCAGTGGGAACCTGACACCCATCCCTGTGTGCCTGAGTGCCAGCTCAATGGATTCTAAGGGTGAATGAAGAGGCAATCAAGAACACAGGAAGGGAGTCAGAATGGCTGCGGCCATGACAAAAGTGTGTTTGATATTTCCATCCAATATGAATGTGATCAATGTGGAATGGAGATGTTTATCTTCATTTCCCCTGGGCCCAGGAAAGAGGCCAGCTCACTGCTAATACTTCTGGCCCAGCCTCAAAACACACCTCACTGCTGGACCCCTCCTGATGCCCTAGGTCTCTGGATGTCCATGTAGTCCTGAAACAAAAATGCCAGAACCCCTTTGTCTCCACCTAACTCACAGTCACAGGGGCTGGTCCCCATCGTACATTGCAACTCAGAGATAGTACTCTGAAAGACTGGTTTTGTACAGACCCTGAGATGAACCTTGATGGATAATAACGCTATGTCATGAAACTGGATATACTGAGGGCCACAGTTCTTCATGAAGGATGAGAATTGCATTATGTTTAGAAGGACCTGACTAACAAATATATTCACAAGATGGCTGAGTCAGGAATCACAAGAACCATTTGGGGGCTTTGGCTATAGGAGTGCTCAAAAGGATGCCTGTTGGAGCCCTGTGAACAAGAGGCCCACATTCTTCCTCAAAAAGTATAGGTGCTTCTGACCATTGTATCCATCAAGAGTGGCAGCAGTGAGGGGCGCCTGGGTGGCGCAGTCGGTTAAGCGTCCGACTTCAGCCAGGTCACGATCTCGCGGTCCGGGAGTTCGAGCCCCGCGTCAGGCTCTGGGCTGATGGCTCAGAGCCTGGAGCCTGTTTCCGATTCTGTGTCTCCCTCTCTCTCTGCCCCTACCCCGTTCATGCTCTGTCTCTCTCTGTCCCAAAAATAAATAAACATTGAAAAAAAAAATTAAAAAAAAAAAAGAGTGGCAGCAGTGGCTTTGAGGTATGAAGAATGTACTTCCATGTGATGATGAAGAGATGGGAATGAGGTTTTGGTGCACTATTTATTCAAAAGGCATTTTGTGTGCCAATCACGTCTTGGAGTGTGCTGCACTTGAACAGACTTTTCTTCCAAATGAGGGTAGCTCCATCCATTAAGGCAGGGTGTCCATGTGGCTATCCATTCACATGATACTGTAGCCTGTCCAGAATCAAGAGCTCAGGGACAGGGGTACTAGCTGTCCTCTGGGATATCAGACTCTGAAAGTCATGCATTGGCTCAGGAAAGGCTTGGAAACTCACCACATCACCGGGAATCTTGTGTGGTGTACAGGACAGACACAGGGTCTCCGTGTGTGAACTGAGACCAAGTTAGGAATGCAGCAATGGGAAAGGAATGACAACAACGTGAGTAAAAGCTGTGAATTCAAATGTGCATGGGGGAAATCGAGGAAGGAGACCCTGACACTCCCTTCTCCTTGTCCCACATAGGAGGCAGGATCCACCTCCAACCTCTGGTTTAGTCTACCCACATGGCATTCTCCCTGGGCACCTGAACACATCCTGGATTTGGGGAGGACCACATCATTCTGAAGCCAAATTGAGAAAGCCCCAAAGCAACACTTCCATCATCATCACAAAGACACCACCAAACCCTCAAGCTGAAACAAGAGGATATTACTCTGAGACACAGTCTCAAAATAGCATCCATGCAAACTGTCTTTCATTAAAAGGGCTCAGGAGTGGCAATGGAGACACACACTGCCAGAGTTCTTAATCAAACATGGTTTGGAGAAACTAGAGAATGAAGTACCAGCATGGTCTCCTACAAAACAGTTCTGTATCCAGAACTAGAAAGGCCTGTTAGGGCAAGGGAGCATTCTGAAGGATTACACCTGGGAGCTCTGTCAGTAAGAAGCCTGCCTTCTTCTTAAGGAGCCAGAGATTTCACACTTGGTCAAACTCCACCATTTTCCCTATCAGTTGAGAGAGGCAGCAGTGTTTGAGCTGTAGCTATCAGGTTCTGAGGGCTTTTGCTCAGGAATCTACAACAAGGACTTGGTTCCCTAATTCCTGGAAAGGTCTCTTCCAATGCTGACCCCCTCCTCGTTCCTTCTGCCCATGTGCAAACTGCTTCTCAGAATGAAGGCACCTCTGTCATCCAGGTCAGTGAGACATGCTGGCTCTCCTTTATGTTCCATAGCACAACAGGCCAAGCACCAAGCGCCCAGGCACTCAAGGCCTCCTTTCCTTTGGTAGAGCAGAGCCTGGCACCTCTCACTGAGCACAGGAGCAGAGTGAGAATTTTGGCCTACCCAGGGGTGCCAAGTGACTGAGGGATGGCTCTATGGCGCCTAATAGAGAAAAAAAAATACATTCTCAAAAACACAGCAAGGGAACAGAAATGGGTGCCACGTGGGCCAAAGCTCAACATTTCGGGTGGGAATGGGGATCGACTTGGAAAGAAGTTTTGTTTCATTTTCCCTCAGCCCAGAAGGAGACTAGCTCCCTGCCCAAGTCTCCTGCCAGCATACACACCAGACTTCCTCTGTTAGGTCCCTTCACATGCCCCGGGCCTTTGAATGGACGCATACTTCTGAAACCCAGTGATTTAATGAACAAGGGGCCTTGTGGCAAAAACTCTCCAATAGTCACAAGGACTGGACCAGACTCTCAGGGGCAAGGCAGAAGATAGGACTCTTGAGACACCGATTCTGAACACGTGAGAAGAACCTTGTTTCTACAAGAGAGCAAGGATGCATCAAGGTGGATGAGGAGGGCCAGAGCTCTCCAGAGCTTGGAAGGGGAATTCTATGGAGAAGGAGTGCCCTGCACCAGCTCCTGGCAACCTGGCTAGAAGAAGAAGAAACACCAGAGAGCTTATGCAACAACACCATCTAGTGTCTCCATCTGGGAGCCATGACAGCACCAGACCTGCCTTCTTCCTTCAGAAGGACCTAGGGAACCTGGAGGCCTGGCTGGCTTTTGTTGCTTTTTGCATCATTGAATGGAGTGAGGAGTGACAGTGCTATAGCTGGGAGGTTCCCCCAGCTGTGGCTCCAAAGTGGAGAGGGGTACTGGTGCCCTCTTATTGTAAGAGGCTCTTTCTGTGCTGACCAGCTTCTGGAGCCTTTGGCTGCTGTGTGAAATGTCTGCTTTTCTGAAGGAAGGCACATCAATCAGGCAGAGAAAAAGGGCAGGCTGGCTTTACCCCCCACCCCTTGCAAAAAACAGTCAAGCACCAAAGTCTATGTATGGAGGCCCATTCTCCTTTGGGTTGGCTATCAGATGCTAGTGGCTGTAACTGAGCACAGAACGAGTGCAAATCCAACACCTATCTCTGGGTTCTTGCTGACTGAGGCCAACTTCATGGCTCCTAAGGATGAATGAAGAGGCAGTCAGAATCACAGAAAGGGAGAGGATATGGCTGCAGCCAGGACCAAAGCTTTCAATATTTCCAAGTGGGAATGCGATCAATTTGGAATGGAGATGTTTATCTTCATTTCCAACAGGCTCAGCAAGGGGGACAGCTCCCAGCTAATACATCTGGCCCAGCATCCCCACAAACAACGCTCTGCTGGATGCCTTACATTTTTTCTAGGTCTCTGGATGTCCATGTAGACCTGAAACCAAAAGGCCAAGGCCACATTGGCTCCACCTGTTGCATAGTCACAAGGGCTGGTCCCTGTTGGACATCTGCAAGCCAGAGACAGTACTCTGAAAGACTGAATTTGTATGGATCCCAAGACAAATCTTGATGGATGATAAAGCAATGTCATGAAACTGGATACACCAAGGGCCAGACTTCTTCATGTTTATAAGAACCTGACTAGCACAATGTATTCGCAAGCTGGCTTGCTCAGGAATCACAACCACCTTTTGTGGGCTTTGGCTCCAGAAGTCCTGCAATGGTTGCCCTTTGGAGCCCTGTGAGCCAGAGACCCACATTCTTCCTTATGAAATAGAGGGAAACATTGGCTTCTTGTGTGCCTCTACCCATCGTGTCCTACAAGAGGGACAGCAGGAGCTCTGAGATATGAAGAATGTGCTTCCATGTGGTGATCAAGAGGTGGGAATGAGGCCTTGGTGAACTATTTATTCACAAGGCTTTTTGTGTGCTGGTCAGGTCATGGAGCATGCTGCACATGCACAGAATGTCTGTTCTTTGGATTCAGGGTATCTCCATCCACTAGGGGCGGGGGTCCAGGTGGCCACCCATTCCCATGATACTATAACCTGCCCACCACCAAGGGCTCAGGAACAAGGGGTAGAGCTGTCCTCTTGGACATCAGGCCCTGAGAGCCCTGCTTTGGTTCAGAAAAGGCTTGGAAAGTCACCCCCAAACCAGCAATCTTAGTCGCTGTAGAAGACAGACACAGGGTCTCTCTGTGTGAACTGAGAACAAGTTAGGAAAGCAGCAGTGGGAGAGGAATGACTCCAAGGGTAGTCAAAGCTGTGAATTCAGATGGGCATAGGAAACCAAGGAGAGAGACCCTGACTTTCCTTTCCCCTCCACCCACATAGGAGGCGGAATCCATCCTAACCATGGGCTTAGCCTAGAAATTATCATTCTCCCTGGGCACCTTCACACACCCTGGGTATAAGCAGGGCCACATCATTCTGAAACCAAATTGAGAAGGGCCCAATGCAATACCTCTATCACCATCACAAGCACACCACCAACACCCAAGCTGAAACAAGAGGATATTACTCTGAGACACTATCCCAGAAGAGTGTCCATGTAAACACTCTTTCATCATAAAGGTTCAGGAGTGGAAATGGAGACACACATGGCCAGAATTCTTCACCACATTTGAGATTTGGAGAAAGTTGAGAATGGGTACTTACCCAGCACAGTCTCCTATCAAGCCCATTGTATCCAGAATAAGAAAGGCCTGTGGGATTAGGCCAAAGGGGTCCTCTGAAGGACTACTCCTGGGAGCCCTGTCAGCAAGAAGCCTGCCTTCTTAAGGAGCCAGGGATTTCTGGCTTGGTCTATCCTGCCACGTTTCCCATCAGTTGTGGGAGACTGCAGTATTTGAGCTGTACCCATGGGGTTCTGAGGGCTCTTGGTCAGGAATGTGCAACAAAAACTTGGTTCCCTAATTCCTGGCAAGGGCTCTTCCAATGCTGACCCCCTCCTCATTCCTACTGCCCATGTGCAAACTGTCTGCTTCTCAGAATAAAGGCAGCTCAGTCATCCAGGACAGTGAGGCAAGCTGGCTCCCCTTCACCCTCCATAGTACAGGAGGCCAAACACCAAGCACCCCGGCACTCAAGACCTTCTTTCCTTTGGTAGAGCTGAGCCTAGTACCTCTCACCAAGCACAGAAGATTGGGAGATTGTGGCCTAGCCATGATTGCCATCTGAGTGAGTCATGGCACCATGGAGCCTAAGGGAGAAAAAAAATACAATTTCAGAAACACAGTAAGGGAAAGAAAATGAGTGCCTGGTGGGCCAAAGGTCAACATTTACGGTGGGAATGGGGATCCAGTTGGAAATATGGCTTTCTTCATTTGCCTCTGCCCAGAAGGAGGCCTGATCTGTGCCCAAAGCCCCAGCCTAGCCTAAACACCAGACATCTTCCACTGGTCCCCTTCTAATCCCTGAGCTCTGAATGGCTGCATACTTCTGAAAGCCCCAGAAGTAATGGAGTAGTAACCCTGTGGTATTTTCTCTTCTGCAGTCACAAGAATTGGATCAGACTCCCAGGTGGAAGACAGTGGATAGACTCTTGAGACACTGATTCTGAATGGATTGCAAGAAGAGCCTTGTTTCTACAAGAGAAAAAAGATGTGTCAATGTGGATAAGTGGGGCCAGAGATCTCCAGAGCTTGGAAGAAAAATTCTATGGAGAAGGGAGTGCCCAGAACCAACTCCTGGCAACATGGCTGGCTGTGAGAAGAAGAAGAAACAGCAGAGGGCTTAGGCAAAGACCTTCCAAAGTTTCCTTCTGGAAGCTCTGGCAGCAACAGGACTACTTTCTTCCTTCAGAAGTACCTATAGAACCCTGGGTCTTGGTTTGATTTTGTTGCTTTCCCATCATTGAATGGAGTGAACAGTGACAGTGTTGTAGCTTGGAGGTTCCCAGAGCTGTGGCTCCAAAGTTTGAAGAGGGGCATTGGTGCCTCTTCAGTACAAAGCTCCTCCTGTGCTGACCAACCTCTGTAGCCTACTGCTCTTGTGTGAAATGTCTGCTTTTCAGAATTTTTAGTTGCTTTTCTTCATCTCAATCAGGCAGATCAAGGAGGTAAGCTGGCTTCTCCACCCCCTACCCTTGGCTACAAACAGCCAAGCACCAAACTCAGTGATAGGAGGGCTATTCTCCTTTGCAATATCTGATGCTCATGGCTGGTACTGAGCACGGGACCTGGTGGGAAGCTGACGCCTGTCCCTGGGTGCCTGCTTAGTGAGTGCCAGCTCCAAGGCTCCTAAGAGTGAATGAAGAGGAAGTGAGAAACACAGGAATGGAGAAGGTATGGCTGCAGCCACATTCAAAGGGCATTCCATATTTCCATCAAATGTGAATGCAATCATGTGGAATGGGGATGTTTATCTTCATTTCCCCTAGGACCTCCAAAGGGGCCAGCTTCCAGCTAATATGTCTGGCCCAGCCTCCACACAAACAGCTATTGACCGGTCCCCTTCCAAATCCCTAGTGCTCTGGATGTCCATGTAGTCCTGAAACCAAATGGCCAGGGACGCTTTGGCTCCACCTGTCCCAAAGTCACAAGGGCTGGCCCCATTTGACATCTGCAGCCGGATATAGTACTCTGAAAGAGTGAGATTTTATGGACTTAGAGATGTACCTTGATGGATGATAAAACAATGTCTTGAAAGTGGATGCACTGAGGGCCAGAGTTCTTCATGTTCAGAAGAACCTGATCAGCACAATGAATTAGTAATATGCCTTGGTCAGGAATCACAAAAACCTTTGGGACCTTTGGCTACAGGAATTCTCCACAGGAGCCCTTTGGAGCCCCATGAGCAAGAAGCCCACATTCTCCCTTAAGAAATACAGGGGGGTTGCACCTGGGCGGCTCAGTTGGTGGGTGACCGACTTTGTCTCAGGTCATGATCTCATGGTTTGTGGGTTTGAGCCCCGCATCGGACTCTGTGCTGAATGCTTGCTCTGAGCCTGGAGACTGCTTCGGATTCTGTGTCTCCTTCTCTCTCTGCCCCTCCCCCGCTTGTGCTCTGTCTCAGTCTATCTCTCAAAAAATAAATGAATGTACAAAAAAATTTTTTTAAGGAAATAGAGGGGAACTTTGGCTTCTGGTGTGCTTCTACCCATCATATTAGTGGAGAGGGGTAGCATTGGCTGTGACATATGAAGAATGAGCTTCCATGTGATGATCAGATGTGGGAACGAGGCTTTGGTCCTCTATGTATTCAAAAGCATTTTTGTGTGCTGATCAGGTCCAGGATCATGGTGCACATGTACAAACTGTTCTTTTGATGGAGGGCCAGATGGAGGACCCTCCATTAGGGTCAGGGTTCCATGTGGCTACACATTTGCACGATAGTGTAGCCTTCCCACCACCGGGGGCTCAGGGACAGGGGGGCCAGCTGTCTTCTGGGACATCATCTCTGGGAGCCATGCATTGGGTTAGGAAAGGCTTGGAAACTTACCCCTAAACTGGAGACCTCGGTTGTAGGTGACAGGCTCAGGGTAGGGTAACTGTGTGTGAACTGAGACCAAGTTAGGAAAGCAGCTATGGGAGAGAAATGACTACAAAGTGAGCCAACATGTTCATTCAAATGGGCATGGGGGAAACTGAGGAAAGAGACAATGACCTTCCTTTCCCCTTGTCCCACACAGGAGCCTGGATCCACCCACAACCACGGGCTTTGCCTACCCATAAGCATTCTCCCTGGGCACCTTCACACACCCTGGGTATGAGCAGGGCCACATCACTCTGAAACCAAATTGAGAAGGACCCAATGCAATACCTCCATCACCATCACAAGCACACCACCAAACCCCAAAGCAGAAACTAGGGGATGTTACTCTGGAACACTGTCCCAGAATAGTGCCCTCGCAAACCCTCTTTCATCAAACATCTTCAGGAGTGACAAAGGAGACACACTGCCAGAGTTCTTTTTTTCAACGTTTTATTTTATTTTTGGGACAGAGAGAGACAGAGCATGAACGGGGGGAGGGGCAGAGAGAGAGGGAGACACAGAATCGGAAGCAGGTTCCAGGCTCTGAGCCATTAGCCCAGAGCCCGACGCGGGGCTCGAACTCACGGACCGCGAGATCGTGACCTGGCTGAAGTTGGACGCTTAACCGACTGCACCACCCAGGCGCCCCCACACTCCCAGAGTTCTTCACCACACATGAGATTTGGAGAAAGTTGAGAATGAAGTACTCAGCGCAGTCTCCTATCAACCAGGCTGTATCCAGAATAAGAAAGGCCTGTGGACTTAGGCAAAGGGGGCCATCTATAGGCCTACAACAGGGAGCCCTGTCAGCAAGAAGCCTGCCTTCTTTCTTTAGCAGGCAGTGATTTCTGGCTTGGTCTATCCATGCCATTTTTCCCATCAGTTGGGGGAAGAAGCAGTGTTTGAGCTGTAGCTATGGGGTTCTGAGTGCTCTTGCTCAGGAATCTGCAAAAAAGGACTTGGTTACCTCATATCTTCAAGGGCTCTTCCAATGTTGACCCCTTCCTCATTCATACTGCCCAGATGCAAACTGCTTCTCAGAATGAAGGCAACTCAGTAATCCAGGACAGTGAAGCAAGCTGGCTCTCCTTTACTCTTCATAGCACAGCAAGCCAAGCACCACGTACACAGGGACTAAAGTCCTTCTTTCCTTAGCTAGAAAAGAGACTGATAGCTCTCAATGAGCACAGGAACAGAGTGGGAGATTGCAGCTTACCAAGTTGTGCCAGCTGAGTGAGTGATGGTTCCATAGCGCCTAATGGAGAAAAAAAATACATTCTCAAAAACACAGCAAGGGGAAAGAAGTGGGCTCCAGGTGGTGCAAAGTCACCATTTCAACTGGGACTGGGGATCCACTTGGAAAGAAGATTTTTTCCTTCATTTGTCCTCAGCCCAGAAGAAGGCCAGCTTCCTGGCCAAGTCTCCCACCAGCAAACACACCAAACATCCTCTGCTTGGTCCCTTCAAATGCCCTGGCCTCAGAATGGATGCATACTGCTGGAATCCAGTGATTTAATGAAGAAGGGGCCTTGTGGCAAAAATTCTCCCAGAGTCACAAGGACTGGCCCAGACTCTCAGGGGCAAGGCAGACTATAGGACTCTTGAGGGGGCCAACATGGAAGAGAAGTAGGGCCATCCATACTTCCCGCATCTCTCAAAGAAGTGCTGAAGCCAAAGGACTTTGAACCACAGAGTCTGTCAGGAAAGAGACTGAATATACCAGGAAGAAAAAGGAACAATTGGGGAAAAGATAGGTGGTTGACTGTAAACTGGGGAGATTAAAAAAAAAAAAAGGCCACATAAGAATTGGAGGGGAGGGATCTCCTTCCACTGAGAGAGAAAAGGAAGAGAAAGGGCACCTGGGGAAGTGTAGGACTATACCTGGACAGGAGATAGACCTCAGACTGGGACTGAGAGGGATCCTATCTCTAACTGCAGGTTTTCTTCAGACTGGGGCTGGCTCCCTATTCGCACACCTGGGGAGGAGGGGAGCCAACTCTGGGTTCAATGGTAAGTCAGGGGTACAGTCTGAAGTGGGAGAAAGTGGTCCCCTCCTTTGAGGGCTGCGTGATAGTACAAAGCCTGCCTTCGTCTGCCACCCTTGGGCTCAGTGGCTGGATCGAGGGCTCAGTCCACAGTAGGAGAAAGCGTCCCCCTCCCTGGAGTGCTGTGGGAAAGACAAAGCCTCCCTGCTGGAGACCAGCTCTAGCAACCAGGTGTTCCTGAAGGAAGAACAGCATCGGTGAAAATAAAACAAAACTAAAATAAAAAACTAGAAAATAAAAAACTAAAATAAAAAACTAAGATAAAAACAAAAAATAAAAATGGACACAGACAACAGCAGTGTGTTGAACTGGCAAATTTATTATAGTAAACTTGGCATTATATATGCTAGTGATCTCCTTGTAGCATACATCATCTATATTTTTCTAACATTACCTAATTTTGAAAATGTTCCTATGTATAAACAACCTGTAAGAAATAACATGGTGATTTCCCCCTAACTTTGCCGCATACCCTTTGATTATAGATTAATTTCTTACATTATTCCATTATGCATCCGCCTTTATCTATAATCTATAAAGCATTTGCTTTGCTGTGATCGTGAAAGGTGTTTCTCAACACCTCAAGTGGAACAGTTAGAGGGACATGACCTCCTAACCACATGAGGCCAGAAGAACGTGTTTGACTTGGTCTGAGGTGCCAGAAAGGGGCTGAAAAAGCCTTAGAAACCCATGCCTCATACATTCTCAGAGAGACAATGCACCTAGGAACCAATGAACCACTCTGTAGCTTAACTGACTAGGTTCAGTCATCATCTGGAATGCCTCTGGGAGGCCAGGTGGGCCTAGGGGTTGAAGTCACCTGTGTCCAGAGATACACTCCTTAGTTGTCAGAATGAGGCTTTCAAATCCATATGTCTCTCCTTTACAGGCCCTCTTTGCTGGCAAAGGTATGAGGCTATCCTTCCTGTTAGAAGAGGAATCTCCATAGAGGATGTCAAGGGCTAAATGTAAGGCCACACAATTTCTTGCAGAGCCTTTTTTCTTCCCCAATCGTTCTTTTCCCAGGGAGTCTTCTGAGGACAATTCCCCACCAGACAATACCCCAGGTACTTTAATAAGACCAAATTACCTAAAAGCGGGAGTACAAGAAGCTTCATTGTTGGTGGGCCACCCTGCAGTCACCAATCCATCCACAGCCCGGGCCCTGCCACTCAGGCTGGGATAGCTCGGCTGCCAGCACCTCCCTGAGTCTCCCTGCATCCGCCACCCCTGGGGTCTCAATGGCGAGGTCAGTGGTGCAGTCTGCAGTAGGAGAAGGCAGCCCTCCTTGAAAGGCAGTGGCACAAAGCTAGCTGGGACCACATATTGGGCCACACTGAGAGGTGCTTCCCAGTGCCAGAGTGCACAGAGTGGGACATTGAATCCTAGCCAAGCGAAAGGTCAGGGGAGCTGGCAGAGCGAGAAGGACCATCCCGTCTGTCCCCATGGCACAGTGAGGACAACTGAAATGGAGTCCGCCGGGTCCCATCCATGGAGAGGAGACTATGGGATCACCATTTCCCTACCACCACCACCATCAAGGCAGAGCCTCAGGGATCAGTCCCAGGGCCATAATGGAGGTGGGTCCAGACTACACCACACCATGCCCCTTCGCACCAGGTAACTGTGTATCTATTGGAGCTGGACAGACCCCGCAGACAGCTCCCCCAGACCAGCACTGCAGCATTGCCTGGTATAACTCTAAGTAAATTTTGGATATATAAATATATTCTCTCCCCCATTATCTCTCTCCTTATCTCTTCTGTCCTCTAGGCTGGTTATTCTGGTTATTGGTTTGTCTAAACGGACATATTTAATCCATTCTCTTGATACATGTTCTACACCTCCTTCTTTACATTCCTTTCTCTCTCTCTGGAATAATCAAGGCGTATAGTTTCTCTCTCTGGGTAATGTTATCTTCATTTCTTTTTCCTGTCCTTCTTTATTTTCCTTTCTTTCTCTATGGATTAAGCCTTTTAGTCTCTCTGCCTAGTCATTATTTATTTTTTCCTCTTCCCTGCTCCTGTCATTTCTCTCTTTGTATGTTCTCTTCCATCAGCACCACCTTCACCTTGTTCTTTACTTGTAATCAGTATTTCGGGGTTTTTAGTTTTTAGTTTTTATTTGTTTGTTTGTGTTATCTGTTTGTGTGTTTGCCTGTTTTTGTCTCCTGTTTGTCAGTTGTTTGTTTTCCTTTACAAGGCTACTTCAAGGAACAAATCAAAGCACACCTGGTGGAGGGTCCAAAATATCACTACGAGTTGGGTACTAACCAAAGTCAACAACAGAGAGCAAGTAACCATCTCCAAAAAAACACCTCCTGAAAGTCCAGGCCCTGGACAGTGTATGACGCTCCTTTAATATTGCAGTGCTCGCAGGTGCAGAGCACACAACAATGCTTTAAATGCATAAGGCTAGCCAAAATGATGAAATTGAAGAATCCTCAAAAAAAAAAAAAAATTCCAGGAAGTAGTAACACCTAATGAATTGATTAGAGTAATACTCATGAGGTTAATTGCTGGGCTTGAAAAAAGCATAGGGGACAGCAGCGAATCTATTGCTACAGAAATCAAGGGAATAAAAAGTAGCCATAATGAATTTAAAAATGTTATAAATGAGGTGCAAAATAAAATGGAGTTGGCCACAGCATGGCTTGAAGAGGAGAGGGGAGAATAGGTGAATTAGAAGATGAAATTATGGAAAAAGGAAGCTGAGAAAGCTGGGAAGACTTGAGAACCAAGTGATGCAATCAAACAGAACAATATCCATATCATAGAAATTACAGAAGAAGAAGAAGACAGAGAAAGGTGATGAAGGTGTACTTGAACAAATCATAGCTGAGAACTTCCCCAATCTGGGGAAGGAAGCAGACATTCTCCCTTAGACAACTGGAATCAATCTTCTGCATGACATATCATAGTGAAGCTGGCAAAATACAAGGATAAAAGAATTCTGAAAGCAGCAAGGAATAAACGAGTCTTAACATACAAAGGTAGATACATAAGGGTAGGAGTAGACCTATCCACTGAAACTTGGCAGGCCAGAAACGAATGGAAGCAAATATTCAATGTGATGAACAGGAAAAATATGCAGCAAAGAATCCTTTATCCAGTAAATCTGTCATTCAGAATAGGAGAGATAAAGGTTTTCCCAAATAAACAAAAACTGACGGAGTTAATCACCACTAAACCAGCCCTACAAGAGATCCTAAGGGGACTCTGTAAGTGAAATGTTGCAAGGACCACAAAGTATCAGAGACATCACCACAGGCATGAAACCTACAGATATCACAATGACTCTAAACCCATATCTTTCAATAATAACACTGAAAATAAATGAACTAAATGCTCCAACCAAAAGATATAGGGTATCAGATTGGATTAAAAAAAAGACCCATCTATTTTCTGTCTACAAGAGACTCATTTTAGACCAGAGGACACCTTCAGATTGAAAGTGAGGGGGTGGAGAACTATCTATCATGTTTTATGTATCTGCTATCATGTATTATGTATCATCTAGCATGATTTCCATGTATCATGGAATCATAGTATCATAGCATGTATCATATCATACATGTATCATAGTATCATAGCACGACACTATGTATCATGTATTATGTATCATCTAGCATGATTTCCATGCTAGTGGAAATCAAAAGAAAGTTGGAGTAACCATACTTAGACTAACTAGACTATAACTTAAAGTCTGTAACAAGAGATGAAGGGCATTATATCATAATTACAGGATCTATCCATCAGGAAGAGCTAACAATTATAAATGTCTATGCACCGAATTCGAGAGCATCCAAATATATAAAACAATTAATCACAGACATAAGCAACCTTATTGATAAGAATGTGGTAACTGCACTCCACTTACAACAATGGATAGATCATCAAGACAGATAATCAGTAATGAAACTATGGCCCTGAATGATACATTGGACCAGATGGAGTTGGCAGATACATTTAGAACTCTGCATCAGCAACAGAATATACTTTCTTCTCTAGTGCACATGGAACATTCTCCAAGATATATCACATACTGGGTCACACAACAGCCCTTAATAAATATAAAACAATTGAGATACCATGCACACTTTCAGATCATAATGCTATGAAATTTGAAATCAACCATGGGAAAAAGTCTGGAAAGCCTCCAAAAGCATGGAGGTCAAAGAACACACTGCTAAAGAATGAATTTGTCAACCAGACAATTAGAGAAGAAATTAAAAATATATATGGAAACAAATGAAAATGAGAATACAACAATCCAAATGCTTTGGGGTGCAACAAAGGCAGCCCTAAGAGGAAAATACATTGCAATCTTGGCCTATCTCAAGAAACAAAAAAAAATTCCAAATTCTAATAGCATACTTAAAGGAAATAGAAGCAGAAGAGCAAAGACACCCCAAACCCAGCAGAAGAAGAGAAATAATAAAGACCAGAGCAGAAATAAACAATACAGAATCTAAAAAAAAACAGTAGAGCAGATCAATGAAACCAAGAGTTGGTTTTTTGAAAAATAAACAAAATTGATAAACCTCTAGCCAGTCTTCTCAAAAAAGAAAAGAGAAGACCCAAATAGATAAAATCATGAATGAAAATGGAATTATTACAACCAATTCCTCAGAAATACAAGCAATTATCAGGGAATACTATGAAAAATTATATGCCAACAAACTGGACAACCAGGAAGAAATGGACAATTTCCTAAAAACCCACACACTTCCAAAATTCAAATGGGAAGAAATAGAAATTTTGAACAGACCCATAACTAGTGAAGAAATTGAATCAGTTATCAAAAATCTCCCCCAAAATAAGAGTCTGGGACCAGATGGCATCCCTGGGGAATCCTACCAGACATTTAAAGCAGAGATAATACTTATACTTCTCAAGCTGTTCCAAAAAATAGAAAGAGAAGGAAAACTTCCAGACTCATTCTATGAAGTCAGCTTTAATTTGATTCCTAAACCAGAGACCCAGCACAAAAGGAACTACAGGCCAATATCCTTGATGAATATGGATGCAAAAATTCTCAACAAGATACTAGCAAATCGAATTCAACAGCATATGAAAAGAATTATTCACCATGATTAAGTAGGATTCACTCCTGGGCTGCAGGGCTTTTTCCATACTTGCAAATCTATCAAGGTGATACATCACATTAATAAAAGAATAGAACCATATGATCCTGTCAGTTGCAGAAAAAGCATTTGACAAAATCCAGCATCCTTTCTCTTTTTTTTTTAATTTTTTTTAACGTTTATTTATTTTTGAGACAGAGAGAGACAGAGCATGAATGGGGGAGGGTCAGAGAGAGGGAGACACAGAATCTGAAACAGGCTCCAGGCTCTGAGCTGTCAGCACAGAGCCCGACGCGGGGCTTGAACTCACAGACTGCGAGATCATGACCTGAGCCGAAGTCGGCAGCTTAACCGACTGAGCCACCCAGGCGCCCCTAGCATCCTTTCTTAATAAAAACCCTTGAGAAAGTCAGGATAGGAGACTGTGCTGGGTACTTCATTCTCAACATTCCCCAAATCTCATATGTGGTGAAGAACTCTGGTAGTGTGTGTCCATTAACACTCCTCAGCATTTTTTATGAAAGAGGGTTTGCATGGACGCTATTCTGGGACAGTATTCCAGAGTAATATCCTCTTGTTTCTGCTTGGGGGTTTGGTGGTGTGCCTGTGATGGTGATAGAGGCATTGCACTGGGCCCTTCTTAATTTGATTTCAGTTGATGTGGCTCTACCCATACCCAGGGTGGGTGAAGGTGCCCAGAGATAATGCTCATTGGTAGGTTAAGCCCAAGATTGGGGGTGGATCCCACCTCCTGTGTATGGGGGGGGGAAGGAAAATGGGGGAGGGAAATTCAGGTTCACTTTTGTCAGTTGCCCCAATACCCGTTTGAATGCACAGCTTTGACTACCCTTGGAGTCATTCTTCTCCCATTGCTGCTTTCCTAAATTGTTCTCAGTTCACATAGAGAGACCCTGTGTCTGTCCCCTACAGAGGTAGCCAGTTTGGGGGTGACTTCCCAAGCCTTTCCTGAACCAATGCAGGACTCTCAGAGTCTGATGTTCAATATGACAGCTATCCTCCTTGTAGCCCTTGAGCCATGAGCCCTTGGTGGTGGGCAGGTTATAGTATCATGGGAATGGGTAGCCACCTGGATCCCCACTCCTAATGGATGGAGCTACCCTCAATCCAAAGAACAAACATTCTGTGCATGTGCAGCATGCTTCATGACCTGATCAGCACACAAAAAAACCTTGTGAATAAATAGTGCACCAAGGCCTCGTTCGCACCAGTTGATCATCACATGGAAGCATATTCTTCATATCTCAGAGCCCCTGCTGCCCCCTCTGAGGATGCGATGGGTAGAAGCACACCATAAGCCAATGTTCACCTCCATTTCTTAAGGGAGAATGTGGGCCTCCTGCTCGCAAGTCTCCAAAGGGCAACCTTTGCAGGACTCTTGGAGCCAAAGTCCACTAAAGGGGCTTGTGATTCCTGAGCAAGCCAGTTTGTGAATACATTGTGCTAATCAGCTTCTCATAAACATGAAGAAGTCTGGCCCTCGGTGTATCCAGTTTCATGACATTGCTTTATCATCCATCAAAGATTGTCTTTGGATCCAGACAAATTCAGCCTTTTAGAGGACTATCTCTGCCTTGCAAATGTCCTACGGGGACCAGGCCTTGTGACTTTGGGACAGGTGGAGCCAATGTGACCTTTCCTTGTGGTTTCAGGTCTACGTGAACATTCAGAGATGTACGGAAGTGGGAGGCGTCCAGCTGAGAGCAGTGTGTGGGGAGGCTGGGCCAGAAATATTAGCAGGGAGTGGGCCCTCATGCTGGGCCCAGTGGAAATGGAGTTAAAAATCTCCATTCCACATTGATCGAATTCCCACTCGATGGAAATATTGAAATGTCTTTGGTCCTGGCTGTAGCCATATCCTCTCCCTTCCTGTGATTCTGACTGCCTCTTCATTCTCCCTTAGGAGTCATGGAGTTGGCCCCTGTCAGTAGGCACCCAGGTATGGGCGTCGGGTTCACACTTGTTCCATGTTCAATTACAGCCATCAGCATCTGATAGCCATCCCAAATGAGAATAGTCCTCCTATCCCTGAGTTTGGTGGTTGTCTATTTGTACCAGGCGATGCGGGAGTAGAGCCAGCTCACTTCTTTGCTCTGCCTGACTGAGGTGGCTTCCTTCTGAAAAGCAGACAGTTTACACAGGAATAGTAGGCTCCAGAAGCTGCTCAGCACAGACAGAATCCTTTAAAATAAGAGGGCACCAATGTCCCTCTCCACACATTGGAACCACAGCTGGGGAACCTCTCAGATATAGTACTATCACTGCTCACTCCATTCAATTATGCAAGGCACTGTCTTCTCCATAGAATTGCCCTTCCAAGCTCTGAAGAGCTCTGGCCCTCCTCATCCACCTTGATGCTTCTTTGCTGTCTTGTAGAAACAAGGTTCTTGTCACAATCTGTTCAGAATCAGTGTCTCAGGGGTCCTATCTTCTGCCTTGTCTCTGAGAGTCTGGACCAGTCCTTGTGACTGTGGGAGAGTTTTAGCCACAGGGTTCCTCATTCAGTAAATCACAGGGTTTCAGAAGTATGCATCCATTGTGAGGCCCAGGGCATTTGAAGGGACACAGCAGAGGAAGTTTGGTGTGTGTGCTGGCCAGAGATTTGGAAAGGAAGCTGTTCTTCTTCTGGGCCGAGGGGAAATGAAGCAAAACATCATTCCAAGCGGTTCACCATTACCACTTGAAATGTTGACCTTTGGCCCACCTGGTGCCAATTTCTGTCCCTTTTCTGTGTTTATGAGAATGTATTTTTTTTCCCTCCATCGCTCAGTCACTAGGCATCTTTGGGTAGGCCAAAACTTTTCACTTTGCTCCTGTGCTCAGTGACAGCTATCAGGCTCTTTTCTAACAATGGAAGGAAGGCCTTGAGTGCCTGGATTCTTGGTGCCTGGCCTGCTGTGCTATGGAACATGAAGTGGAGCCAGCATACCTCACTGACTTGGATTACTGAGGTGCCTTCATTCTGAGAAGCAGACAGTTTGCACATTGGTAGTAGGAACAAGGAAGGGATCATCATTGGAAGAGCCCTTTCCAGGAATTAGGGAACGAAATCTTTGTTGCAGATTCCTGAGCAAGTGCCCTCAGAATCCCATCTCTGTAGCTTAAAAACTGCTGCCTCCCTCAACTGATGGGAAACGTGGCAAGTATAGACAAGGCCAGAATAACATGGCTCCCAATGAAAGAAGGTAGGCTTTTTGTTGACAGGGCTCTCAGTTGTCGTCCTACGGAGGACCCCCTTGCCCTAATTCCACAGGCCATTCTTATTCTGGAAATGACCTGTTTGATTGGAGACTGTGCTGGGTCCTTCATTCTCAACTTTCTCCAAATCTCATGTGTGGTGAAGACCTCTGGCAGTGTGTGTCTCCATTGCCACTCCTGTTTGTTTTTTTTTTTTTTTCAATATATGAAATTTATTGTCAAATTGGTTTCCATACAACACTCAGTGCTCATCCCAAAAGGTGCCCTCCTCAATACCCATCACCCACCCTCCTCTCCCTCTCACCCCCCATTAACCCTCAGCATAATGCTTTGGCTCTCTCCCACTCTAACCTCTTTTTTTTTCCCTTCCCCTCCCGCATGGGTTTCTGTTAAGTTTCTCAGGATCCACATAAGAGTGAACACATATGGTACTTGTCTTTCTCTGTATGGCTTATTTCACTTAGAATCACACTCTCCAGTTCCATCCACGTTGCTACAAAGGGACATATTTCATTCTTTCTCATTGCCACGTAGTACTCCATTGTGTATATAAACCATAATTTCTTTGTCCATTCATCAGTTGATGGACATTTAGGCTCTTTCCATAATTTGGCTATTGTTGAGAGTGCCGCTATAAACATTGGGGTACAAGTGCCCCTATGCATCAGCACTCCTGTATCCCTTGGGTAAATTCCTAGCAGTGCTACTGCTGGGTCATAGGGTAGGTCTATTTTTAATTTTCTGAGGAACTTCCATACTGTTTTCCAGAGTGGCTGCACCAATTTGCATTCCCACCAACAGTGCAAGAGGGTTCCCGTTTCTCCACATCCTCTCCAGCATCTAGAGTCTCCTGATTTGTTCATTTTGGCCACTCTAACTGGCGTGAGGCGATATCTGAATGTGGTTTTGATTTGTATTTCCCTGATGAGGAGCGACATTGAGCATCTTTTCATGTGCCTGTTGGCCATCCAGATGTCTTCTTTAGAGAAGTGTCTATTCATGTTTTCTGCCCATTTTTTCACTGGGTTATTTGTTTTTCGGGTGTGGAGTTTGGTGAGCTCTTTATAGATTTTGGATACTAGCCCTTTGTCTGATATGTCATTTGCAAATATCTTTTCCCATTCCGTTGGTTGCCTTTTAGTTTTGTTGGTTGTTTTTCCTTTGCTGTGCAGAAGCTTTTTATCTTCATAAGGTCCCAGTAGTTCATTTTTGCTTTTAATTCCCTTGCCTTTGGGGATGTGTCGAGTAAGAGATTGCTACGGCTGAGGTCAGAGAGGTCTTTTCCTGCTTTCTCCTCTAGGGTTTTGATGGTTTCCTGTCTCACATTCAGGTCCTTTATCCATTTTGAGTTTATTTTTGTGAAAGGTGTGAGAAAGTGGTCTAGTTTCAACCTTCTGCATGTTGCTGTCCAGTTCTCCCAGCACCATTTGTTAAAGAGACTGTCTTTTTCCATTGGATGTTCTTTCCTGTTTTGTCAAAGATGAGTTGGCCATACGTTTGTGGGTCTAGTTCTGGGGTTTCTATTCTATTCCATTGGTCTATGTGTCTGTTTTTGTGCCAATACCATGCTGTCTTGATGATGACAGCTTTGTAGTAGAGGCTAAAGTCTGGGATTGTGATGCCTCCTGCTTTAGTCTTCTTCTTCAAAGTTACTTTGGCTATTTGGGGCCTTTTGTGGTTCCATATGAATTTTAGGATTGCTTGTTCTAGTTTCGAGAAGAATGCTGGTGCAATTTTGATTGGGATTGCATTGAATGTGTAGATAGCTTTGGGTAGTACTGACCTTTTGACAATATTTATTCTTCCAATCCATGAGCACGGAATGTTTTTCCATTTCTTTAAATCTTCTTCAATTTCCTTCATAAGCTTTCTATAGTTTTCAGCATACAGATCTTTTACATCTTTGGTTAGATTTATCCCTAGGTATTTTATGCTTCTTGGTGCAATTGTGAATGGGATCAGTTTCTTTTTTGTCTTTCTGTTGCTTCATTATTAGTGTATAAGAATGCAACTGATTTCTGTACATTGATTTTGTATCCTGCAATTTTGCTAAATTCATGTATCAGTTCTATTAGACTTTTGGTGCCACTCCTGTTTTTTCGTGATAAAAGATGGTTTGCATGGACACTATTCCAGGACAGTGTCTCAGAGTAATACCCTCTTGTTTCAGCTTGGGGTTTTATCAGTGTGCTTGTGATGGTGATAGAGGTATTGCATTGGGTCCTTCTCAATTTGATTTCAGAATGACGTGGCCCTGCCATACCCATGGTGTGTGAAGATACTCAGGGAGATTGCTCATTTGTAGGCTAAGTCCAAGTTTGGGGGTGAATCGCGCCTCCTGTGTCAGTCAGGGAAAGGAAAATTCGTGATCTCTTTCCTAGCTTTCTCCTGTGCCCATTTGACTGCACTGTTTTGACTTCCCTCAGAGTCATTCCTCCCCCATTGCTACTTTCCTAACTTGTTCTCAGTTCACATGCAGAGATCCTGTGTCTGTCCCCTACAGCGACTAAGGTCGATGGTTTTAGGGTGACTATACAAGCCTTTCATAACCCAATGCAGGTCTCTCTGAGTCTGATATCCAAGATGACAGCTACCCCCACCCTGTTACTTAGGCCTTGGTGGTTGGCAGGTTATTGTATCATGGGAATGGGTAGCCACCTGGATCCCCACCCCTAATGAATGGAGCTACCCTCAACCCAAAGAACAAATATTCTGTGCATGTGCAGCATGCTCCATGACCTGATCAGCACACAAAAACCTTGTGAATAAATAGTTCACCAAGGCCTTGTTCCCACCTCTTAATCATCACATGGAAGCACATTCTTAATATCTCGGTGCCCCTGTTGCCCTCTGGAAGGATATGATGGGTAGAAGCACACCAGAAGGCAATGTTCCCCTCTGTTTCTTAAGGGAGAATGTGGGCCTCCTGCTCTCAGGGCTCCAAAGGGCAACCTTTGCAGGGCACCTGGAGCCAAAGTCCATGAAAGGTACTTGTGATTCCTGAGCAAGCCAGCTTGTGAATGCATTGGGCTAGTCAGGTTCTCCTAAACATGAAGAAGTCTGACACTTGGTGACTCCAGTTTCATGACATTGCTTTATCATCCATCAAGTTTTGTCTTGGGATCCATACAAATTCAGTCTTTCAGAGTACTATCTCTGGCTTGCAGACATCCAACGGGACCAGCCCTTATGACTGTGGGACAGGCAGAGCCAATGTAGCCTTGGTCTTTTGATTTCAGGTCTAAATGGACATTCAGAGACATAGAAAAATGGAAGGCATCCAGCGAGAATTATTTGTGGGGATGCTGGGACAGATGTATTAGCTGGAAGCTGTCCCCCTTGCTGGGCCTGTTGGAAATGAAGTTAAACATCTCCATTCCACATTGATCGCATTTACACTGGATGGAAATATTGAGAGCCCTTTGGTCCTGGGTGTAGCCATCCCCTCTCCCATCCTGTGTTCCTGAATGTCCTTCATTCACCCTCAGGAGTCACGGATCAGGCACTCACTCAGCAGGCACCCAGGGCCAGGAGCATGTTCCTACTGTGTCCCTAACTCATCATAGCCATCACCATTAGATACCTCAAAGGAGAATAGTCCTCCTATTCTTGAGCTTGGTGCTTGTCTGTTTGTAGTACATGGTGGAGGGAGTGGAGCCACCTCACTTTTTTGCTCTGCCTGATTGAGGTGACTTCCTTTTGAAAAGCAGACAACTGACACAGGAGCAGTAGGCTCCAGAAACTGGTCACCAGAGAAAGAGCTCTTTAGAATAAGAGGGCATCAATGCCCTTCTCCATACTTTGGAAACACAGCTGGCAACACCTCCCAGCTACAGCACTGTTACTGCTCATTCCACTCAATGATGCATAAGCAACACACCCAACCAAGTCCCAGGGCTCTCTAGATCCTTCTGAAGGAAGAAGGCAGGCCTGGTGCTGACACGGCTTCTAGATGGAGACACTAGATGGCACATTTGCCTAAGCCCTCTGGTGTTTCTTCAGCCTCTTATAGCCAGATTAGCAGGAGCTGGTTTTGGGCACTTCCTTGTCCATGGAATTCCCCTTCCAAGTTCTGCAGAGCTGTGTTCCTCCTCGTCCACCTTCACACATCGTTGCTCTCTTGTTGAAACTAGATTTTTCCCACAGTACTTTCAGAATCAGTGCCCAAGAGTCCTATCCTCTTCTGTGCAACTGGGATTCTGACCCAGGCCTTGTGACAGGAAAAGAGATTTTGCCACAAGGTTCCTCATTAATTCACTAGATTTCAGAAGTATACAGCCATGGCCCAGAACATTTGAAGGTGTCAGCAGAGGATGTTTGATGCATAGTCTGGGCCAGAAATTTGGACAGGGAGCAGTCCTCCTTCTGAGAAAAGAGGAAATGAAGCAAGACATCTTGTTTCAAGTGGATCCCAATTCCACTGGAAGTGTTGAACTTCAGCCCACCTGGCACCCATTTCCTCCCCTGGCTGTATTTATGACAATTGTTTTTCTCCTTTAGGAGCTATGGAGCCATCACTCATTCAGCTGGCACAACTGCTTAGGCTGCAATCTCCCACTCTGCTCTTGTGCTCAGTGAGACTTAGCAGGCTCTGCTCTACCAATGGAAAGTAGGCTTTGAGTCCCTGGGTGCTTGATGCCTGTCCTACTGTGCTATGGAAGGTGAAGGGGAGTCAGCTTGCCTCTGTGGCTGGGATAACCGAGTTGCCTTCATTCTGAGAAGTGGATATGAAGTGGACTTGGGCAGTGTGAACCAGGAGGTGGTGAACATTGGAAGAGCCCTTGCCAGGAATTAGGGAACCTTGTCCTTGTTGCAGATTCCTGAGCAAGAGCCCTCAGAACCCCATAGCTACAGCTCAAACAGTGCTGCCCCCCTCAACTTATGGGACATGTGGCAAGGATAGACCAGGTCAGAAATCCCTGGCTCCTAAGACGGCAGGTTCCTTGCTGATAGGGCTCCCAGCTGTAGTCCTTCATAGTAACCGCTTGGCCTAATCCCAAAGGCCTTTCTTATTCTAGATACAACCTGATTGATAGGAGACTCTGCTGGGTACTTTTTTCTCAAATTTCTCCAAATCTCCTGTGTGGAGAAGATCTCTGGCAGTGTGTGTCTCCATTGCCACCCTGGAGCCCTATTGTTGAAAGAGGGTTTACATGGACATTATTCATGGACAGTGTCTCAGAACAATATCCTCTTGTTTCAGCTTGGAAGTTTGGTTATGTGCTGTGGTGGTGATAGAGGTATTCTATTGAGCCCTACACAATTTGGTTTCAGAGTGATGTGGATCTCCCAAAATTCAGGGTGTGTGAAAGTACCCAGGGGAGGCTAAGCCTAGTTTTGGGTAGGCTAAGCCTAGTTTAGAGTGGATCCCACTTCCTGTGTGGGACATGTGGAAGGGAAAGTTGGTGTCAACTTCCCTTGATTTCCCTCAGGCCCATTTGAAAGCAAAGCGCTGACTCCCCATTAGTCATTCCTCCCCCATTTTAATTTTCTTTCTTGTTCTCAATTTACACACTGAGTCCATGTGACAGTCCCACACACAACAGAGTCACAAGGATGGGAAGTCAGTTTCCAGACAGTTCCTGAGCCACAAGGGTTCTGAGTGTCTGATGTCCCAGAGGGCAATTGATGCTCATGTCCCTGAGCTATTGTTTTTAGTAGTTTATTATAAGAATAGTAAATAATTTCTCTTCTTGGGAAAAAGGGTTTCCCTGGAATCGTTTCAGAGTCCTTGTCTCAAAGTCATATCCTTTCCTATTAAGCTCTGAGTTGGGTACCATCCTGGTGAGTGGCTAAATGGGCCTTGCAGTTTGGGTACCAGAATTTGTGGACATCACCAATCCTAGATCATCTACAAGTGCCCAGTCGAGAATGTTTGTGTGTAAGCTAAGCCAGAAGCTTTAGGAAAAAAGCTGGCCTTCTGTCTGGAACGAGATTTGATTAAGAAATATATTTTTTCGCTGATGGATATCATTCCCTTTAGAAGATGCAGAACTTTGGTACTGCTTGTACTCATGCACAACCCATTGCTGCTTTTCTAGCTAGGTCTCCGCTCATGTCCAGGAGCCATGGCTGCATGTATGTTGCCAGTTTCCCAGTCAGCTCCTGAGGAAATTGAAGGTATATTGGTCTAATATCCCAGAGGGAACCTGGCCCTTCCCTCTCTTAGTACATGGTGTTACTTAGCTGGCCCAGGTACTCACACACATAGGTATCCAGTTGGACTCCTCTCCTCACTAATGGAGATTCTTTCTTTTGACAAAAGGCACGTTTTCATGTTGGCAGGTTTTTCCAGGATCTTGTCGGCACAGAAAGTACCTTTGGGTGGAATACTGCACCAAGACCTGCTTCTAAACAATTGCCCATCAGCCAGGGGCACATCTCTGCTACAGCTATATCACTGCTGCCCTGTGTACTATTGGCAAGGGCAGAACACATGCCCAGAACCAGGTCTTTCCCTCTACTTCTGAAGGAAGAATCTGGGCAGGCTTCTTGGTGACAGAACTTTCAGGTGAAACTTAGGGACAGCACTGTTTGACAAACCCCACAGGTGTTTGTCCTTCCTGAGTCAATCAACAAGCTGCAGAAGACTGTGCTAGTCACAGCACATCTTTATCCCTGATGCTAAACTCCAGCCATTTTCACCCCTTTGCTCTATTTTAATTCTGAGTCTTCCCTGCAGTCCATTCCATGTAATTGTCTTACAGTCATATCCTGGGTCCTCAACCGGGGTTTCTGGTCTAGTGATTGTTGACTATGACACATGTTTGACCAAACGGCCCCTGGCTCTTCACCAGGATAGTTTTCCCTATATGCTTGTGCATCTGTGTTTGAGTGTCACAGAGCTCAGGTTTCTGGCCATGTAGTCCTGTGTTTTTTTGTTTGTTTTGCCACAGATTCTCAGATCCTCTCAGGTTTTCAAGCATCTTGAAAAACAGGAATAACTGTAAAATGGGAGGTTGTTACAGTATCTGAATGATGTTCAGGGCAATGTCTATTTTCAACCAATGAAACCTTAATAATATAAGACTAGTCAAGACAACCCTGCTGTAGTACACCAGTCTGCTTTTCTTCCAGGTGTATTGCATACTAGCCAGCATCTTGACTCAGTACATCCTCACTATAGGTTATCCCTGGCCTTCTGCAACACATCACATCATGCTTATCAATTTCTTGTGAAGGTACAGATGTGAGAGCACTTTAATCCTCCAAACATAGTCTGGGAGAAGTGAGCCGATAAGGAGGAAAACACCAGGTGCTGCTCTACTGGGTTCCACCTTATCTTTCAGCCTTGCCATCTACCATGGACCTTGGGGCTGTTTTGGAACTAGTCCTGCCAGGAAGAACTGTCCCTGTTGCTACTGTTGGGCATGATTAAGGAAGACAGCACTGCACAGACCAATGCCATGGTTGTCACACTGTGAGCACAGAATGGCTTTGCTGGGCCACACTGCCTTGATGCACAGGGCTATTCATGCCTTGGCACCTAGCCCAGAAACCTCCTTGTGGTGGTGACCTGCACCCACCACCCATGCCTGTGGTCCTACAGGTCCCTCTGTGCCCCAGATGGAAGGTGAATCCAAGTCTGAACAAGTGAAAGTACTGCCGTTAGCAGGGGCTGGGCTGCTTTGCTTGGGGCCCACCTCCAACATGCACATGCTAGCGTTAAAATCTATCCCTGGTCATGGGTTAGTGAGTGACAGCTCCATGGCTCCTAAGTCTAAATGGGGACATAGTTAGAGCCATGGAAGGGAGAGTCATTACGTAGGGCGAAAGTGCCATATTTTCAATGGGAATAGGACCAATCTGGAAAGGTGCTGTGTAACTTCATGTCCCCTCAGTCAAAAAGAAGGCCAACTCCCTTCCCAGTCCTCTGGCCCAGACTGAGTGCAAGTGTTCTAATCTGGGCCCTTCCAAAGCCTTAGGTCTATGAATGCCTGCATGGTTTTGATAAAACCTTGCCCAGACCCTGTGGCCAAACCTATCACACATTCACATGGAACAGAGTAGGAATCCCACCTGAACACCATGATTATTCCTCTGAGAGACTGCATCAAACACCCCAGTGAGGACCCGGATTGCAAATAAAGTGAAGAGATGAAAATAGATTCCCAGAAGGCCAGAGTCCTTCACTAGGAATGAGAATGGGATGATGAGAATGAAGCGCCTACTGCGATCTCCTTTGCAAGCTGGCTGTCTCAGGAATAAGGAAGATTTGTGGGGTTTGGTGAAGGGAACCCCGTAGAGGTTACACTCAGGAGCTCTGTAAGCAAGGGGTCTGCATTCTTCCTTCAGAAAAAGATGGAAAGCCCTGGCTTTGAAAGTGTTTCCTGCCTTTCCCATTAGTAGACAGGAGTCGCAGTGATTCAGCTGTGGGTGTTTGGGTCTCTCTCAGGATGGTAAAGTGGTTAGATCCCAGCCTGGGTGCAGTATTTCCTTCAACATCCCTTTGTGCACTGACCAGTGCCTTGAAGCAGAGTGCACATCAATGAACCATCTATTTTTCAGGATGAAGGCACCTCTGTCAGCCAGGGGAGGGAGGCCAGCTCATTACACATCCCTGCACTGACTCTAGGTGACTAAGCACCAAGCCCTCAGGGGCAGAGGGACTTCCTTTCCTCTGCGATACCAAACACTGAGAGGCATAAATTGCCTCAGGAACTGGCTGGGAATTGCACACCAATATTTGGACCTGGAACACAGCCTCATGCAGCCTGGAATTTTCAACATAAACAGAGTACATTCTTCTGAAGCCCTTGCTTTGAATCGCTCCCAGGAAAACCTAGTTTGAGAAAAGAGCAATAAAATGGAAATAGGCACCTGGAAGACCAAAGACCTTCATTACAAAAGAGAATGGGATAAAATTAGAATTAAGTGCCTACCCCTATCTCCTGGCAGGCTGGCTGTCTGGGGAGTAAGCAACACCTGACAGCTTATGGAAAAGGAAACCTCCATTGCCTACTCATAAGACTGAAAATCTGCAGGAGTTCTGTATTTTCCTTACAAAACAGGAAAAGTTGTATTTGGCTATTTTTCCTGTTCTTCCTATCAGGAAATGAAAGCACCATAGATGTAGAGGCAAGGGTTTCCTGCTCCCAGCTGGTGGTGAAGTGTTTGGACCTGAACCTGATACAGTAGTTCTTCAAAGGGCCTTTTCTGTGCTGACCAGGTCTGAAGGATAGTTTGCATAAGGGAATCATGTTTCACACAGAATGAAGGCATGTCTGCCCTTGACTGCACTTAACCAGAGCTGGTCAAGAACCAAGCACTCAGGAACAACACTCAACAACAACAAAGGCCATCCTTCCTTTGATTTGAAGTTAGTTTGTTCTCCCATAACAACAGACCACAGTGGGAGTTTAGCACCAGTCTGGGTTGTGCTTGTGTGAAGTGAGTGACAGCTCAATGGTCTCTGGAAGTGACCCAGGACTTAGAAAATAGCAAACTGGTGGGAATGGCTACAAGGGAGGCCAAAGCTCTACATTACTAATGGGAATGAAATATGTTGGCCACGTGTATCTACCTTCATTTCTCCTTGCTCCATGTGTAAGGTCAGTCCCTTCCCAAAGCTCTGGCACTGCCTACCCACATTTATCTACATCCAACTTGGCACCTTCATATGCCCTAGGCTTCTCATCGTGAAAAGAGGTGTAATAGGAAGTTACAAGAGGTCCTGTTGCCAATTTATACCAGACTCACCGGGACTCAGCCAGAGGCCCCAGTACAAAGTGGAGGATATTGCTCTGAGACACTGACTCTGAATAGACTCCAGCAAGATGTTAGTTTGAAGAAAAGAGCAAAAGGATGGAAATAGAGAAAGGGCTAAAGTGCACATTACCAAGGAGAGCAGAATGAAGCTGAGAAGGACATGCCTAGCAAAATCTCCTGAGAATCTAATTGCTGTCTATAGTAAGAAACACCTGTCTGGAGGGACAAAGGGAAACATTCATTACCTACACCTGGGTGCCCATTTGGCAAAAGGCTTGCACCTTTCTTTCAGAAAGAGAAGGAAGGCTCCTGACCTTGGCTCCTTTGTATGGCCTACACCTAAGGGCATAGAAAGGGCAGTGATTCAGCGGTAGCAGGTTAGTGGTCCCATTGGTGTTTTAGGTATTGTAACCAAGTCATGGTGCAGTATTCTTTATAAGGGCTTTGTGGGGCTGAATTGTCCTGTAGTCTACTGTGCATGCCTGATCCACCAGCCTTAGAGGATGAAGACATTTCAATCAGCCAGGGGAGGGAGGAAAGCTGGCTACCTACCATGGAGATTTCCATGGCCAGACAAGCAACAAGTTCTCATGGACAAAAGAGTCATTATTCTTTGAGATAAAGTAACTGATTGCTCTCACATAACACAGGACCAGAGTGGTAGTTCATCAAAAATCCATGAAGTGGTTGTGTGGCTGACAGACCAGTTCCACCTGGTTGTGACCTGACCTAGTTAAGAAACAAAAAATGGATGGAAAAGGCTATAAGGAAGGCCAAGCATCTACATTAATGAGGAGATTAGAATAAAGCTGGGAATGAAATGTCTAACATAGTTTCTCCTTCAAACGGAAGGCCAGCTCCCTTCCAAACCCTGGCATTGCCTACACCTGGATACTCTGCTGGGCACCTTCAAGGACCCTATGCCTCCCATTGTCAGCATACTTCTGAAAAGCAAATAATGATGGGTCCTGTGCCTCAAACTATGCCAGAGAACTCCCGACTTGGCCAGAGTCTCCTACATAATGGAAAGGATATTTGTCTGACACATTTACTCTGAATTATACCTCAGGAGAAACTAGTTTGCAACCGTTAGCATTAGGGACCATGAGATGGTAGTGACCTCTTTGCTAGTAGTGTAGAGCACTCCCCGAAGGGTTGAGTTGAGGACGAGTGTTAGGTGAGGATGAGGCTTATGGATTGTGTTACTAGGCCTCTGAGGTGATGGTGAGGTTTAGGGTTGGGTATTGTCCACAGTCCTTCACTCCAGGTCCATCCCAGTTATTGCAACGAACACAACTCCCTTTTCTATTCCTGACTGAGTAATCTTGCATCAGTCTTGTGTTCCAAATTCCTTATTTGGTAAGACCTGAGACCTGGGTCTGGGTAGGGATAGTCATGACTAGGGTTAGGGTTAAGGCCCAGCAGTTTGTAAGCATCAATGCAGAAACCTCAGCAGTGCAGAAACCTCCCTGGAGGGTTGCTTTGAGGGCAAAATTCAAGAATTGGTCTCAATTCAAGGGCTAAGCTCATTGTGTGGTCTAGAGTTAAGATTGTGCTCAGAATCCTGCTCTCAAGGCTGCATGCCAGTCCTTGCATTCCAGTCCTTACAAATGGCACACTATCCTTTCTTTCTAGCTAAGTCACCTTGTATCATTCATGTGTCTCAATTCAGTTGTGTCTTTGGAACTAGCACTCAGGCCCAAGTAGGGCCAGGGTGATGGCTAGGATTAGGGTGAGGCTGTTGAAATTTATAAAGTTCTATATGCTGGCAATGCAAAGACCTACATGGAGTGATCAGTTGAGCCTGAGTGTCCAGGTGTCCATCAGGGTTTGGTTTGGAGTAAAGGGCTAGGCTGATTTTGTGGTCCACATTATGTTTGTCACCAAGAATCATACATCTGGCTCCATCGTGGTCTTTGCAAATGGCAAAATTTCCTCTTATGGACTTGGCCGAGCAACTTGGGTCAGTCATGTGTTCCACATCTGTAGTTTCGTCAGACCTAGCATTCAGTGCCATATGGGGTCAAGGCTTTGGCTAAGGTTATGGTTAGGGTGAGAAAAATGATAAAGGCTTACTTCTTGCAGTGGGAAGATACACAGAAGGCTCAGTTGATGTTAAGTGTCAGTGTGAGGGTCAGCATTAGGTTATGCTTCAGGTTTGATCTTTGCAACCAGCACCATTTCTTATGCGTCTGGTTGAGCCATTTGACTTGGTCATTTGTCTCCAATCCATTGTTTCCTAAGTCTTGAAATGTGGGCTTGGAAGACCACATCCATGGGAAAGGTTAGATTTAAGACTCAGGAGACAATAGAGCCCTATCCGCCAGCAAGGCACAATGCCCTCACTGTAGAGGTCTTTTGAGGACAAGGGTTATGGTGAGGATCAACCTCGGTGCAGCCTAGGGTGCAGGGACTGGGCTGCTGGTGTGCAGCCAAGTTAGATTTTCTGTTGGAATCATATTCTTTTTCCCATACCAGTCATGGTCAGGGGCATGGATTCCTTCTGTGTTGCTGGCTGAATAATCTTGCATTGGTTATGTATCCTAAATCAGGATTTTCCTCAGACATAGTATTTGGGCCAGGTTAGAACCAGTGCCAATGCTAGAAATAGGGTAAGGACTCAGGAAATGGTAGGGGCCTATCTGCTGGCAGGGAAAAGCCCTACCTGGAGGACTGAGTAGAGGGCGATGGCCAGGGTGAAGGTCAGTCTCCAGGTTTACATTCAAGGGCTAAGCTGTTGTGGATTATGGTAAAGGTTTCACTCTGAAACCTTGGTCCAGTTATTGGAAAAGGCATCAATTCCTAATACGTACATGGTCAAGTAATCTCACATCAGTTCTGTGTCCCCAAATCATGGTTTCCCCACATCTGGAATTTGGAACCAGGTAGGGCAGAGCCATGGTTAAGGTTAGGGTTAGGGCCTATTAAATGATGGGGACTATCTGCCAGCAGTGCAGAGCCTTCCTTGGGGGGCTGAGGTGAGGGTGAGTTTTAGGGGGATAGTTATACTTAGGGTTCTGTTCAGCGGCTATGCTAATAGTGTGAGTTAGGGTAAGATTCTCCCTCAGACTAAAACTCCCTTGTTCCATCCTGGTTGTTGCAAATGGCATGATTGTTTTTTCTCTGCTTGGGGCTGAATAACTTTACATCAGTCATGTGTTCCATTTCTGTTGTTACCTCCAACCTGAGATTCAGGCTTGGAAAGAGTCAGATCCACGACTACAGTTAGCTTTAGGCATTGGGAGATGGTAGCAGCATGCCCAGCAATGGTACGTTGCACTCCACAAAGGTCTCAGAGGACAAGTGTTAGGGTGAAGTTCAGGCTTACGGATAATGTTCAGTGTTAGGATGATAAGTACAGCACACAATTTCCAAACAAACCACCTCTCATATACCACTCAAACACACTCCACATACACACCACACACACCAAACCTAAACCACATATACAGAAGACAGATGTACCCTACAGGCGGAGAAGAAGAAGAAGAAGAAGAAGAAGAAGAAGGAGGAGGAGGGGGAGGAGGGGAGTCGGAGGGAAAGGGAGAGGAGGAAATGAAGGATGAAGAAAGGGAGGAGGACGAGGAGAAGAAAGTTTAAAACTGCGTGGAAAGATCTAAAACTATAAAGAACTTATCAAACTCAGCACCCTCAAAACAAAATCCAATGAAGAAATGGGCAAAAGAAACACATACAGACTTTTCCAAAGAAGACATTCACATAGTAACAGACACATGAAGAGATGCTTTGCATCACTCATCACCAGGGAAACCAAAACCACAATGACATACCACCCTGTTTGAATGGCTAAAATTAATAACTTGGGCAACTGAAGATGTTAGCAAGGATGCAGAGAAAGAGGGATCCTTTTGCACTTCTGGTCGGAATGCATAATGGTGCAGCCACCCTGGAGAAGAGTATGGAGGTTCTGCAAAAAGTTAAAAATGGAAGTACCCTATGACTCAGCAATGGCACTGCAAGTAATCCAAAGGGTACAGGAGTGGTGATTTGAAGGGGCACAAGCACCTCAAAGTTTATAGCAGCCTTATGGACAATAGCCAATGTATGGAAAGAGCCCAAATATCCTCCGTCTGATGAATGGATAAAGAAGATGTGGTATATACGTAAAATGTAATATTACTTGGCGATGGAAAAGAATGAAATATTGCCATTTGCAACAAGGTGGATGGAACTAGAGTGTATAATGCTAAATGAAGTGAGTCATTCAGAGAAAGACAAATATAGCATGGTTTCATTCATGTGGAATTAAGAAACATAACAGTTGAAATTAGGGGAAGGGAAGCAAAAATAAGATAAAAACAGAGTGAGACACAGCATAAGTGACTCTTGTAAAGAAACTGAGGTTTGCTCATGGGGTTTGAATGGGGGGTATGCTAAATGGGTGATAAGCTATAAGGGGACACTAGTTGCGATGAGCCTTTGGAGTTATATGTAAGTGATGAATCACAATTCTATTATTGAAATCATTATTTTACTCTATGTTAACTAGCTTGAATTTAAATTTTTAAAAAGTGCATGGGAAAATAGAATGAAAACATAATGGTCCAAAACTGCTGGATGCAGCAAAACAAATTCTAAGGTGAAGTTTTAGCAATACATGTCTACTTCTAGGTGCAAGAGAAATGTCAGGTAAGCAACCTAATCTGGAATTCAAAGAAGCTAGCAAAGGACAACCATCAAACCTAGAACCAGCAGAAAGAAGGAAATCATGAAGATTGGGGCAGGTATAAATGATAGAGAAATGAAAGAAAAAAGAGAAAAAAAAGAAAGAAGACAAAAACAATAAAAGGGATGAAAGAAAGGAGAAGCTGGCTCTTTGAAAAAAAAATCAATAAAAATAAAAAATCAAAAACTCTTTCCAGAATTATCACAGAAAAAAAGAAAACACTAAAATACATAAAATAACAAATGAGTAAGGAGAAATAACAACCAACACCACAGAAATACAATCTCCTGAGGGGATATTATGAAAAACTACTTGCCAGCGAATTGCCATCCTAGAAGAAATGATTAAATTCCTAGAAACATATAAAGGACCAAGACTGAAACAGGAGGAAACAGAAAATTGGAACAGACTGGTACCCAGTAAAGAAATCAAGTCAGTATTGATAAAGTTCCAACATGCAATATCCAGAACAAGATGGCTTCACAGACAGATTACACCAAACCCTTAAAGAAGATTTAACACCTATTCTTCTTAAACTATTCCCAAAAATAGAAAAGGAAAGAAAACTCTGAATTCATTCTCTGAGGCCAGAATTACCCTGTTACCAAAACCAGGTAAAGACACCATTACAAAACAGAATTATAGGCCAATATCCCTGATTGACATACATGCAAAAAATCTCAATACAAGAATAGCAACATCATGCAACAATGCATTAAAAAATCATTAACCAAGGTCAACTGGGATTTATTCCTGGGTCACAAGTGTGGTTCAATACTCAGAAGCCAATCACTGTGATACATTATATCAATAAGAGGTAAGGAACCATAAGATCATTTCAATAGATGCAGAAAAAGCATTTGGCAACGTACACCATCCATTCATTATATTAAAAAAAAACGCTTCAGCAAAGTATGTTTAGAGGGAGCATACATAACTCAACATACTAAAGGCTATCTATGAAAAACATAGCTAACATCATCCTTTTTTTTTTTTTTTTAAATTTTTTTTATTTTTTTTATTTTTGAGACAGAGAGAGACAGAGCATGAACGGGGGAGGGTCAGAGAGAGGGAGACACAGAATCGGAAGCAGGCTCCAGGCTCTGGGCCATCAGCCCAGAGCCCGACGCGGGGCTCGAACTCACGGACCGCGAGATCGTGACCTGGCTGAAGTCGGACGCTTAACCGACTGCGCCACCCAGGCGCCCCCTAACATCATCCTTAATAAGCAAATACTGAGGGCTTTTCCCATAAGGCAGGAAAAACACAAGGATGTCCACTCTCACCACCTGCACTCAACGTAGGACTGAAATACATAGCCAAAGAAATCAGACAACAAAAAGAAATAAAAAGAAATCCAAAGAAATGTGGAAGAAATAAATCTCTCATGCTTCCAGGATAATATATATACCAAACCCTAAAGGCTCCACAATAAAAATGGTTCAGACCTATATGTAAATTCAGTGAAGTCTCAGGATCCAAAATCAATGTACAGAAATTTGTTGCATTTCCCAAGATTAAAAAAATGAAGCCACAAAAAGAGAAATTAAGAAAACAATCTGATTTACAGTTGTGCTCAAAAGAATAACATTCCAAGAAAAAATAACCAAACAGAAGAAAGACCTTTCCCTGAAAACCATAAAACACTGATGAAAGAAATTCAAGATGGTACAAAGAGATTTTTTTTAATGTTTTTTTTTTGAGATAGAGAAAGATAGAGCATGAGTGGGGGAGGGGCAGAGATAGAGGGGGACAGAGAATTCTCAACAGGCTCTTGGCTCAGAGCTGTCAGCACAGAGCCTGAAGCAGGGCTCTAACCCACAAACCATGAGATCATGACCTGAGCTGAAGTCGGATGCTTAACCAACTGAGCCACCCAGGCGTTCCAAGATTACACAAAGAGATAGAAAGACAGTTGAGCTCATGGATCAGAAGAACAAATATGTTTGTAATGTCTATAGTCCCCAGGGCAATCTACTCATTTAATGCAATTCCTATCATTTTTCACAGAACTAGAAAAATCGTAAAATTTGTATGGAACCATAAGAGACCACAGACAAACACTCCTGAAAGAGAAAATCAAAGCTGGATGCATGGCAATTGCAGACTTCAAATTGTATTACTGGCACAAAAATAGACACACAGATCGAGGGAACAGAAGACATCCAAATGACTAACAGACACACGAAAAGATACTCAACATCACTCATTACCAGGGAAATACAAAGGAAACCACACAATGAGATACGAACTCACACCTGGCAGAAGGGATAAAATTAATAACACAGGCAAAAACAGATGTTGGCGAGGATGTGATGAAAGGAGAACCCTTGCACCTAGGTGGTTAGGTTCCTTAAGCATCCAACTTTGGCTCAGGTCATGATCTTGCGGTTTAGGGTTTGAACCCTTTGTGAGGCTTGGTGCTGACAGTTCAGAGCCTGGAGCCTGCTGAGGATTCTGTGTCTCCCTCTCTCTCTGCCCCTCCCCCTTTTCCCCCTCTCAAAAATAAATAAAAACAATAAAAAAAGGAAGGGGAACACTTTAACACTGTTGGTAGGAATACAAACTGGTGCAGCCACTCTGGAGAACAGTATGGAGGTTCCTCAAAAAAATTAAAAATAAAACCACCCTATGACCAAACAATTGCACTACTAGGTATGTCTCCAAAGGATACAGGAGTGCTGCTTTAAAGGGGCACGTGCACTCCAAATTTATAGCAGCCTTATTAACAATAACCAAAGTATGGAAAGAGCCCAAAAGTCCATTTACTGATGAGTGGATAAAGAAGCTGTGGTACACACACACACTGGAATACTTCTAGGTGATGAAAAAGAAGGAAATCTTGCCATTTGCAACAGCATGGATGGAACCAGAGTATATTATGTTAACTGAAATAAGTCAGTCAGAGAAAGACAAATATATATGAATTTACTCATGTGGAATTTAAGAAACACAACAGATGAACATAGAGGAAGGGAAGGAAAACATAAGATAAAAATACAGAGGGGGGCAAACCAAAAGAGACTTTAAATACGGAGAACAAACTGAAGGTTGCTGAAGGGTGTTGGGATGGGGGATGGGCAAATGGTGATGGGCATTAAGGAGGACACTTGTTGGGCTGAGCTCCCAGTGTTATGTGTAAGTGATGAGTCACTGGGTTCTCCTCCTGAAACCAAAATTACACTGTTAGCTAATCAACTTCAATTTAACTAAATGAGGTTTAAGAGATAGAGCAGAATAGAAAAACAGATGCACAGACAAATAATGTTCTATTAGTCTTCAAGTAAGCAGGAATATCCAATATCTTTTCATGGTGCTGGGAAAAGGGGACAGCATCATGCAAAAGAATGAAAGTGAACCACTGCCTTACACCATACACATAAATAAGCACAAAATGGATGAAAACCCTAAATGTGAGACCTGAAACCAGAGAAATCCTACAACAGAACACAGGTAGTAACTTCTTTGACATCAGCCACAGCAACTTCTTTCAAGATATGTCTCCTGTGGAAAGAGAAACGAGCAAAAATAAACTCTTGGGACTATATCAAATAAAGAGCTTCTTCACAGTGAAGGAAACAACCAACACTAAAAAGCAACTTATGAAATGGGAGAAGATATTTGCAAAGGACATATCTAATAAGTTGCTGATATCCCAAATGTGTAAAGAACTGATATAAAACAAACACCGTCCCTCCCCCCAAAATAATCCAGTTACAACCTGGGCAGAAGACGTGAACGGACATTTCTCCAAAGAAGATATGCAGATGGCCAACAGGCACATGAGAAATGCTTATTTATTATGAGGGAAATGCAAATCAAAACCAAAGTGAGATACTACCTCACACCTCTCAGTGTGGCAAAATTCAACAAAAGAAGCAGTGTTGACAAGGATGTGGAGAAAAGGAACTATCCTTGGGAATGCAAAGTGGTGGGGCCACTGTGGAAAACAATATGGAAGCTCCTCTAAAAGTTAAAAATACAACTACCTTATGATCCAACAGTAGCACTACTGGATATTTACCCAAGCTATAAAAGAACACTGATTCAAAAGGATATATGCACCTGTGTATATATTGCATGATTTGAAATAGTGGAGATACAGAAGCAGCCCAAGTAGCCATCAATGAATGGATTATATATACATATATTTCATATATATAATGGAATAGTATTCAGCCATAAGAAGGAATGAAATCTTTCCATTTTCAAAGACATGGATGGAGCTACAGAGTATGATGCTAAGTGAAATAAATCAAAAAAAGACAAATACCATAAAATAATTTCACTCATGTGGAATTGAAGACATACACAAGCAAAGGAAAAAATAAGAGAGAGAAAGAGAGCAACAGCTAGGAAACAAATTATTAACAATAGAGAACAATCTGACAGTACTAGAGGTGGATGGTGGGATGTTGGTGAAATTGGTCATGGGGATTAAGAGATGTACTTGTCATAATGAGCACAGGGTGATATTGTAGACCTGAAAGAAATATAGCTCTGCACATTAACTGACTGGATTTGTAGGAAAAAAAAAAAGAAAATACGCTGAAAAAAAAGAAAATTAAATGAAGACCTATCCATTCATTTACTAGGTGAATTACATGAAAACTGAGTTATGGCACTCTTGCCATTCCTGCAGTGGGTTAAGAGCTACCTTGGAGTAAGTTACAGTGTCCTCTAAGGCACAGAGCACAGAGACTCCTCCTCATGTGGCCTTCTCCTGCTCCCTTGCATATAGAAATACTTAGCTGTAATTGTGCAAGCACTGAAGAAAAATCAGGATGAAAATAATCTACGGTTAGATAAAGGAGGCTTTGCAATGAATAACAGTGGGAAATAATCCATGCTTGCCATCGTGGGCCTGTACTTGTGACGCTCTTGACCCACCTCAAATACAGGTTCATTTTGTGTGAATTTCTTTACCACCCATCCTTTCTCTGTGCCCACCACTATATCCTTATTACTGACCATGACAAAACGTGACCTGTGCCATGTGGAGATAACTTCCAATGAGGAAGACAGAAGTGAAAGGGGGGGGGGTCCATGGGGTTAGGAGGGATGGTAGACAATAGCAAAGGGTCATTTAAAATAGAGACCTGCACTTCAAAGGAAACTTCTCCCAAAAGGAAAATGTAGCACATAGGTCTTGTAAAAGGAATGAAGTAGAGCTTTTGGAAAAGTATATATATATTGAACAAAAGCTGTGTGATAATGTCACCAGTGTATTTACTCCTAGAACAAAAAATTAAACTGGAATGGACCGGGTACTCTCTGGCAATTTGTCTCACCAAATTATAGCATGTTGGCAGAAAACTTCTAGGCCTCTTTAATTTTTCCAACGGCTTCTCTAATCCTGTGACAATGAAATCATTCTCTTTGGAAACTTCCATTGTGTCATCTTCCTTATAGACTTCCCCTTCTTTATGAAGCAGCTTAAGCAAATCCAGGTTACAGTTGCCAGTGGCTTTCTGTATCATTTGGAAAGACAACATAAGGAAAATGAAGAAACTAAAATCCTGTCATTCAAAGCTAATCACAGCCTGTACTATTTTTCGACATTTGAGCATTTTTTTCCACAAAGTGGAATCAATGTGAATTTGGTTATTTGGTTGGATAAACTGTTTTGTTTTTGTTTTTATTTTATTTTCGTTTTAACTGAGTAAAGCCTACTCCATATCTTTAAATATCCATTCATATTGGTGTTCAAATTTTTTTCCTCTACTCCTCATAGGGAATAAATTTCACCTGCTCATAATGCCCTAAATATTACACAGAAATGACAAGTAACTATTTAAGGAGTGCTCTCTAAATTCTTCCTTCAAAAAATCATGAGAGCATGGTGGCACCAGTTTATATTTCAGTCCGCAGTGCAAGAGTGTTCTCCTTTCTCCATATCTCACCAACAACTGTTGTTTCTTATGTTGTTAATTATAGCCATTCTAACAGGTGTAAGGTGGTATCGCATTATGGTTTTGCTTTGCATTCCCTAATGATGAGTGTTTGAGCATCTTTTCATGTGTCTATTAGCCATCTGGAAGTCTTCTTTGCAAAAGTGTCTCTTCGTGTCTTCTGCCCATTTCATATCTGGGTGGTTTGTTTTTTGGGTGTTGTGTTTGATAAGTCATTTCTACATTTGGGATCTTAACCCTTTATCAGATATGATTGCAGAGGTCTTCTCCCATTTGGTAGGCTGCTTTGAGTTTTTTTCATTGTTTCCTTCACTGTGCAGAAGCTTTTGGTCTTCATGAGAGTATTACTCAGTCACCAAAAAGCATGGATTCTTGCCACTTGTAACTATGTGGATAGAACTAGAATGTATCACGCTAAGCAAAATGAGTCCATCTGAGAAAGACAAGGATAATATGACTTCACTCATATGTGGAATTTAACAAATGTGAAGGTGAGGAAGAGAAGAAACGATAGAGCTTAATGATAGAGAACAAACTGGGGGTTGATACAGGGAGGTGGGAGAGATTGGGTGGATGAGTTATGGGTATTAAGGAGGGCACTTGTGATGAGCACTGTTATATGTAAGTGATGAATCACTGAATTCTAATTCTGAAACCAACATGTTAACTAACTAACATTTAAATTAAAAAAAGAGGAAATGTCTTAATAGCCACTCATTTTGTCATGGTCCATTAAAGGGTTTTGACACCATCATTTTTAAGGGGTATATCATGGTCCTGCTCCCAGAGGTTTTGTATCCTCTCTGAGGAGGTGTGCCATTTAGGGCACTTAATGTCAGAGTAGAGATAACACATGCTTACATGAATTACTTGTGCAAATCTCCAACCACTGTCTTTGGTTTCTAGAAGCAGACAGCTCACCATCAGAATCAAAGGTGATGGCAACTGAAATCATGGCAACAATGACCCTCCAGTAAGAGAGTTGAGGCCCCTCTCACTACTGAAACATGTGTGCCCTTATTTCTAATGCCCAACAAGAGGTCTAGTTTCAGGAGTTTGTTGAAATATTTTGGCTGGGTGAGAAATTACAACAAATCCATTGTCCTATGTTCATTTTTCTAATGATGAGTGAGGCTGGATGTTTATCACTTACAGCCATTTCCAAAATGTAGCCACTGTTATCACTTCTGGGTGATCCTACTGGACACACTCTCCTAGACTTCCCCAGGGGACAAAGACAGTGATCCATGTCTAGTCACCAAACTTCACTCCTTGTGAAACCACTAAACTGTTACTGACTTCCTCCAACAGAACACAGTTGGAGTGATCCGTTTCAAGATTTCATGGGATAAATTCTGCCACTTTCTTCTTAGTCTTGTGTTTTCTCCATCTCTGTCTCTCTCTCTCCTCTCTCTCTCTCTCTCTCTCTCTGTCTCCCTCCCTCTGCTCTCTGTCCTCAATTGCTTTCTCTCTCCTCTACCCCTAAAATGGGGGATCACGCACTACTCGGGACTACTGTATGAGACCCCTATACAGGAGAGAAAGAAACAAGATCCCAGGTCAAAAGATTGAAACATGCTTTCAGTTCAAACTGAATTGTGACATTGCTTGTGTGAGTGAGCTTGGGTTAAATTATCAGTCCGTTGAGTCTCCATTGGCAACACAGTCCTGGCTTCATAGAGACTTTGAGTCAGTGTCATGCAGCTGTGCTGTACCTGGATTGCTCTCATAAAAATCTGGAGCTATTAAATATTTGTAGCTTTAATATTCAAGGTATTTGGATAATATTGTTACAGAGTAATGCATAACTAACAGTCTACTAGGTCCCAGCTCTGGTCTATTCTTTGCCTCCTTCCTTCCTCTCCCCTCTCAGGATCCCACAGACACATTTTCAACCTTTCGAATGTTTCTAATGGACAAACTCAATTCTGTCTCCTATTCTCTACACCAGCAATATCGTTTCCTGACACACTGCAGGCATGTGCAGTGTGGCTCCCTCTTGTCATTCTTACCTAAGCAAATGTCACCTCAGTGAGGCCTGTCATACCTTCCAGTGTCTCCCCACTCATCCTGTCCTAACAGCACACTCATTGTTTTCACGATTACAGATCTTGCCCTTTTTTTCAAATATCTTGTTTTCATACCTTTGTTCATCTCCCCTCCAGCCAGACTGAGAGCAGCGGTCAGAATCAGGAACGACTGGCCTGTCCTCAGTGATAAGAAACCTTAGGCAATTTCCCACTCTGGTGGTGTGCTGCCACACAGCAAGTAGTTTTTGATGTTGGGGAAGAAAGGTTCTTCTGTTACTGAGAACTCGGTGCCTGGCAGGACTGTGTTGACCCAGATGGTCACTGCCTGCTCTCTACTCACCTCCTGAAATACCTGAACTTCCTTCATCCTGAGATACTAATGGTTTGTCAGTGCAAAGTCCATACCTTGCAGAGATAAGGATAGAAAAAAGTCAACTCAATAAGTAAAAGACCAGAGCGCATTTCCTGATTGTGAACCAGGAGCTAGACAAGAGCCCCTAAACCAACATTGTTCTATCACTGAAGGAAAGGAATGGAAAAGAGTGAAAGCCCCTTTGCACACAAGACTCTTAAGAGCAGCTAAATGATGCTCCCCTTAGATCTAGCCAACTTATGTTGGTGAGGACACCGACTTTGCCTCGGGAAAAGTGCTAGTGTGCTCATGTGAAGCTTTCTACAATTTTCCTCTGAGATGAAGACGTTTGGCCCTTGGGGCATCCCTTCAGATTCCCTTGCTCTTTCATTAGTGAGGATTTCATCAGGGGACATTCACAGACATAATCTGGGAGGATTTTCTGATTTTAGTCATGGAGTTATGACTAGTTCCCTGTTGGAAAGGCAGAGTGGTATACTACAGCTGGTTGGTTTTTCTAGTCATATATTGTTAAGGTAGCACTCATGGAAAATACATAGATCTTGTCCTGAAAATCATTTAGATACTGTAACCATTTTACAGTTATTCATGTCTTTTCAAGATGCTTGAAAACTTGAGAGGATCTGAGGATCTGTCCGTGGCAAAACAAATACAAAAACAGGCCTGCGTGGCCAGAAACCTGAGTTCTGTGCTACTCGTGCAGGGATGAACAAGCATACAAGAAAAACTATCCTGGTGAAGAGCCAGGGGTCCCTTGGCCAAACATGTGTCACATTCACAATGACTAGACCAGAATCCCCGGTTGAGGACCCAGGATATGACTGTAAGACAATTACATGGAATGGACTGCAGGGAGGACTCAGAGTTAAAATAGAACAAAGGGGTGAAAATGGCTGGAGGGTGTGTCAGAGTTCAGCATCAGGGATAAAGATGTGATGTGACTAGCACAGTATTCCTCAGTTCTTTGATTCACTCAGGAAGGACAAACACCTGTGGGATTAGTCAAACGGTGACGTCCCCACGTTCCACCTGAAAGCTCCATCACCAAGAACCCTGCCCAGATTCTTCCTTCAGAAGCAGAGGGAAAGAACTGATGCTAAGTATGTGTCCTGCCATTGCCAACAGTACACAGGGCAGCAGTGATATAGCTGTAGCCAAGATGTGCTCCTGGCTGATGGGCAATTGTTTGGAAGCAGGTCTTGGCGCAGGATTCCACCCAAAGGTACTTTCTGTGCCGACCAGATCCTGGAACAATCTGCCTATAAGAAACGTGCGTTTTGTCAAAAAGAAGGGATCTCCATTAGTCAGGGGAGGGAGTCGAACTGGATACCCATATGTATGCATACCTTGCCAGCTAAGCAACACCTTGTGCTCAGAGAGAGAAGGGACATGTTTCTTCTGGGATATTAGACCAATATACCTTCAATTTCCTCAGGATCTGACTGGAAAACTGGCAACATACATATAGCCATGGCTCCTAGACACGAATGGAGACCTAGCTAGAAAAGCAGCAATGGGATGTTCATGAATATTAGCAGTACTGCATGTCCCAGGGGAATTGCATCCATCAGCGAAAAAATATATTTTGTAATCAACTCTTGATGCAGACAGGAGGCCGGATCCTTTCCTAAAACTTCTGGCTCAGACTACACACAAGCATTCTTTACTGGGCACTTGCAGATGGTCTAGGATTGGTGATATCCACAAACTCTGATACCCAAACTGCAAGGCCCATTTGGCCACTCACCAGGATGGTACCCAACTCAGAGCTTAATAGGAAATGATATGACTTTGAGACAAGGGCTTTGAAATGATTTCAGGGAGACCCTTGTTTCCAAGGAAGATAAATTATTTACGATTCTTATAAACTACTAAAAACCAAGAGCTCAGGGACAGGAGCAACTGCCCTCTGGGACATGAGAGAGAACCCTCCACTGGCTCAAGATCTGCCTGCAAATTCATTTCCCATCCTTGTAACTGGGCCATGTATGGGACAGTCACATAGACTCAGTGTGTAAATTGAGAATAAGAAAGAAAATAAAAAATGGGGAAAAATGACTAAAGGGAAATCAAAGCTGTGTTTTCAAATGGCCATGGGGGAAAGTGAGAGAAGGTGAGTCTGACCTACCCTTCCTAATGTCCCACACAGGAGGTGGCATCCACGTTAAACTCGGGTTTAGCCTACACACAAGCCTTCCCCCGGGTACCTTCACACACCCTGAAAATTGGCAGAACCACATCATGCTGAAACCAAATTGGGTAGGGCCCAATAGAATACCTCTATTCCCATCACAAACACACCACCAACCCGCCAGGATGAAAGAAGAGGATATTATTGAGACACTGTGCATGAATAATGTCCATGCAAAGCCTCTTTAAACAATAGGGTGGCAATGGAGACACACACTGCCAGAGATCTTCACCACACATGAGATTTGGAGAAAGTTGAGAAAAAAGTAGCCAACACAGACTCCTATCAAGCAGGTTTACACATGAGTCCCAGGTTCCTGTTGTGATCCCCACAAATCCAGTCACTCAGAGTCATAGCACCGACTTGCAAATGTGCAGTATGGACCAGCTCTTGTGACTTGTGGCACATGTTAAGCCAAAGGGGCCCTGGCATTTTGTTTTCAGGACTCCATGGGCATTCAGGGTCCTAGGCCATTTGAAGGGGTCCAGCCGAGAACTGTGTGTATGGGTGATCGGCCAGATGCAATGGCGGGGGGTGGGGGGAGATGGCCTCCCTGCCCAGAGAAACGAAGTTTAACATGTCCCACCCAAACCGGTCACATTCTCATTGGATGGAAATGTTGAACGCACAATGGTCCAGGCTGGAGCCTTTCTCTCTCCATTACTGCCCTTCAGCCTGAGTCTTCGTCCAACTTTAGGAACCACGGAGCAGGCACTCACTTCAGCGGGCACCAAGGGGTGGGCTTCGGGTTGCCACTCAGTCCCGAGCCCAGTGACAGCCATGAGCATCGGTTATCCAAAAGAAGAGGCTCCTATCGCTAAGTTTGGTGAATGGCGGTTTGTAACGTGAGGTGAGGAAGTGAGCAAACTTGCCTCATTGCTCTGCCTGATGGAGGGGCCTTCCACCTGAAAAGCAGACCGTTCATACAGGAGCAGGAGGCTCCAGAGCCCTTTACAGGGAGAGGGCCCCAGTGCCCCTTTCCACACGTCGGAGGAAGACCTGGGGGCACCTGACTACACCACTGTCACTACTCACTCCATTCAGGGATGGGAAAAGGAAGGGCAGCAACGTCCAGGGTTCTCTAGGCCCTTCTGAAGGAAGAAAGCAGGCCTCTTGCTGAAATGGCTCCCAGTTGTGGACACTACATGGCACTGTTGCCTAAGGCTTCTGGTGTGTCCTCTTCTTCCCTCAGCCAGGTTGCCAGGAGCTGCTTCTGGACCCTCCCTTCACCACATAATTCCCCTTTCAAACTCTGAAGAGCTCTGACCCTCTTTCTCCACCTTTACACATCTTTGCTTTCTTGTAGGAGCAAGATTCTTCCTATCATCCGTTCAGAGTCATTGTCTCATGGTCATATCCTCTGCCTTTCACTTGGGAGTCTGATTCAGTCCTGGCTGGAGACTGTGGGAAAGATTTTGGCCACAGGGCTCATTCCTCATCAATTCGTTGGGTTCCAGAAGTATGTGGTCACTCGGAGACCCAGGCCAATGGAAGGGTCCCCTCAAAGGGTGTTCGTTTGTCGGTTGGGCGAGAGGGATTTGGGTAGGGAGCTGGCATTCTTCTGGGCCAAGGGCAAACGAAGTAAGACACCTCCTTTCCAAGTGGCTCCAAACTCCTACTGTGTATGCCAAACTTTGCACCCCCTTATGCCCATTGCCTTCACCTTGCTGCATTTCTGACCTTTTGTTTTCTCCCTGAGGAGCTATGGAGCTATCAGAAGCTCAGGGAGCTCAACCGGGTACGCATCAAACTCCCACTCTGCTCCTGTGCTCAGTGAGACCCCTCAGGCTCTGAACTAACAAAGGAAAGATGACTTTTATTCCCTGGAAGATTGGTGACTGACCTGCTCTGGTATGGAAGGGGAAGGGGAGCCAGCTTGCTTCACTATCCTGGATGACTGCGTTGTGTTCCTTGTGAGAAGCAGACGGTTTGCCCATGAGCAGTACGGACAAGGTGAGGGTCAGCCCAGGGGAAGCCCTCTCCAGGAACAGGGGATGATATCCTTGTTCCACACTCCTGAGTAAGAGCCAGCAGAACTAAATACCTAGCTCAGAAGTGGGGCCTCGATCAACAGAACGTGTGGGAGGGACAGACATAGCCAGAAATCTCTCCTAAAATCAGAATGCAGGGCACCCAGGTGTCTTCCTTCAGAGGGCTCCCATTGCCTAACCCACAAGCACTGCTTATTCTGGCTACAGCCAGGTTGGTAGGAGACTGTGCTGAGTACTTATTCTCAAAATCCTCCACATCCCATATGTGAGGAAGAACTCTGGCAGTCTGGGTCTCAAGCTCCACCACTTACCGTTGTCTTCAAAAGTGGTGCTGCATGGTGTTTATCAGAGCCAGTGCCTTTGAATAATGTAGTCCTCTTTCAGCTTCGGTGTCCAGAGTAGTCCTTGTGGTTATGCTCTAGGTATTGCAATGGGCCCCCTTCTCATTTTGATTTCAGAATTATGTGACCATCCCCAAACCTAGGGTGTATGAAGGTTCCCAGGCGGAATGCTTGTGCTCATGGTTAGTCTCACCAGAAAGTAGGGTAGTGGATGCTGCTGCGTCACGTGTGCTTACCAGGTGAGGGAAGATGGATATCTTTTCTTCGATGTGACCGGGGGCCTTTTGAATGCAGAACTTTGACATCCCCTGGTAGTCGTTCTTATCCCATTTCTGCTTTTCTCTCTTGACCTCACTTCACACAGCAAGACCATGGGGCGGCCCTGTAAACAAGTGAGTTGCAAGGATGCATGTGTAGGTTCCAGAACATTCCTGAGTCTAGACAGGGCTCCTAGAGTCGGATATCCCTGAAGACACCTATATGTACTGTCCGTGAGGCCTCAGTTCATAGCAGCCTACTGTATCACCGGAATGGGTAGCCACATGGACCCCTGATCCTGATGGATGGACAGAGCCTCAGGCAGAGGAAAAGACAGGATGTGCCTGTGCAGCCTGCCCCATGACTTGACCAGAGAACTCAAAGTCTTTGGAACGTCTCCCGTACCAGGCCTTGTTCTCATCACTCGATCCTCCCATGGAAGCACCTTCTTCATATCTCGGTGTCAGTGGGGCCCTCTCTTCTGATACGATGGACAGAGAAGCACACAAAAGGCCACAGTTTCCCTCTACTTCTTGAGGAGGAATGTGGGTCTCTTGTTCACAGGGCTCCGAGTGGCTCCCTTTGCACAACACCTGTAGCCCAATCCCACAAAAGGTCTTCTGATTTGTGAGCAAGCCTGCCTGCTAATATATCGTGCTCGTCAGTTTGTTCTAAACGTTATCCCATTCTCATCCTTAATGAAGAACCCTTGCCCTAGGCTGATCGAATCTCACGATACTGCTGTTTATATGTCAAGGTGTGCCTTGGGCCCCATACGTTTCAGTCTTGCACAGTAATAGATCGGTCGTGCAAAGGTCCAGTGTGGACCAGCCCGTGGGTCGTATGTTAGAGGTGGAGGTAAAGGGGCCGGCATATTGGTTTCAGGACTACATGGACATCCGGAGCGTCAGGGCAAGGTAAGGGGTCCAGCCGAGATCTGTTTGTGTGGAGGATGGGCCAGAGGTATTAGGCGCACGCTGGCCTCCACGCTGGGCCTAGGGGGGAAGGAAGCTTAACGTGTCCGGTCCACGTTGATCACATTCCCATTCGCTGGAAATGTTGCACACCTGGGTCCTGGCTGCAGCCATTCACTTTCCCATTCACATTGACGAGTCTTTGTGACTCGTTCTTTGTTCACCCTTCTGAACCGTGGAGCTGGCACTCACTCAGCAGGCACCAAGGGGTGGGCGTCGGCTACCCACCTGGTCCCCTGCTCAGTGACAGCCATGAGCATCAGCTACCCCAAAGGAGGATAGCCCTCGTATCCCTGAGCTTGGTGATGGGCTGTTTGTAGCAAGAGGTGGGGAAAGGAGCAAACTTGCCTCATTGCTCTGCCTGATTGATGGAGGGGCCTTCCTTCTGAAAAGCACAAAGTTCACACAAGAGCAGGAGGCTCCAGGAGCTGGTCAGCTCAGAAAGAGCCCTTTACACCAAGAGGGCGCCGATGCCCCTTTGCACTCTCTGGGGCAACAATGGGGGCCACGTGGCGGCCACAGCACTGTCACAGCTCACTCCGTTCAAAGATGGGAAAAGGAAGAAAAGCAGACAAAGCCCAGGACTCTCCAGGTCCTTGTTCCACTGTTTTCAGTACATGGCACTTCCCGAACGCATAGGACCCTCATAGGGTTGGGAAATTTTCCCCAATGAAACCAGAAGTTCCTTGAAAAGCGCCTTCTCGACCGTCTTGTTTCACAGAGTTGAGTATATATGGCCCCTCACGCCTAGACCCCGCATGGGTTTTCCTAAACTTAGTGACACAAGATGTTAGATGGGAGATCGTCCGTCCACAGTATTCTCTCACAGTGTCGAGTAAATGTCCCTTTGCACATCGATCCCCAACCAAGGTTTTCACACACTTCTACCTTAGTGAAAAAAGATGTCAGTAGCAAGAGGTTTTCCGCAAAGTGCAGTTTGACGGAGCTGAGTTCTAAGACAGTTTCGGCAAGCGTCTTCATGCTTTTTCGAACACTTCTAACTCAGTAAGCCGAGGTGTTATTGGAAAGACAGTTTCCCCACAGTGTTGTTTCACAGTTAGGTATATGACACTATTCGCCTAGGCCCCGCAGGCATATTCAAACACTTGTAACTTAGTGAAACCAGATTTCAGGTGAAGGAAGGTTTTTCCCACAGTGCCTTTTCGCAGAGTTAAGTGCTTGCCTCCTTCTTGGTAGGTCGTGCAAAAGAGTTGAAACCGTTTTTTTGTTTTTTTGGTTTTTTTGGTTTTTGGTTTTTTTTTTTTTTTTTTTTTTTTTTTGGCTTGGGGAAATCGGATGTTAGGTGAAAGATTTCTAACTGAGTGAAACGAGATGTTAGTTGAGAGATGGTATGGCGACCGTGTTGTTTCACCGAGTTGAGTATCTAGCGCACACCGTGTAGGCGCTGCATTTGTTTTCAGAGTTCTCACGTAGTGAAACCTGATGTTGGAAAGCTTGTCACCACAGGGCTGTTTCACAGAAGTGAATATATGGCGCTTTCGACACAAGCCCCGCAGTTTGTCAAACAGTGAAACGAGATGTTAGTTGCAAGATGGATTCCCCACACTGTTGCTTCACAGAGTTGAGTAAATGGCACTTACCGTGTCGGCTCCGCATAGGCTTTCCAAGAGTTTTCAGTGAGTGAAATCTGATGTTGGTTGAGTGCTTCACCGCGGTGTGGGTGGACAGAGTGGTGTATATGGCACTTAATGTGTTGGACCCCTGCGGGGTTTCAAACCCACCAAACATAGTGAAAGCTGCCGTGTGCTGGTGAAGTTTCAGCACGCTGTTGTTGCGCAGAGTTGAGTACATGGCACTCTCGTCATTGGCCCCTCATAGGTTTTCAAACACTTGTAAGTTGGGAAACAAGTTGTCAGTTGAAGGATGGTTTCCCCACAGTATCCTTTGCCAGAGTTGAGCAAACGGCACTATCCTCTGTGGCCCCGCATACACTGTACCCAAACCTTTCTAACTTAGTGCAACCAGATATGGGGTGATGGTTTCCCCACAGAGTTGAGGGTATGGCACTTTCCGTGTAGGTCTTGCGAAGGATCTCAAAGCATTTTGCCTTTGTGACACCAGATGTTAGTTAGGTGAAAGGTGCTTTCTCCACATTGTTTCTCTCAGATTTAAGTATACAGCCCTTACCGTGTAGGTCCCGCATAGGTTTGGAAAGAGTGCCCACTCAGTGAAACCAGATGTTAGTTGAACGTTGGTTCGCCCCCGGTACTCTCTCACGCCCTCGAGTATCTGTCACTTTCCTCATCGCTCCCCGCATAGGTTTTGAAACACTTCTCACTTAGTGCGACGAGATTTTAGTTGAGAGAACGTCTCTCCACCATATTTTCACACAGGATGGAGTGTATGTCACAGTCACCACTCCCCCCCCCCCCCCCCGCAAATGTTATCACAAACTTCGAACTTCGTGTTTGAAAAACCCATGCGGGGGCCTATGCGGATAGTGCCGTGTGCTGAACGCTGTGAAACAACACTGTGGGGAACGCATCTTCAGATATCATCTGGTTTCGCTCTTACAAGTGTCTATAAACCCATGGGGGTCCGCCACGAAAGCGCCATAAGCTCAAGACTGTGAAACAACAGTGTCCCGACACTATCTTTCAACTACCGTCTGGCTTCAGTACGCTAAAAGTGTTTGAACGGTATGCGGGGCCTATTGGGATGCTACCATACGGTCAACTCTGTGAGGCAACACTGTGGTGAAACAACCTTTCAACTTACGTCTGGGTTCAGTAAGGGATTAAAACCCATAGGGTGCCTACAAGGGAGGCGCCATCTGCTCTCCTCTGTGAGGCAACACTGTGGGGGAACTAACAGTTCAACTAAACGTTCAACTAACGTTCAACGAACGCCTCGTTTCAGTAAGTTAGAAATGTTTGGAAAACTTGCGGGGCCTTTGCCGAAAGTGCCTTATAGTCTCTCAAACGGCACCATGCGGAAACCATCATCTGTCAACTAACATGTCGTATCGCCAAGTTAGACACGGTTGAATACCCGTGTGGGGAACGATGTGCAAAGTGACATATACTCGACACGGTGGGAGAATAGTGTGGACGAACCATCTTTCAACTAACATCTTGTTTCCCTGAGTTGGACGTGTTTGCAAACCTAAGGGGGCCTAGGAGGGAAGTGCCATATACTGCGATCTGTAGAGCCGCACTGTGGGGAAACCATCTTTCAACTGACACCTTGGCTCACCAAGTTAGAAGTGTTTGAAAAACCCGTGCGACACCTACAAGGAAAGTGCCCTAGAGGCAACACTGTGAAACAACACTGTGTAGGAATCTTTGAACTCATATCATGTGTCACTGTTACAAGTGGAGAAATCCTGGGTCTGTTAGTATAAAGAACGCGCCGTTGGCTTAACTTTGTGAAACGTCATTGTAGGGAAACTAACTTTCCAAAACCACTGGTTCAACTAAGTTGGAAGTGTTGGAAAACCCATGAGGGGCCTACACGGAAAGTGCCGGATACTCAACTCTGTCACACATCACTGTGCTGAAACCGTTGTGAAACAAATATCTGGCTTCACAAGTGTAGAAGTGTTCGAAAACTTCTGTGGGGCTCATGAGGAAAGTGCCATTATCCTCTGTCGAACAGCACGTAGGGGGAAAGGTCTGCCCACTGACATCACGTTTCACTAAGTTACACGTCTTTGAAAACCTATGTGGAGCTTACGCGGAAAGCGCCATATACTCAAGGGTGTCAAGGAGCACTATGGGGGAAGCCCTCTGGCTCCTTCCATCTCCTTCCGCTAAGAATTGGTGGAAAATAATGTGTTGCCTAGGAGGATAGTGCCGTACACTCAACTCTGTGAAACAACACTGTGGGGAAAGCTTCTTTCAACTACCACCCGCTGTCCCCAAGTGAGACGTGCTCGAAAACTCTCCCGCACCTGTGCGGAAAGTGCCGTGTACTCAGCACCGTGGACCCCTGTGGGGAAACTGTTTCTCAAGTAACATTTCGTTTCACGAAGTTAGAAGCGCTTGAAGACCTCTGCGGAACCTATGGGGAAAGTGCCATACACTCAACCCGGTCAAGCAGCACTTTGGGGAACCAACCTATCTTTCACCTGACTTCTCGTTTCACCTGAGTGAGAACTCTCTGAAAAACCTATGCGGGCCCTACAGGGTAAGTGTCATATACTCAACTCTGTGAAACAACACTGTGCGGAAACCATCTTTCAACTAACACGTCGTTTCACTAGGGTAGAAGTGTTTGAAACCCTATGCGGGACCTAGGCGGAAAGCAGCATATACCGTAATCTGGGAACTACACTGTGGGGAAACCCGTCTTTCAGCTAACATCTTGTTTCGCTAAGGGAGAAGGGTTGGAAAACTTGTGCGCGGCCTATGCCGGAAGGGACATATACCCAACTTTGTGAAAGAAACAAACAAACAAACAAACAAAACACAACACCACCGTGGAGGCGCAGCGTCTTTCAACTCACATCTGGTTTCACAAAGTAAGTTAAGATAGTGTGAAAACTTATGAATCACTCACAGGGAAAGGGCCACACACTCAACTCTGGGAAACAACACTGTGGGGAAAACATCTTTCACCTAATATCTGGTCTCACTAAGTGAAAAGTGTTTTTGACTACACATGCGGGGCCTAGGCAGACAGTGCCATAGACGCAACTCTGTGAAACAACACTGGGGTGAAAGAATCTTTCAACAAACATCTGGTTTCTCTAGGTTCGGTGTGTTTGAAACCCCTTACGGGGCCATCACGTAAAGTGCCATACACTCCGCTCTGAAATAACAGCGTGGTAAAACATCCTTTCACCTCACATCTGATTTCACTGAGAACTGTTTGAAAACCGATGCGTGTGGGGAGGGGGCTACACGGCAAGTGCCATATACGCAACTCTAAGAAGCAACATTGGGGGTGGGGGCGGGGGCGGGGGGGGTGGGGGGAAACCATCTTGCAACTAAACGTCTCGTTTTCACTAGGTCAGTAGGGTCTGAAAGACTAGGCGGGGCCGGTGCCGAAAGTGCCACACACCCAGTTCTATCACGCTGCGCTGTGCGGAAACCATCTTTCAACTCAATGTTGCACCACGGAGTTCGAAATGTCGGACAACCCATGCACGGAACGATGTGGAAAGGGACATATACCCGACACTGTGAGAGACTCCTGTGGACCAACCATCTTTCCGCTAACATCTCGTTTCACCAAGTTAGAAGTGTTTGAAAAACCTATGCAGGGCCTGTTCCGAAAGTGTCACACTCTTTGAAAGCACTCTTGGAAACAACACCGCGGCGACACAATCTTTCAACTAACATCTGGTTTCGCTAATTAGGTGAGCACCGCTTGAAACCTATGCGGGGACTACTACAGGGTAAGTGCCCTATACGCAACGCGGAGTAACAACACTGAGGGGAAACCATCTTTCAACTAACATCTCCTTTCGCTGTGACAAGGGTTTGAGAAAATAAGCGCGGCCTATGCCCAACGTGCCACACACTCAACTCTCAAACTGCACTTTGCGGAAACCAGCTTTCAACTAACATCTTGTATCGCTGAGTGAGAATTGTTAAAAACCTATGCCGGGAACGATGAGGAAAAGGACATACAGCCGAGACTGGCAGACAATACCGTGGACAAAACCGTCTTTCAAAGAGCCTCTTGTTTCACTAAGATAGAAGCGTCTGAAAGCCCACGCAAGGGAAGTATGAGGACTGTGCCGTAAAACAACAGTGTTGCCGAACCATCTTTCCACTTAACAGCGTGTTTCACTAAGTGAGAAGTGTTGGAAATCTATCGGGAGTCTAAGCGGAAAGTGCCATCTACTCGACCGTGCGAAAACACTGTGAGGAAGCCATCCTTCAACTACTATCTTGTTTCATGACCTTGGCAGTTGTTGGACAACCCTGCACAGCCTATGAGGAAAGTTACATGTACTCAACTGTGTCAAGTAGCACTTTGGGGAACCTATCTTTCAACTACCGTCTCCTTTCCCTAAGGTAGAAGTGTTTGAAATCCCTGGCGGGGACTATGCGGAGAGTGCCATATCCTCTACTCTGTGAAACACTGTGGGGATACCGTGTTGCAAGGAAGCTCTCTTGTCACAAAGTTAGGCGTGGTGGTAACCATATACCGGGGCCTGGGCAGAGTGCCATATACTGAACTCTGTGAAACAACATTGTAGGGAAACCATCTTTCAACTGGCATGTCCTTTCACGACGTTAGAGGTGTTTGAAGAGCAATGCGGGGACTAGGCAGAGAGCGTCGTATGCTGGATTCTGTGAAACAACACTGCGGGGAAACGCTCTTTCCACTAACTATCTCGTTTCACTAAGTTAGAATCTCTCTTTCAACTCTTTTCTTGATTTCGCCAGGTGAGAACTGTTTGCAAACCTATTCGGGGCCTAGGCCAAAAGAGCCATATGCTCAGCCGCGTCGACCGGCACTTTGCAAAAACAATCTGTCAGCTAACATCTTGTTTCCCTAAGTTAGAAGTATCTGAAAACATACGCGGGGAACGCTGCAGAAAGTGACATATACACACGACTCTGTGAGAGAATACTGTGGACAAAACCACCTTTCAACTCCCATCTCGTGTCACTAAGAAGGATTTGAAAACCTATGCGGGAACTAAGCGGAAAGGTCCATATACTCAACTATGTGCGAAAGCACTGTGGACAAAGCATCTTTCACCTAACACCTGGCTTCAAGTTAAAATAGTTTGACAACCTGTGGATCCCCTACAAGGAAAGAGCCGTATGCTCAACTCCCGAAACATCACTTGAGTAGGAACCACGTTTCATCTAGGATCGGATTTCACTAAATTAGAACAGTTTGACTACACGTGCGGGGCCTAGGCACATAGTGCGATATGCTCCACTCTGTGAAACAGCACTGTTTTGAAACACTCCTTCAACGCTCATCTGATTTCACTAAGTGAGACAGACCTCTTTGAAAACCCTTTCGGGGCCTATGCCAAAAGTGACCTATACTCCACTCTGTGAAAGAACACTGTGGTGAAACCGTCTTTCAACTCACATCTGGTTTCACTGAGTGAGGGAGACTTCTTTGAAAACCCAGGCGGGGCCTACACAGTAGGTGCCATATACACGAGTTTGTGCCAAAGCACCGTGGGGAAGCCATCTTTCAACTGCCACCTCGTTTCACCAAGTTGGAAGGGTTTCAAAAACTCTGCGGAGCCTGGGACGGAACCGCCATATACTCAGCTCTGTCTGGCAAACGGCACTTTGCGGAAACCGTCGTTCAACCAGCATTTCGTATCACTGCGTTCGAAGTGTTTGAAAACCTATACGGGGAACGATGTGGAAAGTGGCGTGCATTCGACCCTGGGAGAACACTGTGGACAAACCGTCTTTCAACTAACATCTTGTTTCACTAGATAGAAGCGTATTAAAACCTAGGCGGGGACTAGGTGGCCAGGGCCAGGTAATCAACTCTGCGAAAAAAAAAAACAGCATGGAGAAACAGCTTTCCACTAACTACCTAGTTTCACAAAGAAGACCCTGAAAAGCTATGCATGAGCTACTGTGGAAAGTGCCACGGACGCAACTCTGGAAACATCACGGTGGGGAAAGCATGTTTCCCCAAGAATCTGCTTTCACGAAGTGAGAAGCGCTTGAATACACATTCAGGACCAAGGCGGATGGTGCCATATACTCCCCTCTGGGAGACAACACTGTGGTGAAAGTCTCTTTCGACTCACTCCTGATTTCACCTTAGCGAGAACGGCTTGAAAATCTACGCGGGGCCTACAACGTAAGTGCCATTGACTCTACTCTGTGGAAACAACACTGAAGGGAAGCCATCACCCAAAATCTGGTTTCACTAAGTCACAAGTTCGTTGGAACATACATGGGTGGCCTAAGGGATAGTGCCTTTTACTCAACTCTGGCAAAGACACTCTGTGTGGAAACGATCCTTCAACGAACGTCTTGCTTCAGAAGTTAGAAGCGTTTGAAAAACTATGCGGGGCCAATGACGAACGTGCCGTACACCCAACTCTGAATGGAACAAACAGCGTGCGGAAACTATCCTTCAAAAACCATCAGGTTTCACTATGGGAGATGTGGTTCAAACCGCTCATGGGGCCGACACATAAAGCGCCTTATACACGCCACTCTGGCAATCTACACTGTGGTGAGACAGTCTTTCCACTAACATCTGAATTCACTGAGAACTGTTTGGACACGTCCAGTATGCGGGGCCTACGCGGTCAGTGCCATTCATCGACTCACCTCTGTTGAAGCAACGCTGTGGGGAAACCACGTTGCAGCTAACATCCCACTTCACTTCGTTGGAACTCCTTGACAAACTTGCGGGGCTTGCGGCGAAAGTGCCCAATGGTCAACTCTGTGACGCAACCCTGTGGTGAAAAACTTCCCAGTAACATCAGGTTTCACTAAGCGACAACTCTTTGAAGACAAGTGCGGCGCCTACAGGCCAAAGGCCATGTTCTCAACTCTGTGAAACAACGCTGTCGCCAGACCGTCTTTCCACTAACAACTCGGTTCCCTAACTTAGAAAGGCTTGAGAAATCGATGTGGGGAACGATCAGGACAGTGACATGTACTCGACGCCGTGAGAGAAGAATGTGGACAAACCATCTTTCCAACAACAACACTGTGGGGGAACCATCTTTCAAGTAACATCGCGTTTCCCTAACATTAAAAGGTTTCCAAAACTCTGTGGGGCCTATGCCCAAAGTGCAATAGACTCAACTCTGTCACACTGCACTTTGCGGAAAGCATCTTTCCACTAGTATCTTGCATCACTGAGTTAGACGTGTTTGAAACGCTACGCGGAAAACAATTAGGAAAGGGACTCATTGACACTGTGACGGATTACTGTGGAAAAGCCATTTTTCAACCAACATCTTGTTTCACTGTTAGAAGTGTTTGGAAACCTGTGCGCAGCTTAGGCAGAAAGCACGTGTTCTCAACTCTATGAGACAGCACTGTGGGATAAACATCCTTCAGTTAGCATCCTGTTTCACAAAGTGAAAACACTGTGGAGAAACAATCCTTCACTGAGTCGGAAGGGTTGGAATACACATGCGGGGCCCAGAGGGCGAGTGCCATGTGCTCGACTCTGTGAAACAACAACACCGTGGGGAAACCGTCTTTCAACTAACATCTCGGTTCACTCAGTCAGAAGTGTCTGAAAATGTCTGCGGGACCTGTGCCGAAAATGCCTTCTATAGCACTTGGCGGAAACGGTCTTTCAAGGACCATCTTTCATCACTGAGGTAGAAGTGCTTGAAAACCTTTGTGGGGATCGATGGGGAAAGGGACACGTGGAAAGTGCCATGTACTGAAATCGGCGGAACAACACTGTGGGGGAAACCATCTTTCCACTCACATCGCTAGGGGAGCCGTGTATGAAAACCTACGCCCGCCCTATGAGGAAAGTACCATACACTCACCTTTGTGAGAGCACACTGTGGGGAAAGCACCTTTCACCTGACATCTGGTTTTACAACGTTAACGTAGTGTGAAAACCCCAAGCGTGACCTACATGGAAAGTGCCAAATACTCAACCCCCTGAAACAAGACTGTTGGGGGAGGCGCTCTTTCACCTAAACTTCGTTTCCCTGAGTTTGAAGTGTTTGAAGACGCACGCGAGGCCTATGGACCCAGTGCAATAGCCTCACCTCTCTGAAAGAAGCCTGTAGAGAAAGCATCTTTCAACTAACGTCTGGTGCCCCGAAGTTAGAAGTGTTTGAAAGCCCACACGGGGGCGATGCGCATAGTGCCATATGACCCTGTGAAACAGCCTTGTGGGGAAACCTCTTCAACCACCATCTTGTTTCACTAAGTAACCTACGCGTGTCCCAGGGAGAAGGTGCCATATACTCAACCCTGTCCAACAACCCTTTGGGGAGACCATCTTCAACTAAAGTCTTGTTTCTCTAAGTTGGATAGTGTTTGAAAACCCACGTAGGGAACTATGAGGGAAGGACCATCTAGTCAACTGTGAAACCACAGTGTGGTGAAACCACCTTTCGACCACCATCTGATTTCCCTAATTCAGAAGTGTTTGAAAACCGATGCACGTCCCAGTCAGAGTGTGCCATGTACTCAACTCTGTGAAACAACACTGGGGGATCAACATCTTTCGATTCACATCATGTTTCAGTAAGTTAGAAGTGTTTGCAGACCCGTGCTGGGGACTGTGAGGAAAGTGATCTAAACCCGACTCTGTGAAAAATACTGTGGAGAAACCCTCTTTTCAAGTAACATCTAGCGTCTGTTAGGAGTGTTTGACTACTATGAGGGGCCTATGCCTAAAGTGCCGTGTACTCAGCTCTGTGAAACGAACACTGTGGGGAACCATCCTTCAACTAACATTTTGCTTCCCAGTTAGCATGCTGGGAACTATGAGCTCGGCTCCTTGGGTGGGAGGGGAAATACTGTGGGGGAAACTCTCTTTCAAGTCACATCTGGTTTCACTTGGCCAGAAGTGTGTGAAGACCTACGCGGGGCCTTGGCCTAAAGTGCTGCCATGTACTCAACTCTGGCAAACAACACCGTGGGGAAAGCATCCTTCAACTAACACCTTGTTTCACTAAGTTACAAGTGTTTCAAAGCCATGCCAGGCCGACACCGAAACTTCTGCCATGTACCCATCCCTGTGAAACAACAGTGTGGTGAAACCATCTGTCAACTAACATGGGGTTTCACTCAGTGAGAACTGTTTGAAAACACAGGCAGGGCTTACAGCGAGAGTGTAGGAAACCGTATGAAACACCCTGGGGCATACGTCTTTCAACTAACTTGTTTCTCTACGCATTGGACGTGTTTGAAAATATATACGGGGCTTAAAGGGAAAGTACCGTATGTGTACTCAACTCTGTGATAAAACACTGTGGACAAAGCATCGTTCAACTAGCCTCTTGTTCCCCAGCTGAGAAGTGATGGAAAAGCTAGGCCTGAATGCATAATGACAGTACCGTACACTCCGCGCCTTGAAAATCAACCACGAAGAAACCATCTTTCGCCTGACATCCTGTTTCACTACGTTAGACATGGTTGAAACCCTATTCGAGGAACTCTAAGGAAAGTTCCACACCCTCAATCCTGGGAGACAACAGTGCGGAGAACCTGCCTCTCAACCAACACACCGAATTCTCTTGTTTCACACCCACCGCACTATAACCGACACTATAACCAACTCACCAAGGTCTACGCACCAAACACACTCCGCACACCTACCTCTTCTTACACAACACAAACACCGCACTTCCGTCTGCCACAGTGCCTAAGAAACACATAAACACCAACACGCCGCACAGAGACAGAACATACCACCACAACACACTGCAAGTACCACACGCATTCAAACCTCCCACGTGCCACACGATTCCACTGCTTTCAAAATCGCATTGGACACACACCCTACGTATAAACGACATGCGCAATTTACATGGAACATACCCAAAGCACGTCACATACACAAAATATCCGTCACATAGTCCAGACACCACACACACCACACGACCTCTACAGCACACGCAGTCCACCCCCACACACACTTTCACATATACCATGCACAGAAATGCACACAGCACACGTACACCAGAGACGTACTGCTGATAGTCCACATACACATGCCCTTTCCATACACCGCACACCTAGCAAACACAACACACCTCAGTGCTCCACATACCCCCTGCTACATCTCTGCTGCCCCTATCTGCCGATAGGATGGCAGGAAAGACATCCAAAGCCAGGGCTTTCCCCTCTCTACTTGAAGGAATAATGGAGGCCTCATGATGGCAGTGCTGCGGGTGTGGCCCGGAGAGCGGTCCCTTTCCCGAAGCCCGTGGCTGTTTCTAATTCCTGAGAGCGTCAACTTGCTGAACGACTGTGCTAGTCCCTTCACTCACCACGGTCTCCCGTTCCCATCTGTGATGGAAGACCTCTAGCACGCCAACTATCATTTTCAACCCCTTTGCTCTACTTCCAAAAGAGTTTCTCCCTGGGCTTCATTCCAAGTGAGTCTCTCAGAGGAACAGCCTCCGCTTTCAAGTGGAGAGCGTGGCGAAGTCCCTGTGAGTGTGCAATGGGTTTTCCCAAAGGACCACCCCTTCGTCTGGTTTCAGAGGTATACCGACATCACGAGGCCTGGGTCATTGCAAGATGCCCGGTGGAGAAAGTTGGTAGGTATGCCATTGGAGCAGAGGTTGCAGTGCCCGTCAATGGGCCGAGAAGAAATGAAGATGACGAAGACCTCATCTTTCCAGAATGATCCAGTTCCCCTAGGGAACGTCGAGCTTTGGTGCGCCTCCTTGTCATTTTCTTCCCCTGGCTGTCCTTCGGCATAACTTTTTTGCTCTCACGTAGGGGCCACAGAACTGTCCCTCACTTAGCTGGCACTCTGGGGTGAGCCACAGACTCCCACTCTGGCCCTGTGCTCAAGTGAGGGCTTTTCGGCTCTGCTATACCGAAGGAACAATGGCCTCCGACAGGATGCGGCTTGGCCTGCTCTGGTGGAGGAGGCGAACGGGGAGCTGTCTGGCTTCGCTCACCGGCTTGACTGAGTGGGTTTCATTTTAAGCAGTAGACAGTTTACACATGGGCAGTATGAACCAAGTGTGGGTCACTATGAGAAGAGCCCCTTCCAGAAGAGGGAATAAAGTCCTTGTTCCGGACACCTGAGCAAGAGCCAGCAGCAGCACCCAATAGCTACATCTCAAACTCTGCTGCCTCCAACAACCGACAGAGATCCTGGAAGGGACAGACAAAGCTAGCAATCTCTAGCTCCTGAAGAAAGACTGCAGGCCTCTTGATGGCAAGGTTCCTGTGTGTAGTCTTTCAGAGGGCTCCCTTTGCCTAGGCTGACAGGCATCTCTTACTCCTGATACAACCAGGTTGACGGGAGACTGACAGTCATCTCAGTCTCAACATTCTCCAAATGTCGGCTCCGATGAAGAACACAGGCACTCTGTGTCTCCATGGACACAACTTGGTTCTCTGTTTGAGAAGAAAATAAGGCTTTATTTACACCCAGTGTCTGAGAGACATACTGACTTCCTTCAAGATGGAGTCTGCCAGTGTCCACGTCACGGTGATGTAGGTTTTGCTTGGGCCCCTCTCAATGTGCTATCAGAAATGTGTGGCCAACCAAAACCCTAGCGTATTGGAAGGTGCCCAGGGACAATGCTTGTGGGGAGGCCAATCCACCAGTGAGGGGCAGATCCCACCTCCCTCGTGAGAGAGACGAGAGAAAGAGAAGGCCGAGATCTATTTCCTAGATTTCCACCAAGGCCCTTTGTTAATGCAGGACCACGATTGACCTCGTAGGGATTCTGATCCCACTGCTGTTTTTCTAACTTGTTCTCACGTCACACACCAAGACCAAGGGGCTCTCCCGTACCAAACAAAGTCCAAGGATGGCAGTTGAGTTTCCAGGCCTTTCCTGAGTCAATGCACAGCTCTCAGAGTCGGGTACCTGACAGGACAGCTAGCATAGCACGCCGATCCCTGATCCTGATGGATGGACAGAGCCTCAGGCAGAGGAAGAGACAGGATGTGCCTGTGCAGCCTGCCCCATGACTTGACCAGAGAACTCAAAGTCTTTGGAACGTCTCCTGCACCAGGCCTTGTTCTCATCCCTCGATCCTCCCATGGAAGCACCTTCTTCATATCTCGGTGTCAGTGGGGCCCTCTCTTCTGATACGATGGACAGAGAAGCACACAAAAGGCCACAGTTTCCCTCTACTTCTTGAGGAGGAATGTGGGTCTCTTGTTCACAGGGCTCCGAGTGGCTCCCTTTGCACAACACCTGTAGCCCAATCCCGCAAAAGGTCTTCTGATTTGTGAGCAAGCCAGCCTGCTAATATATCGTGCTCGTCAGTTTGTTCTAAACGTTATCCCTTTCTCATCCTTAATGAAGAACCCTTGCCCTAGGCTGATCGAATCTCACGATACTGCTGTTTATATGTCAAGGTGTGCCTTGGGCCCCATACGTTTCAGTCTTGCACAGTAATAGATCGGTCGTGCAAAGGTCCAGTGTGGACCAGCCCGTGGGTCGTATGTTAGAGGTGGAGGTAAAGGGGCCGGCATATTGGTTTCAGGACTACATGGACATCCGGAGCGTCAGGGCAAGGTAAGGGGTCCAGCCGAGATCTGTTTGTGTGGAGGATGGGCCAGAGGTATTAGGCGCACGCTGGCCTCCACGCTGGGCCTAGGGGGGAAGGAAGCTTAACGTGTCCGGTCCACGTTGATCACATTCCCATTCGCTGGAAATGTTGCACACCTGGGTCCTGGCTGCAGCCATTCACTTTCCCATTCACATTGACGAGTCTTTGTGACTCGTTCTTTGTTCACCCTTCTGAACCGTGGAGCTGGCACTCACTCAGCAGGCACCAAGGGGTGGGCGTCGGCTACCCACCTGGTCCCCTGCTCAGTGACAGCCATGAGCATCAGCTACCCCAAAGGAGGATAGCCCTCGTATCCCTGAGCTTGGTGATGGGCTGTTTGTAGCAAGAGGTGGGGAAAGGAGCAAACTTGCCTCATTGCTCTGCCTGATTGATGGAGGGGCCTTCCTTCTGAAAAGCACAAAGTTCACACAAGAGCAGGAGGCTCCAGGAGCTGGTCAGCTCAGAAAGAGCCCTTTACACCAAGAGGGCGCCGATGCCCCTTTGCACTCTCTGGGGCAACAATGGGGGCCACGTGGCGGCCACAGCACTGTCACAGCTCACTCCGTTCAAAGATGGGAAAAGGAAGAAAAGCAGACAAAGCCCAGGACTCTCCAGGTCCTTGTTCCACTGTTTTCAGTACATGGCACTTCCCGAACGCATAGGACCCTCATAGGGTTGGGAAATTTTCCCCAATGAAACCAGAAGTTCCTTGAAAAGCGCCTTCTCGACCGTCTTGTTTCACAGAGTTGAGTATATATGGCCCCTCACGCCTAGACCCCGCATGGGTTTTCCTAAACTTAGTGACACAAGATGTTAGATGGGAGATCGTCCGTCCACAGTATTCTCTCACAGTGTCGAGTAAATGTCCCTTTGCACATCGATCCCCAACCAAGGTTTTCACACACTTCTACCTTAGTGAAAAAAGATGTCAGTAGCAAGAGGTTTTCCGCAAAGTGCAGTTTGACGGAGCTGAGTTCTAAGACAGTTTCGGCAAGCGTCTTCATGCTTTTTCGAACACTTCTAACTCAGTAAGCCGAGGTGTTATTGGAAAGACAGTTTCCCCACAGTGTTGTTTCACAGTTAGGTATATGACACTATTCGCCTAGGCCCCGCAGGCATATTCAAACACTTGTAACTTAGTGAAACCAGATTTCAGGTGAAGGAAGGTTTTTCCCACAGTGCCTTTTCGCAGAGTTAAGTGCTTGCCTCCTTCTTGGTAGGTCGTGCAAAAGAGTTGAAACCGTTTTTTTTGTTTTTTTGGTTTTTTTGGTTTTTGGTTTTTTTTTTTTTTTTTTTTTTTTTTTTGGCTTGGGGAAATCGGATGTTAGGTGAAAGATTTCTAACTGAGTGAAACGAGATGTTAGTTGAGAGATGGTATGGCGACCGTGTTGTTTCACCGAGTTGAGTATCTAGCGCACACCGTGTAGGCGCTGCATTTGTTTTCAGAGTTCTCACGTAGTGAAACCTGATGTTGGAAAGCTTGTCACCACAGGGCTGTTTCACAGAAGTGAATATATGGCGCTTTCGACACAAGCCCCGCAGTTTGTCAAACAGTGAAACGAGATGTTAGTTGCAAGATGGATTCCCCACACTGTTGCTTCACAGAGTTGAGTAAATGGCACTTACCGTGTCGGCTCCGCATAGGCTTTCCAAGAGTTTTCAGTGAGTGAAATCTGATGTTGGTTGAGTGCTTCACCGCGGTGTGGGTGGACAGAGTGGTGTATATGGCACTTAATGTGTTGGACCCCTGCGGGGTTTCAAACCCACCAAACATAGTGAAAGCTGCCGTGTGCTGGTGAAGTTTCAGCACGCTGTTGTTGCGCAGAGTTGAGTACATGGCACTCTCGTCATTGGCCCCTCATAGGTTTTCAAACACTTGTAAGTTGGGAAACAAGTTGTCAGTTGAAGGATGGTTTCCCCACAGTATCCTTTGCCAGAGTTGAGCAAACGGCACTATCCTCTGTGGCCCCGCATACACTGTACCCAAACCTTTCTAACTTAGTGCAACCAGATATGGGGTGATGGTTTCCCCACAGAGTTGAGGGTATGGCACTTTCCGTGTAGGTCTTGCGAAGGATCTCAAAGCATTTTGCCTTTGTGACACCAGATGTTAGTTAGGTGAAAGGTGCTTTCTCCACATTGTTTCTCTCAGATTTAAGTATACAGCCCTTACCGTGTAGGTCCCGCATAGGTTTGGAAAGAGTGCCCACTCAGTGAAACCAGATGTTAGTTGAACGTTGGTTCGCCCCCGGTACTCTCTCACGCCCTCGAGTATCTGTCACTTTCCTCATCGCTCCCCGCATAGGTTTTGAAACACTTCTCACTTAGTGCGACGAGATTTTAGTTGAGAGAACGTCTCTCCACCATATTTTCACACAGGATGGAGTGTATGTCACAGTCACCACTCCCCCCCCCCCCCCCCGCAAATGTTATCACAAACTTCGAACTTCGTGTTTGAAAAACCCATGCGGGGGCCTATGCGGATAGTGCCGTGTGCTGAACGCTGTGAAACAACACTGTGGGGAACGCATCTTCAGATATCATCTGGTTTCGCTCTTACAAGTGTCTATAAACCCATGGGGGTCCGCCACGAAAGCGCCATAAGCTCAAGACTGTGAAACAACAGTGTCCCGACACTATCTTTCAACTACCGTCTGGCTTCAGTACGCTAAAAGTGTTTGAACGGTATGCGGGGCCTATTGGGATGCTACCATACGGTCAACTCTGTGAGGCAACACTGTGGTGAAACAACCTTTCAACTTACGTCTGGGTTCAGTAAGGGATTAAAACCCATAGGGTGCCTACAAGGGAGGCGCCATCTGCTCTCCTCTGTGAGGCAACACTGTGGGGGAACTAACAGTTCAACTAAACGTTCAACTAACGTTCAACGAACGCCTCGTTTCAGTAAGTTAGAAATGTTTGGAAAACTTGCGGGGCCTTTGCCGAAAATGCCTTATAGTCTCTCAAACGGCACCATGCGGAAACCATCATCTGTCAACTAACATGTCGTATCGCCAAGTTAGACACGGTTGAATACCCGTGTGGGGAACGATGTGCAAAGTGACATATACTCGACACGGTGGGAGAATAGTGTGGACGAACCATCTTTCAACTAACATCTTGTTTCCCTGAGTTGGACGTGTTTGCAAACCTAAGGGGGCCTAGGAGGGAAGTGCCATATACTGCGATCTGTAGAGCCGCACTGTGGGGAAACCATCTTTCAACTGACACCTTGGCTCACCAAGTTAGAAGTGTTTGAAAAACCCGTGCGACACCTACAAGGAAAGTGCCCTAGAGGCAACACTGTGAAACAACACTGTGTAGGAATCTTTGAACTCATATCATGTGTCACTGTTACAAGTGGAGAAATCCTGGGTCTGTTAGTATAAAGAACGCGCCGTTGGCTTAACTTTGTGAAACGTCATTGTAGGGAAACTAACTTTCCAAAACCACTGGTTCAACTAAGTTGGAAGTGTTGGAAAACCCATGAGGGGCCTACACGGAAAGTGCCGGATACTCAACTCTGTCACACATCACTGTGCTGAAACCGTTGTGAAACAAATATCTGGCTTCACAAGTGTAGAAGTGTTCGAAAACTTCTGTGGGGCTCATGAGGAAAGTGCCATTATCCTCTGTCGAACAGCACGTAGGGGGAAAGGTCTGCCCACTGACATCACGTTTCACTAAGTTACACGTCTTTGAAAACCTATGTGGAGCTTACGCGGAAAGCGCCATATACTCAAGGGTGTCAAGGAGCACTATGGGGGAAGCCCTCTGGCTCCTTCCATCTCCTTCCGCTAAGAATTGGTGGAAAATAATGTGTTGCCTAGGAGGATAGTGCCGTACACTCAACTCTGTGAAACAACACTGTGGGGAAAGCTTCTTTCAACTACCACCCGCTGTCCCCAAGTGAGACGTGCTCGAAAACTCTCCCGCACCTGTGCGGAAAGTGCCGTGTACTCAGCACCGTGGACCCCTGTGGGGAAACTGTTTCTCAAGTAACATTTCGTTTCACGAAGTTAGAAGCGCTTGAAGACCTCTGCGGAACCTATGGGGAAAGTGCCATACACTCAACCCGGTCAAGCAGCACTTTGGGGAACCAACCTATCTTTCACCTGACTTCTCGTTTCACCTGAGTGAGAACTCTCTGAAAAACCTATGCGGGCCCTACAGGGTAAGTGTCATATACTCAACTCTGTGAAACAACACTGTGCGGAAACCATCTTTCAACTAACACGTCGTTTCACTAGGGTAGAAGTGTTTGAAACCCTATGCGGGACCTAGGCGGAAAGCAGCATATACCGTAATCTGGGAACTACACTGTGGGGAAACCCGTCTTTCAGCTAACATCTTGTTTCGCTAAGGGAGAAGGGTTGGAAAACTTGTGCGCGGCCTATGCCGGAAGGGACATATACCCAACTTTGTGAAAGAAACAAACAAACAAACAAACAAAACACAACACCACCGTGGAGGCGCAGCGTCTTTCAACTCACATCTGGTTTCACAAAGTAAGTTAAGATAGTGTGAAAACTTATGAATCACTCACAGGGAAAGGGCCACACACTCAACTCTGGGAAACAACACTGTGGGGAAAACATCTTTCACCTAATATCTGGTCTCACTAAGTGAAAAGTGTTTTTGACTACACATGCGGGGCCTAGGCAGACAGTGCCATAGACGCAACTCTGTGAAACAACACTGGGGTGAAAGAATCTTTCAACAAACATCTGGTTTCTCTAGGTTCGGTGTGTTTGAAACCCCTTACGGGGCCATCACGTAAAGTGCCATACACTCCGCTCTGAAATAACAGCGTGGTAAAACATCCTTTCACCTCACATCTGATTTCACTGAGAACTGTTTGAAAACCGATGCGTGTGGGGAGGGGGCTACACGGCAAGTGCCATATACGCAACTCTAAGAAGCAACATTGGGGGTGGGGGCGGGGGCGGGGGGGGTGGGGGGAAACCATCTTGCAACTAAACGTCTCGTTTTCACTAGGTCAGTAGGGTCTGAAAGACTAGGCGGGGCCGGTGCCGAAAGTGCCACACACCCAGTTCTATCACGCTGCGCTGTGCGGAAACCATCTTTCAACTCAATGTTGCACCACGGAGTTCGAAATGTCGGACAACCCATGCACGGAACGATGTGGAAAGGGACATATACCCGACACTGTGAGAGACTCCTGTGGACCAACCATCTTTCCGCTAACATCTCGTTTCACCAAGTTAGAAGTGTTTGAAAAACCTATGCAGGGCCTGTTCCGAAAGTGTCACACTCTTTGAAAGCACTCTTGGAAACAACACCGCGGCGACACAATCTTTCAACTAACATCTGGTTTCGCTAATTAGGTGAGCACCGCTTGAAACCTATGCGGGGACTACTACAGGGTAAGTGCCCTATACGCAACGCGGAGTAACAACACTGAGGGGAAACCATCTTTCAACTAACATCTCCTTTCGCTGTGACAAGGGTTTGAGAAAATAAGCGCGGCCTATGCCCAACGTGCCACACACTCAACTCTCAAACTGCACTTTGCGGAAACCAGCTTTCAACTAACATCTTGTATCGCTGAGTGAGAATTGTTAAAAACCTATGCCGGGAACGATGAGGAAAAGGACATACAGCCGAGACTGGCAGACAATACCGTGGACAAAACCGTCTTTCAAAGAGCCTCTTGTTTCACTAAGATAGAAGCGTCTGAAAGCCCACGCAAGGGAAGTATGAGGACTGTGCCGTAAAACAACAGTGTTGCCGAACCATCTTTCCACTTAACAGCGTGTTTCACTAAGTGAGAAGTGTTGGAAATCTATCGGGAGTCTAAGCGGAAAGTGCCATCTACTCGACCGTGCGAAAACACTGTGAGGAAGCCATCCTTCAACTACTATCTTGTTTCATGACCTTGGCAGTTGTTGGACAACCCTGCACAGCCTATGAGGAAAGTTACATGTACTCAACTGTGTCAAGTAGCACTTTGGGGAACCTATCTTTCAACTACCGTCTCCTTTCCCTAAGGTAGAAGTGTTTGAAATCCCTGGCGGGGACTATGCGGAGAGTGCCATATCCTCTACTCTGTGAAACACTGTGGGGATACCGTGTTGCAAGGAAGCTCTCTTGTCACAAAGTTAGGCGTGGTGGTAACCATATACCGGGGCCTGGGCAGAGTGCCATATACTGAACTCTGTGAAACAACATTGTAGGGAAACCATCTTTCAACTGGCATGTCCTTTCACGACGTTAGAGGTGTTTGAAGAGCAATGCGGGGACTAGGCAGAGAGCGTCGTATGCTGGATTCTGTGAAACAACACTGCGGGGAAACGCTCTTTCCACTAACTATCTCGTTTCACTAAGTTAGAATCTCTCTTTCAACTCTTTTCTTGATTTCGCCAGGTGAGAACTGTTTGCAAACCTATTCGGGGCCTAGGCCAAAAGAGCCATATGCTCAGCCGCGTCGACCGGCACTTTGCAAAAACAATCTGTCAGCTAACATCTTGTTTCCCTAAGTTAGAAGTATCTGAAAACATACGCGGGGAACGCTGCAGAAAGTGACATATACACACGACTCTGTGAGAGAATACTGTGGACAAAACCACCTTTCAACTCCCATCTCGTGTCACTAAGAAGGATTTGAAAACCTATGCGGGAACTAAGCGGAAAGGTCCATATACTCAACTATGTGCGAAAGCACTGTGGACAAAGCATCTTTCACCTAACACCTGGCTTCAAGTTAAAATAGTTTGACAACCTGTGGATCCCCTACAAGGAAAGAGCCGTATGCTCAACTCCCGAAACATCACTTGAGTAGGAACCACGTTTCATCTAGGATCGGATTTCACTAAATTAGAACAGTTTGACTACACGTGCGGGGCCTAGGCACATAGTGCGATATGCTCCACTCTGTGAAACAGCACTGTTTTGAAACACTCCTTCAACGCTCATCTGATTTCACTAAGTGAGACAGACCTCTTTGAAAACCCTTTCGGGGCCTATGCCAAAAGTGACCTATACTCCACTCTGTGAAAGAACACTGTGGTGAAACCGTCTTTCAACTCACATCTGGTTTCACTGAGTGAGGGAGACTTCTTTGAAAACCCAGGCGGGGCCTACACAGTAGGTGCCATATACACGAGTTTGTGCCAAAGCACCGTGGGGAAGCCATCTTTCAACTGCCACCTCGTTTCACCAAGTTGGAAGGGTTTCAAAAACTCTGCGGAGCCTGGGACGGAACCGCCATATACTCAGCTCTGTCTGGCAAACGGCACTTTGCGGAAACCGTCGTTCAACCAGCATTTCGTATCACTGCGTTCGAAGTGTTTGAAAACCTATACGGGGAACGATGTGGAAAGTGGCGTGCATTCGACCCTGGGAGAACACTGTGGACAAACCGTCTTTCAACTAACATCTTGTTTCACTAGATAGAAGCGTATTAAAACCTAGGCGGGGACTAGGTGGCCAGGGCCAGGTAATCAACTCTGCGAAAAAAAAAAACAGCATGGAGAAACAGCTTTCCACTAACTACCTAGTTTCACAAAGAAGACCCTGAAAAGCTATGCATGAGCTACTGTGGAAAGTGCCACGGACGCAACTCTGGAAACATCACGGTGGGGAAAGCATGTTTCCCCAAGAATCTGCTTTCACGAAGTGAGAAGCGCTTGAATACACATTCAGGACCAAGGCGGATGGTGCCATATACTCCCCTCTGGGAGACAACACTGTGGTGAAAGTCTCTTTCGACTCACTCCTGATTTCACCTTAGCGAGAACGGCTTGAAAATCTACGCGGGGCCTACAACGTAAGTGCCATTGACTCTACTCTGTGGAAACAACACTGAAGGGAAGCCATCACCCAAAATCTGGTTTCACTAAGTCACAAGTTCGTTGGAACATACATGGGTGGCCTAAGGGATAGTGCCTTTTACTCAACTCTGGCAAAGACACTCTGTGTGGAAACGATCCTTCAACGAACGTCTTGCTTCAGAAGTTAGAAGCGTTTGAAAAACTATGCGGGGCCAATGACGAACGTGCCGTACACCCAACTCTGAATGGAACAAACAGCGTGCGGAAACTATCCTTCAAAAACCATCAGGTTTCACTATGGGAGATGTGGTTCAAACCGCTCATGGGGCCGACACATAAAGCGCCTTATACACGCCACTCTGGCAATCTACACTGTGGTGAGACAGTCTTTCCACTAACATCTGAATTCACTGAGAACTGTTTGGACACGTCCAGTATGCGGGGCCTACGCGGTCAGTGCCATTCATCGACTCACCTCTGTTGAAGCAACGCTGTGGGGAAACCACGTTGCAGCTAACATCCCACTTCACTTCGTTGGAACTCCTTGACAAACTTGCGGGGCTTGCGGCGAAAGTGCCCAATGGTCAACTCTGTGACGCAACCCTGTGGTGAAAAACTTCCCAGTAACATCAGGTTTCACTAAGCGACAACTCTTTGAAGACAAGTGCGGCGCCTACAGGCCAAAGGCCATGTTCTCAACTCTGTGAAACAACGCTGTCGCCAGACCGTCTTTCCACTAACAACTCGGTTCCCTAACTTAGAAAGGCTTGAGAAATCGATGTGGGGAACGATCAGGACAGTGACATGTACTCGACGCCGTGAGAGAAGAATGTGGACAAACCATCTTTCCAACAACAACACTGTGGGGGAACCATCTTTCAAGTAACATCGCGTTTCCCTAACATTAAAAGGTTTCCAAAACTCTGTGGGGCCTATGCCCAAAGTGCAATAGACTCAACTCTGTCACACTGCACTTTGCGGAAAGCATCTTTCCACTAGTATCTTGCATCACTGAGTTAGACGTGTTTGAAACGCTACGCGGAAAACAATTAGGAAAGGGACTCATTGACACTGTGACGGATTACTGTGGAAAAGCCATTTTTCAACCAACATCTTGTTTCACTGTTAGAAGTGTTTGGAAACCTGTGCGCAGCTTAGGCAGAAAGCACGTGTTCTCAACTCTATGAGACAGCACTGTGGGATAAACATCCTTCAGTTAGCATCCTGTTTCACAAAGTGAAAACACTGTGGAGAAACAATCCTTCACTGAGTCGGAAGGGTTGGAATACACATGCGGGGCCCAGAGGGCGAGTGCCATGTGCTCGACTCTGTGAAACAACAACACCGTGGGGAAACCGTCTTTCAACTAACATCTCGGTTCACTCAGTCAGAAGTGTCTGAAAATGTCTGCGGGACCTGTGCCGAAAATGCCTTCTATAGCACTTGGCGGAAACGGTCTTTCAAGGACCATCTTTCATCACTGAGGTAGAAGTGCTTGAAAACCTTTGTGGGGATCGATGGGGAAAGGGACACGTGGAAAGTGCCATGTACTGAAATCGGCGGAACAACACTGTGGGGGAAACCATCTTTCCACTCACATCGCTAGGGGAGCCGTGTATGAAAACCTACGCCCGCCCTATGAGGAAAGTACCATACACTCACCTTTGTGAGAGCACACTGTGGGGAAAGCACCTTTCACCTGACATCTGGTTTTACAACGTTAACGTAGTGTGAAAACCCCAAGCGTGACCTACATGGAAAGTGCCAAATACTCAACCCCCTGAAACAAGACTGTTGGGGGAGGCGCTCTTTCACCTAAACTTCGTTTCCCTGAGTTTGAAGTGTTTGAAGACGCACGCGAGGCCTATGGACCCAGTGCAATAGCCTCACCTCTCTGAAAGAAGCCTGTAGAGAAAGCATCTTTCAACTAACGTCTGGTGCCCCGAAGTTAGAAGTGTTTGAAAGCCCACACGGGGGCGATGCGCATAGTGCCATATGACCCTGTGAAACAGCCTTGTGGGGAAACCTCTTCAACCACCATCTTGTTTCACTAAGTAACCTACGCGTGTCCCAGGGAGAAGGTGCCATATACTCAACCCTGTCCAACAACCCTTTGGGGAGACCATCTTCAACTAAAGTCTTGTTTCTCTAAGTTGGATAGTGTTTGAAAACCCACGTAGGGAACTATGAGGGAAGGACCATCTAGTCAACTGTGAAACCACAGTGTGGTGAAACCACCTTTCGACCACCATCTGATTTCCCTAATTCAGAAGTGTTTGAAAACCGATGCACGTCCCAGTCAGAGTGTGCCATGTACTCAACTCTGTGAAACAACACTGGGGGATCAACATCTTTCGATTCACATCATGTTTCAGTAAGTTAGAAGTGTTTGCAGACCCGTGCTGGGGACTGTGAGGAAAGTGATCTAAACCCGACTCTGTGAAAAATACTGTGGAGAAACCCTCTTTTCAAGTAACATCTAGCGTCTGTTAGGAGTGTTTGACTACTATGAGGGGCCTATGCCTAAAGTGCCGTGTACTCAGCTCTGTGAAACGAACACTGTGGGGAACCATCCTTCAACTAACATTTTGCTTCCCAGTTAGCATGCTGGGAACTATGAGCTCGGCTCCTTGGGTGGGAGGGGAAATACTGTGGGGGAAACTCTCTTTCAAGTCACATCTGGTTTCACTTGGCCAGAAGTGTGTGAAGACCTACGCGGGGCCTTGGCCTAAAGTGCTGCCATGTACTCAACTCTGGCAAACAACACCGTGGGGAAAGCATCCTTCAACTAACACCTTGTTTCACTAAGTTACAAGTGTTTCAAAGCCATGCCAGGCCGACACCGAAACTTCTGCCATGTACCCATCCCTGTGAAACAACAGTGTGGTGAAACCATCTGTCAACTAACATGGGGTTTCACTCAGTGAGAACTGTTTGAAAACACAGGCAGGGCTTACAGCGAGAGTGTAGGAAACCGTATGAAACACCCTGGGGCATACGTCTTTCAACTAACTTGTTTCTCTACGCATTGGACGTGTTTGAAAATATATACGGGGCTTAAAGGGAAAGTACCGTATGTGTACTCAACTCTGTGATAAAACACTGTGGACAAAGCATCGTTCAACTAGCCTCTTGTTCCCCAGCTGAGAAGTGATGGAAAAGCTAGGCCTGAATGCATAATGACAGTACCGTACACTCCGCGCCTTGAAAATCAACCACGAAGAAACCATCTTTCGCCTGACATCCTGTTTCACTACGTTAGACATGGTTGAAACCCTATTCGAGGAACTCTAAGGAAAGTTCCACACCCTCAATCCTGGGAGACAACAGTGCGGAGAACCTGCCTCTCAACCAACACACCGAATTCTCTTGTTTCACACCCACCGCACTATAACCGACACTATAACCAACTCACCAAGGTCTACGCACCAAACACACTCCGCACACCTACCTCTTCTTACACAACACAAACACCGCACTTCCGTCTGCCACAGTGCCTAAGAAACACATAAACACCAACACGCCGCACAGAGACAGAACATACCACCACAACACACTGCAAGTACCACACGCATTCAAACCTCCCACGTGCCACACGATTCCACTGCTTTCAAAATCGCATTGGACACACACCCTACGTATAAACGACATGCGCAATTTACATGGAACATACCCAAAGCACGTCACATACACAAAATATCCGTCACATAGTCCAGACACCACACACACCACACGACCTCTACAGCACACGCAGTCCACCCCCACACACACTTTCACATATACCATGCACAGAAATGCACACAGCACACGTACACCAGAGACGTACTGCTGATAGTCCACATACACATGCCCTTTCCATACACCGCACACCTAGCAAACACAACACACCTCAGTGCTCCACATACCCCCTGCTACATCTCTGCTGCCCCTATCTGCCGATAGGATGGCAGGAAAGACATCCAAAGCCAGGGCTTTCCCCTCTCTACTTGAAGGAATAATGGAGGCCTCATGATGGCAGTGCTGCGGGTGTGGCCCGGAGAGCGGTCCCTTTCCCGAAGCCCGTGGCTGTTTCTAATTCCTGAGAGCGTCAACTTGCTGAACGACTGTGCTAGTCCCTTCACTCACCACGGTCTCCCGTTCCCATCTGTGATGGAAGACCTCTAGCACGCCAACTATCATTTTCAACCCCTTTGCTCTACTTCCAAAAGAGTTTCTCCCTGGGCTTCATTCCAAGTGAGTCTCTCAGAGGAACAGCCTCCGCTTTCAAGTGGAGAGCGTGGCGAAGTCCCTGTGAGTGTGCAATGGGTTTTCCCAAAGGACCACCCCTTCGTCTGGTTTCAGAGGTATACCGACATCACGAGGCCTGGGTCATTGCAAGATGCCCGGTGGAGAAAGTTGGTAGGTATGCCATTGGAGCAGAGGTTGCAGTGCCCGTCAATGGGCCGAGAAGAAATGAAGATGACGAAGACCTCATCTTTCCAGAATGATCCAGTTCCCCTAGGGAACGTCGAGCTTTGGTGCGCCTCCTTGTCATTTTCTTCCCCTGGCTGTCCTTCGGCATAACTTTTTTGCTCTCACGTAGGGGCCACAGAACTGTCCCTCACTTAGCTGGCACTCTGGGGTGAGCCACAGACTCCCACTCTGGCCCTGTGCTCAAGTGAGGGCTTTTCGGCTCTGCTATACCGAAGGAACAATGGCCTCCGACAGGATGCGGCTTGGCCTGCTCTGGTGGAGGAGGCGAACGGGGAGCTGTCTGGCTTCGCTCACCGGCTTGACTGAGTGGGTTTCATTTTAAGCAGTAGACAGTTTACACATGGGCAGTATGAACCAAGTGTGGGTCACTATGAGAAGAGCCCCTTCCAGAAGAGGGAATAAAGTCCTTGTTCCGGACACCTGAGCAAGAGCCAGCAGCAGCACCCAATAGCTACATCTCAAACTCTGCTGCCTCCAACAACCGACAGAGATCCTGGAAGGGACAGACAAAGCTAGCAATCTCTAGCTCCTGAAGAAAGACTGCAGGCCTCTTGATGGCAAGGTTCCTGTGTGTAGTCTTTCAGAGGGCTCCCTTTGCCTAGGCTGACAGGCATCTCTTACTCCTGATACAACCAGGTTGACGGGAGACTGACAGTCATCTCAGTCTCAACATTCTCCAAATGTCGGCTCCGATGAAGAACACAGGCACTCTGTGTCTCCATGGACACAACTTGGTTCTCTGTTTGAGAAGAAAATAAGGCTTTATTTACACCCAGTGTCTGAGAGACATACTGACTTCCTTCAAGATGGAGTCTGCCAGTGTCCACGTCACGGTGATGTAGGTTTTGCTTGGGCCCCTCTCAATGTGCTATCAGAAATGTGTGGCCAACCAAAACCCTAGCGTATTGGAAGGTGCCCAGGGACAATGCTTGTGGGGAGGCCAATCCACCAGTGAGGGGCAGATCCCACCTCCCTCGTGAGAGAGACGAGAGAAAGAGAAGGCCGAGATCTATTTCCTAGATTTCCACCAAGGCCCTTTGTTAATGCAGGACCACGATTGACCTCGTAGGGATTCTGATCCCACTGCTGTTTTTCTAACTTGTTCTCACGTCACACACCAAGACCAAGGGGCTCTCCCGTACCAAACAAAGTCCAAGGATGGCAGTTGAGTTTCCAGGCCTTTCCTGAGTCAATGCACAGCTCTCAGAGTCGGGTACCTGACAGGACAGCTAGCATAGCACGCCGATCCCTGATCCTGATGGATGGACAGAGCCTCAGGCAGAGGAAGAGACAGGATGTGCCTGTGCAGCCTGCCCCATGACTTGACCAGAGAACTCAAAGTCTTTGGAACGTCTCCTGCACCAGGCCTTGTTCTCATCCCTCGATCCTCCCATGGAAGCACCTTCTTCATATCTCGGTGTCAGTGGGGCCCTCTCTTCTGATACGATGGACAGAGAAGCACACAAAAGGCCACAGTTTCCCTCTACTTCTTGAGGAGGAATGTGGGTCTCTTGTTCACAGGGCTCCGAGTGGCTCCCTTTGCACAACACCTGTAGCCCAATCCCGCAAAAGGTCTTCTGATTTGTGAGCAAGCCAGCCTGCTAATATATCGTGCTCGTCAGTTTGTTCTAAACGTTATCCCTTTCTCATCCTTAATGAAGAACCCTTGCCCTAGGCTGATCGAATCTCACGATACTGCTGTTTATATGTCAAGGTGTGCCTTGGGCCCCATACGTTTCAGTCTTGCACAGTAATAGATCGGTCGTGCAAAGGTCCAGTGTGGACCAGCCCGTGGGTCGTATGTTAGAGGTGGAGGTAAAGGGGCCGGCATATTGGTTTCAGGACTACATGGACATCCGGAGCGTCAGGGCAAGGTAAGGGGTCCAGCCGAGATCTGTTTGTGTGGAGGATGGGCCAGAGGTATTAGGCGCACGCTGGCCTCCACGCTGGGCCTAGGGGGGAAGGAAGCTTAACGTGTCCGGTCCACGTTGATCACATTCCCATTCGCTGGAAATGTTGCACACCTGGGTCCTGGCTGCAGCCATTCACTTTCCCATTCACATTGACGAGTCTTTGTGACTCGTTCTTTGTTCACCCTTCTGAACCGTGGAGCTGGCACTCACTCAGCAGGCACCAAGGGGTGGGCGTCGGCTACCCACCTGGTCCCCTGCTCAGTGACAGCCATGAGCATCAGCTACCCCAAAGGAGGATAGCCCTCGTATCCCTGAGCTTGGTGATGGGCTGTTTGTAGCAAGAGGTGGGGAAAGGAGCAAACTTGCCTCATTGCTCTGCCTGATTGATGGAGGGGCCTTCCTTCTGAAAAGCACAAAGTTCACACAAGAGCAGGAGGCTCCAGGAGCTGGTCAGCTCAGAAAGAGCCCTTTACACCAAGAGGGCGCCGATGCCCCTTTGCACTCTCTGGGGCAACAATGGGGGCCACGTGGCGGCCACAGCACTGTCACAGCTCACTCCGTTCAAAGATGGGAAAAGGAAGAAAAGCAGACAAAGCCCAGGACTCTCCAGGTCCTTGTTCCACTGTTTTCAGTACATGGCACTTCCCGAACGCATAGGACCCTCATAGGGTTGGGAAATTTTCCCCAATGAAACCAGAAGTTCCTTGAAAAGCGCCTTCTCGACCGTCTTGTTTCACAGAGTTGAGTATATATGGCCCCTCACGCCTAGACCCCGCATGGGTTTTCCTAAACTTAGTGACACAAGATGTTAGATGGGAGATCGTCCGTCCACAGTATTCTCTCACAGTGTCGAGTAAATGTCCCTTTGCACATCGATCCCCAACCAAGGTTTTCACACACTTCTACCTTAGTGAAAAAAGATGTCAGTAGCAAGAGGTTTTCCGCAAAGTGCAGTTTGACGGAGCTGAGTTCTAAGACAGTTTCGGCAAGCGTCTTCATGCTTTTTCGAACACTTCTAACTCAGTAAGCCGAGGTGTTATTGGAAAGACAGTTTCCCCACAGTGTTGTTTCACAGTTAGGTATATGACACTATTCGCCTAGGCCCCGCAGGCATATTCAAACACTTGTAACTTAGTGAAACCAGATTTCAGGTGAAGGAAGGTTTTTCCCACAGTGCCTTTTCGCAGAGTTAAGTGCTTGCCTCCTTCTTGGTAGGTCGTGCAAAAGAGTTGAAACCGTTTTTTTTGTTTTTTTGGTTTTTTTGGTTTTTGGTTTTTTTTTTTTTTTTTTTTTTTTTTTTTGGCTTGGGGAAATCGGATGTTAGGTGAAAGATTTCTAACTGAGTGAAACGAGATGTTAGTTGAGAGATGGTATGGCGACCGTGTTGTTTCACCGAGTTGAGTATCTAGCGCACACCGTGTAGGCGCTGCATTTGTTTTCAGAGTTCTCACGTAGTGAAACCTGATGTTGGAAAGCTTGTCACCACAGGGCTGTTTCACAGAAGTGAATATATGGCGCTTTCGACACAAGCCCCGCAGTTTGTCAAACAGTGAAACGAGATGTTAGTTGCAAGATGGATTCCCCACACTGTTGCTTCACAGAGTTGAGTAAATGGCACTTACCGTGTCGGCTCCGCATAGGCTTTCCAAGAGTTTTCAGTGAGTGAAATCTGATGTTGGTTGAGTGCTTCACCGCGGTGTGGGTGGACAGAGTGGTGTATATGGCACTTAATGTGTTGGACCCCTGCGGGGTTTCAAACCCACCAAACATAGTGAAAGCTGCCGTGTGCTGGTGAAGTTTCAGCACGCTGTTGTTGCGCAGAGTTGAGTACATGGCACTCTCGTCATTGGCCCCTCATAGGTTTTCAAACACTTGTAAGTTGGGAAACAAGTTGTCAGTTGAAGGATGGTTTCCCCACAGTATCCTTTGCCAGAGTTGAGCAAACGGCACTATCCTCTGTGGCCCCGCATACACTGTACCCAAACCTTTCTAACTTAGTGCAACCAGATATGGGGTGATGGTTTCCCCACAGAGTTGAGGGTATGGCACTTTCCGTGTAGGTCTTGCGAAGGATCTCAAAGCATTTTGCCTTTGTGACACCAGATGTTAGTTAGGTGAAAGGTGCTTTCTCCACATTGTTTCTCTCAGATTTAAGTATACAGCCCTTACCGTGTAGGTCCCGCATAGGTTTGGAAAGAGTGCCCACTCAGTGAAACCAGATGTTAGTTGAACGTTGGTTCGCCCCCGGTACTCTCTCACGCCCTCGAGTATCTGTCACTTTCCTCATCGCTCCCCGCATAGGTTTTGAAACACTTCTCACTTAGTGCGACGAGATTTTAGTTGAGAGAACGTCTCTCCACCATATTTTCACACAGGATGGAGTGTATGTCACAGTCACCACTCCCCCCCCCCCCCCCCGCAAATGTTATCACAAACTTCGAACTTCGTGTTTGAAAAACCCATGCGGGGGCCTATGCGGATAGTGCCGTGTGCTGAACGCTGTGAAACAACACTGTGGGGAACGCATCTTCAGATATCATCTGGTTTCGCTCTTACAAGTGTCTATAAACCCATGGGGGTCCGCCACGAAAGCGCCATAAGCTCAAGACTGTGAAACAACAGTGTCCCGACACTATCTTTCAACTACCGTCTGGCTTCAGTACGCTAAAAGTGTTTGAACGGTATGCGGGGCCTATTGGGATGCTACCATACGGTCAACTCTGTGAGGCAACACTGTGGTGAAACAACCTTTCAACTTACGTCTGGGTTCAGTAAGGGATTAAAACCCATAGGGTGCCTACAAGGGAGGCGCCATCTGCTCTCCTCTGTGAGGCAACACTGTGGGGGAACTAACAGTTCAACTAAACGTTCAACTAACGTTCAACGAACGCCTCGTTTCAGTAAGTTAGAAATGTTTGGAAAACTTGCGGGGCCTTTGCCGAAAATGCCTTATAGTCTCTCAAACGGCACCATGCGGAAACCATCATCTGTCAACTAACATGTCGTATCGCCAAGTTAGACACGGTTGAATACCCGTGTGGGGAACGATGTGCAAAGTGACATATACTCGACACGGTGGGAGAATAGTGTGGACGAACCATCTTTCAACTAACATCTTGTTTCCCTGAGTTGGACGTGTTTGCAAACCTAAGGGGGCCTAGGAGGGAAGTGCCATATACTGCGATCTGTAGAGCCGCACTGTGGGGAAACCATCTTTCAACTGACACCTTGGCTCACCAAGTTAGAAGTGTTTGAAAAACCCGTGCGACACCTACAAGGAAAGTGCCCTAGAGGCAACACTGTGAAACAACACTGTGTAGGAATCTTTGAACTCATATCATGTGTCACTGTTACAAGTGGAGAAATCCTGGGTCTGTTAGTATAAAGAACGCGCCGTTGGCTTAACTTTGTGAAACGTCATTGTAGGGAAACTAACTTTCCAAAACCACTGGTTCAACTAAGTTGGAAGTGTTGGAAAACCCATGAGGGGCCTACACGGAAAGTGCCGGATACTCAACTCTGTCACACATCACTGTGCTGAAACCGTTGTGAAACAAATATCTGGCTTCACAAGTGTAGAAGTGTTCGAAAACTTCTGTGGGGCTCATGAGGAAAGTGCCATTATCCTCTGTCGAACAGCACGTAGGGGGAAAGGTCTGCCCACTGACATCACGTTTCACTAAGTTACACGTCTTTGAAAACCTATGTGGAGCTTACGCGGAAAGCGCCATATACTCAAGGGTGTCAAGGAGCACTATGGGGGAAGCCCTCTGGCTCCTTCCATCTCCTTCCGCTAAGAATTGGTGGAAAATAATGTGTTGCCTAGGAGGATAGTGCCGTACACTCAACTCTGTGAAACAACACTGTGGGGAAAGCTTCTTTCAACTACCACCCGCTGTCCCCAAGTGAGACGTGCTCGAAAACTCTCCCGCACCTGTGCGGAAAGTGCCGTGTACTCAGCACCGTGGACCCCTGTGGGGAAACTGTTTCTCAAGTAACATTTCGTTTCACGAAGTTAGAAGCGCTTGAAGACCTCTGCGGAACCTATGGGGAAAGTGCCATACACTCAACCCGGTCAAGCAGCACTTTGGGGAACCAACCTATCTTTCACCTGACTTCTCGTTTCACCTGAGTGAGAACTCTCTGAAAAACCTATGCGGGCCCTACAGGGTAAGTGTCATATACTCAACTCTGTGAAACAACACTGTGCGGAAACCATCTTTCAACTAACACGTCGTTTCACTAGGGTAGAAGTGTTTGAAACCCTATGCGGGACCTAGGCGGAAAGCAGCATATACCGTAATCTGGGAACTACACTGTGGGGAAACCCGTCTTTCAGCTAACATCTTGTTTCGCTAAGGGAGAAGGGTTGGAAAACTTGTGCGCGGCCTATGCCGGAAGGGACATATACCCAACTTTGTGAAAGAAACAAACAAACAAACAAACAAAACACAACACCACCGTGGAGGCGCAGCGTCTTTCAACTCACATCTGGTTTCACAAAGTAAGTTAAGATAGTGTGAAAACTTATGAATCACTCACAGGGAAAGGGCCACACACTCAACTCTGGGAAACAACACTGTGGGGAAAACATCTTTCACCTAATATCTGGTCTCACTAAGTGAAAAGTGTTTTTGACTACACATGCGGGGCCTAGGCAGACAGTGCCATAGACGCAACTCTGTGAAACAACACTGGGGTGAAAGAATCTTTCAACAAACATCTGGTTTCTCTAGGTTCGGTGTGTTTGAAACCCCTTACGGGGCCATCACGTAAAGTGCCATACACTCCGCTCTGAAATAACAGCGTGGTAAAACATCCTTTCACCTCACATCTGATTTCACTGAGAACTGTTTGAAAACCGATGCGTGTGGGGAGGGGGCTACACGGCAAGTGCCATATACGCAACTCTAAGAAGCAACATTGGGGGTGGGGGCGGGGGCGGGGGGGGTGGGGGGAAACCATCTTGCAACTAAACGTCTCGTTTTCACTAGGTCAGTAGGGTCTGAAAGACTAGGCGGGGCCGGTGCCGAAAGTGCCACACACCCAGTTCTATCACGCTGCGCTGTGCGGAAACCATCTTTCAACTCAATGTTGCACCACGGAGTTCGAAATGTCGGACAACCCATGCACGGAACGATGTGGAAAGGGACATATACCCGACACTGTGAGAGACTCCTGTGGACCAACCATCTTTCCGCTAACATCTCGTTTCACCAAGTTAGAAGTGTTTGAAAAACCTATGCAGGGCCTGTTCCGAAAGTGTCACACTCTTTGAAAGCACTCTTGGAAACAACACCGCGGCGACACAATCTTTCAACTAACATCTGGTTTCGCTAATTAGGTGAGCACCGCTTGAAACCTATGCGGGGACTACTACAGGGTAAGTGCCCTATACGCAACGCGGAGTAACAACACTGAGGGGAAACCATCTTTCAACTAACATCTCCTTTCGCTGTGACAAGGGTTTGAGAAAATAAGCGCGGCCTATGCCCAACGTGCCACACACTCAACTCTCAAACTGCACTTTGCGGAAACCAGCTTTCAACTAACATCTTGTATCGCTGAGTGAGAATTGTTAAAAACCTATGCCGGGAACGATGAGGAAAAGGACATACAGCCGAGACTGGCAGACAATACCGTGGACAAAACCGTCTTTCAAAGAGCCTCTTGTTTCACTAAGATAGAAGCGTCTGAAAGCCCACGCAAGGGAAGTATGAGGACTGTGCCGTAAAACAACAGTGTTGCCGAACCATCTTTCCACTTAACAGCGTGTTTCACTAAGTGAGAAGTGTTGGAAATCTATCGGGAGTCTAAGCGGAAAGTGCCATCTACTCGACCGTGCGAAAACACTGTGAGGAAGCCATCCTTCAACTACTATCTTGTTTCATGACCTTGGCAGTTGTTGGACAACCCTGCACAGCCTATGAGGAAAGTTACATGTACTCAACTGTGTCAAGTAGCACTTTGGGGAACCTATCTTTCAACTACCGTCTCCTTTCCCTAAGGTAGAAGTGTTTGAAATCCCTGGCGGGGACTATGCGGAGAGTGCCATATCCTCTACTCTGTGAAACACTGTGGGGATACCGTGTTGCAAGGAAGCTCTCTTGTCACAAAGTTAGGCGTGGTGGTAACCATATACCGGGGCCTGGGCAGAGTGCCATATACTGAACTCTGTGAAACAACATTGTAGGGAAACCATCTTTCAACTGGCATGTCCTTTCACGACGTTAGAGGTGTTTGAAGAGCAATGCGGGGACTAGGCAGAGAGCGTCGTATGCTGGATTCTGTGAAACAACACTGCGGGGAAACGCTCTTTCCACTAACTATCTCGTTTCACTAAGTTAGAATCTCTCTTTCAACTCTTTTCTTGATTTCGCCAGGTGAGAACTGTTTGCAAACCTATTCGGGGCCTAGGCCAAAAGAGCCATATGCTCAGCCGCGTCGACCGGCACTTTGCAAAAACAATCTGTCAGCTAACATCTTGTTTCCCTAAGTTAGAAGTATCTGAAAACATACGCGGGGAACGCTGCAGAAAGTGACATATACACACGACTCTGTGAGAGAATACTGTGGACAAAACCACCTTTCAACTCCCATCTCGTGTCACTAAGAAGGATTTGAAAACCTATGCGGGAACTAAGCGGAAAGGTCCATATACTCAACTATGTGCGAAAGCACTGTGGACAAAGCATCTTTCACCTAACACCTGGCTTCAAGTTAAAATAGTTTGACAACCTGTGGATCCCCTACAAGGAAAGAGCCGTATGCTCAACTCCCGAAACATCACTTGAGTAGGAACCACGTTTCATCTAGGATCGGATTTCACTAAATTAGAACAGTTTGACTACACGTGCGGGGCCTAGGCACATAGTGCGATATGCTCCACTCTGTGAAACAGCACTGTTTTGAAACACTCCTTCAACGCTCATCTGATTTCACTAAGTGAGACAGACCTCTTTGAAAACCCTTTCGGGGCCTATGCCAAAAGTGACCTATACTCCACTCTGTGAAAGAACACTGTGGTGAAACCGTCTTTCAACTCACATCTGGTTTCACTGAGTGAGGGAGACTTCTTTGAAAACCCAGGCGGGGCCTACACAGTAGGTGCCATATACACGAGTTTGTGCCAAAGCACCGTGGGGAAGCCATCTTTCAACTGCCACCTCGTTTCACCAAGTTGGAAGGGTTTCAAAAACTCTGCGGAGCCTGGGACGGAACCGCCATATACTCAGCTCTGTCTGGCAAACGGCACTTTGCGGAAACCGTCGTTCAACCAGCATTTCGTATCACTGCGTTCGAAGTGTTTGAAAACCTATACGGGGAACGATGTGGAAAGTGGCGTGCATTCGACCCTGGGAGAACACTGTGGACAAACCGTCTTTCAACTAACATCTTGTTTCACTAGATAGAAGCGTATTAAAACCTAGGCGGGGACTAGGTGGCCAGGGCCAGGTAATCAACTCTGCGAAAAAAAAAAACAGCATGGAGAAACAGCTTTCCACTAACTACCTAGTTTCACAAAGAAGACCCTGAAAAGCTATGCATGAGCTACTGTGGAAAGTGCCACGGACGCAACTCTGGAAACATCACGGTGGGGAAAGCATGTTTCCCCAAGAATCTGCTTTCACGAAGTGAGAAGCGCTTGAATACACATTCAGGACCAAGGCGGATGGTGCCATATACTCCCCTCTGGGAGACAACACTGTGGTGAAAGTCTCTTTCGACTCACTCCTGATTTCACCTTAGCGAGAACGGCTTGAAAATCTACGCGGGGCCTACAACGTAAGTGCCATTGACTCTACTCTGTGGAAACAACACTGAAGGGAAGCCATCACCCAAAATCTGGTTTCACTAAGTCACAAGTTCGTTGGAACATACATGGGTGGCCTAAGGGATAGTGCCTTTTACTCAACTCTGGCAAAGACACTCTGTGTGGAAACGATCCTTCAACGAACGTCTTGCTTCAGAAGTTAGAAGCGTTTGAAAAACTATGCGGGGCCAATGACGAACGTGCCGTACACCCAACTCTGAATGGAACAAACAGCGTGCGGAAACTATCCTTCAAAAACCATCAGGTTTCACTATGGGAGATGTGGTTCAAACCGCTCATGGGGCCGACACATAAAGCGCCTTATACACGCCACTCTGGCAATCTACACTGTGGTGAGACAGTCTTTCCACTAACATCTGAATTCACTGAGAACTGTTTGGACACGTCCAGTATGCGGGGCCTACGCGGTCAGTGCCATTCATCGACTCACCTCTGTTGAAGCAACGCTGTGGGGAAACCACGTTGCAGCTAACATCCCACTTCACTTCGTTGGAACTCCTTGACAAACTTGCGGGGCTTGCGGCGAAAGTGCCCAATGGTCAACTCTGTGACGCAACCCTGTGGTGAAAAACTTCCCAGTAACATCAGGTTTCACTAAGCGACAACTCTTTGAAGACAAGTGCGGCGCCTACAGGCCAAAGGCCATGTTCTCAACTCTGTGAAACAACGCTGTCGCCAGACCGTCTTTCCACTAACAACTCGGTTCCCTAACTTAGAAAGGCTTGAGAAATCGATGTGGGGAACGATCAGGACAGTGACATGTACTCGACGCCGTGAGAGAAGAATGTGGACAAACCATCTTTCCAACAACAACACTGTGGGGGAACCATCTTTCAAGTAACATCGCGTTTCCCTAACATTAAAAGGTTTCCAAAACTCTGTGGGGCCTATGCCCAAAGTGCAATAGACTCAACTCTGTCACACTGCACTTTGCGGAAAGCATCTTTCCACTAGTATCTTGCATCACTGAGTTAGACGTGTTTGAAACGCTACGCGGAAAACAATTAGGAAAGGGACTCATTGACACTGTGACGGATTACTGTGGAAAAGCCATTTTTCAACCAACATCTTGTTTCACTGTTAGAAGTGTTTGGAAACCTGTGCGCAGCTTAGGCAGAAAGCACGTGTTCTCAACTCTATGAGACAGCACTGTGGGATAAACATCCTTCAGTTAGCATCCTGTTTCACAAAGTGAAAACACTGTGGAGAAACAATCCTTCACTGAGTCGGAAGGGTTGGAATACACATGCGGGGCCCAGAGGGCGAGTGCCATGTGCTCGACTCTGTGAAACAACAACACCGTGGGGAAACCGTCTTTCAACTAACATCTCGGTTCACTCAGTCAGAAGTGTCTGAAAATGTCTGCGGGACCTGTGCCGAAAATGCCTTCTATAGCACTTGGCGGAAACGGTCTTTCAAGGACCATCTTTCATCACTGAGGTAGAAGTGCTTGAAAACCTTTGTGGGGATCGATGGGGAAAGGGACACGTGGAAAGTGCCATGTACTGAAATCGGCGGAACAACACTGTGGGGGAAACCATCTTTCCACTCACATCGCTAGGGGAGCCGTGTATGAAAACCTACGCCCGCCCTATGAGGAAAGTACCATACACTCACCTTTGTGAGAGCACACTGTGGGGAAAGCACCTTTCACCTGACATCTGGTTTTACAACGTTAACGTAGTGTGAAAACCCCAAGCGTGACCTACATGGAAAGTGCCAAATACTCAACCCCCTGAAACAAGACTGTTGGGGGAGGCGCTCTTTCACCTAAACTTCGTTTCCCTGAGTTTGAAGTGTTTGAAGACGCACGCGAGGCCTATGGACCCAGTGCAATAGCCTCACCTCTCTGAAAGAAGCCTGTAGAGAAAGCATCTTTCAACTAACGTCTGGTGCCCCGAAGTTAGAAGTGTTTGAAAGCCCACACGGGGGCGATGCGCATAGTGCCATATGACCCTGTGAAACAGCCTTGTGGGGAAACCTCTTCAACCACCATCTTGTTTCACTAAGTAACCTACGCGTGTCCCAGGGAGAAGGTGCCATATACTCAACCCTGTCCAACAACCCTTTGGGGAGACCATCTTCAACTAAAGTCTTGTTTCTCTAAGTTGGATAGTGTTTGAAAACCCACGTAGGGAACTATGAGGGAAGGACCATCTAGTCAACTGTGAAACCACAGTGTGGTGAAACCACCTTTCGACCACCATCTGATTTCCCTAATTCAGAAGTGTTTGAAAACCGATGCACGTCCCAGTCAGAGTGTGCCATGTACTCAACTCTGTGAAACAACACTGGGGGATCAACATCTTTCGATTCACATCATGTTTCAGTAAGTTAGAAGTGTTTGCAGACCCGTGCTGGGGACTGTGAGGAAAGTGATCTAAACCCGACTCTGTGAAAAATACTGTGGAGAAACCCTCTTTTCAAGTAACATCTAGCGTCTGTTAGGAGTGTTTGACTACTATGAGGGGCCTATGCCTAAAGTGCCGTGTACTCAGCTCTGTGAAACGAACACTGTGGGGAACCATCCTTCAACTAACATTTTGCTTCCCAGTTAGCATGCTGGGAACTATGAGCTCGGCTCCTTGGGTGGGAGGGGAAATACTGTGGGGGAAACTCTCTTTCAAGTCACATCTGGTTTCACTTGGCCAGAAGTGTGTGAAGACCTACGCGGGGCCTTGGCCTAAAGTGCTGCCATGTACTCAACTCTGGCAAACAACACCGTGGGGAAAGCATCCTTCAACTAACACCTTGTTTCACTAAGTTACAAGTGTTTCAAAGCCATGCCAGGCCGACACCGAAACTTCTGCCATGTACCCATCCCTGTGAAACAACAGTGTGGTGAAACCATCTGTCAACTAACATGGGGTTTCACTCAGTGAGAACTGTTTGAAAACACAGGCAGGGCTTACAGCGAGAGTGTAGGAAACCGTATGAAACACCCTGGGGCATACGTCTTTCAACTAACTTGTTTCTCTACGCATTGGACGTGTTTGAAAATATATACGGGGCTTAAAGGGAAAGTACCGTATGTGTACTCAACTCTGTGATAAAACACTGTGGACAAAGCATCGTTCAACTAGCCTCTTGTTCCCCAGCTGAGAAGTGATGGAAAAGCTAGGCCTGAATGCATAATGACAGTACCGTACACTCCGCGCCTTGAAAATCAACCACGAAGAAACCATCTTTCGCCTGACATCCTGTTTCACTACGTTAGACATGGTTGAAACCCTATTCGAGGAACTCTAAGGAAAGTTCCACACCCTCAATCCTGGGAGACAACAGTGCGGAGAACCTGCCTCTCAACCAACACACCGAATTCTCTTGTTTCACACCCACCGCACTATAACCGACACTATAACCAACTCACCAAGGTCTACGCACCAAACACACTCCGCACACCTACCTCTTCTTACACAACACAAACACCGCACTTCCGTCTGCCACAGTGCCTAAGAAACACATAAACACCAACACGCCGCACAGAGACAGAACATACCACCACAACACACTGCAAGTACCACACGCATTCAAACCTCCCACGTGCCACACGATTCCACTGCTTTCAAAATCGCATTGGACACACACCCTACGTATAAACGACATGCGCAATTTACATGGAACATACCCAAAGCACGTCACATACACAAAATATCCGTCACATAGTCCAGACACCACACACACCACACGACCTCTACAGCACACGCAGTCCACCCCCACACACACTTTCACATATACCATGCACAGAAATGCACACAGCACACGTACACCAGAGACGTACTGCTGATAGTCCACATACACATGCCCTTTCCATACACCGCACACCTAGCAAACACAACACACCTCAGTGCTCCACATACCCCCTGCTACATCTCTGCTGCCCCTATCTGCCGATAGGATGGCAGGAAAGACATCCAAAGCCAGGGCTTTCCCCTCTCTACTTGAAGGAATAATGGAGGCCTCATGATGGCAGTGCTGCGGGTGTGGCCCGGAGAGCGGTCCCTTTCCCGAAGCCCGTGGCTGTTTCTAATTCCTGAGAGCGTCAACTTGCTGAACGACTGTGCTAGTCCCTTCACTCACCACGGTCTCCCGTTCCCATCTGTGATGGAAGACCTCTAGCACGCCAACTATCATTTTCAACCCCTTTGCTCTACTTCCAAAAGAGTTTCTCCCTGGGCTTCATTCCAAGTGAGTCTCTCAGAGGAACAGCCTCCGCTTTCAAGTGGAGAGCGTGGCGAAGTCCCTGTGAGTGTGCAATGGGTTTTCCCAAAGGACCACCCCTTCGTCTGGTTTCAGAGGTATACCGACATCACGAGGCCTGGGTCATTGCAAGATGCCCGGTGGAGAAAGTTGGTAGGTATGCCATTGGAGCAGAGGTTGCAGTGCCCGTCAATGGGCCGAGAAGAAATGAAGATGACGAAGACCTCATCTTTCCAGAATGATCCAGTTCCCCTAGGGAACGTCGAGCTTTGGTGCGCCTCCTTGTCATTTTCTTCCCCTGGCTGTCCTTCGGCATAACTTTTTTGCTCTCACGTAGGGGCCACAGAACTGTCCCTCACTTAGCTGGCACTCTGGGGTGAGCCACAGACTCCCACTCTGGCCCTGTGCTCAAGTGAGGGCTTTTCGGCTCTGCTATACCGAAGGAACAATGGCCTCCGACAGGATGCGGCTTGGCCTGCTCTGGTGGAGGAGGCGAACGGGGAGCTGTCTGGCTTCGCTCACCGGCTTGACTGAGTGGGTTTCATTTTAAGCAGTAGACAGTTTACACATGGGCAGTATGAACCAAGTGTGGGTCACTATGAGAAGAGCCCCTTCCAGAAGAGGGAATAAAGTCCTTGTTCCGGACACCTGAGCAAGAGCCAGCAGCAGCACCCAATAGCTACATCTCAAACTCTGCTGCCTCCAACAACCGACAGAGATCCTGGAAGGGACAGACAAAGCTAGCAATCTCTAGCTCCTGAAGAAAGACTGCAGGCCTCTTGATGGCAAGGTTCCTGTGTGTAGTCTTTCAGAGGGCTCCCTTTGCCTAGGCTGACAGGCATCTCTTACTCCTGATACAACCAGGTTGACGGGAGACTGACAGTCATCTCAGTCTCAACATTCTCCAAATGTCGGCTCCGATGAAGAACACAGGCACTCTGTGTCTCCATGGACACAACTTGGTTCTCTGTTTGAGAAGAAAATAAGGCTTTATTTACACCCAGTGTCTGAGAGACATACTGACTTCCTTCAAGATGGAGTCTGCCAGTGTCCACGTCACGGTGATGTAGGTTTTGCTTGGGCCCCTCTCAATGTGCTATCAGAAATGTGTGGCCAACCAAAACCCTAGCGTATTGGAAGGTGCCCAGGGACAATGCTTGTGGGGAGGCCAATCCACCAGTGAGGGGCAGATCCCACCTCCCTCGTGAGAGAGACGAGAGAAAGAGAAGGCCGAGATCTATTTCCTAGATTTCCACCAAGGCCCTTTGTTAATGCAGGACCACGATTGACCTCGTAGGGATTCTGATCCCACTGCTGTTTTTCTAACTTGTTCTCACGTCACACACCAAGACCAAGGGGCTCTCCCGTACCAAACAAAGTCCAAGGATGGCAGTTGAGTTTCCAGGCCTTTCCTGAGTCAATGCACAGCTCTCAGAGTCGGGTACCTGACAGGACAGCTAGCATAGCACGCCGATCCCTGATCCTGATGGATGGACAGAGCCTCAGGCAGAGGAAGAGACAGGATGTGCCTGTGCAGCCTGCCCCATGACTTGACCAGAGAACTCAAAGTCTTTGGAACGTCTCCTGCACCAGGCCTTGTTCTCATCCCTCGATCCTCCCATGGAAGCACCTTCTTCATATCTCGGTGTCAGTGGGGCCCTCTCTTCTGATACGATGGACAGAGAAGCACACAAAAGGCCACAGTTTCCCTCTACTTCTTGAGGAGGAATGTGGGTCTCTTGTTCACAGGGCTCCGAGTGGCTCCCTTTGCACAACACCTGTAGCCCAATCCCGCAAAAGGTCTTCTGATTTGTGAGCAAGCCAGCCTGCTAATATATCGTGCTCGTCAGTTTGTTCTAAACGTTATCCCTTTCTCATCCTTAATGAAGAACCCTTGCCCTAGGCTGATCGAATCTCACGATACTGCTGTTTATATGTCAAGGTGTGCCTTGGGCCCCATACGTTTCAGTCTTGCACAGTAATAGATCGGTCGTGCAAAGGTCCAGTGTGGACCAGCCCGTGGGTCGTATGTTAGAGGTGGAGGTAAAGGGGCCGGCATATTGGTTTCAGGACTACATGGACATCCGGAGCGTCAGGGCAAGGTAAGGGGTCCAGCCGAGATCTGTTTGTGTGGAGGATGGGCCAGAGGTATTAGGCGCACGCTGGCCTCCACGCTGGGCCTAGGGGGGAAGGAAGCTTAACGTGTCCGGTCCACGTTGATCACATTCCCATTCGCTGGAAATGTTGCACACCTGGGTCCTGGCTGCAGCCATTCACTTTCCCATTCACATTGACGAGTCTTTGTGACTCGTTCTTTGTTCACCCTTCTGAACCGTGGAGCTGGCACTCACTCAGCAGGCACCAAGGGGTGGGCGTCGGCTACCCACCTGGTCCCCTGCTCAGTGACAGCCATGAGCATCAGCTACCCCAAAGGAGGATAGCCCTCGTATCCCTGAGCTTGGTGATGGGCTGTTTGTAGCAAGAGGTGGGGAAAGGAGCAAACTTGCCTCATTGCTCTGCCTGATTGATGGAGGGGCCTTCCTTCTGAAAAGCACAAAGTTCACACAAGAGCAGGAGGCTCCAGGAGCTGGTCAGCTCAGAAAGAGCCCTTTACACCAAGAGGGCGCCGATGCCCCTTTGCACTCTCTGGGGCAACAATGGGGGCCACGTGGCGGCCACAGCACTGTCACAGCTCACTCCGTTCAAAGATGGGAAAAGGAAGAAAAGCAGACAAAGCCCAGGACTCTCCAGGTCCTTGTTCCACTGTTTTCAGTACATGGCACTTCCCGAACGCATAGGACCCTCATAGGGTTGGGAAATTTTCCCCAATGAAACCAGAAGTTCCTTGAAAAGCGCCTTCTCGACCGTCTTGTTTCACAGAGTTGAGTATATATGGCCCCTCACGCCTAGACCCCGCATGGGTTTTCCTAAACTTAGTGACACAAGATGTTAGATGGGAGATCGTCCGTCCACAGTATTCTCTCACAGTGTCGAGTAAATGTCCCTTTGCACATCGATCCCCAACCAAGGTTTTCACACACTTCTACCTTAGTGAAAAAAGATGTCAGTAGCAAGAGGTTTTCCGCAAAGTGCAGTTTGACGGAGCTGAGTTCTAAGACAGTTTCGGCAAGCGTCTTCATGCTTTTTCGAACACTTCTAACTCAGTAAGCCGAGGTGTTATTGGAAAGACAGTTTCCCCACAGTGTTGTTTCACAGTTAGGTATATGACACTATTCGCCTAGGCCCCGCAGGCATATTCAAACACTTGTAACTTAGTGAAACCAGATTTCAGGTGAAGGAAGGTTTTTCCCACAGTGCCTTTTCGCAGAGTTAAGTGCTTGCCTCCTTCTTGGTAGGTCGTGCAAAAGAGTTGAAACCGTTTTTTTGTTTTTTTGGTTTTTTTGGTTTTTGGTTTTTTTTTTTTTTTTTTTTTTTTTTTTGGCTTGGGGAAATCGGATGTTAGGTGAAAGATTTCTAACTGAGTGAAACGAGATGTTAGTTGAGAGATGGTATGGCGACCGTGTTGTTTCACCGAGTTGAGTATCTAGCGCACACCGTGTAGGCGCTGCATTTGTTTTCAGAGTTCTCACGTAGTGAAACCTGATGTTGGAAAGCTTGTCACCACAGGGCTGTTTCACAGAAGTGAATATATGGCGCTTTCGACACAAGCCCCGCAGTTTGTCAAACAGTGAAACGAGATGTTAGTTGCAAGATGGATTCCCCACACTGTTGCTTCACAGAGTTGAGTAAATGGCACTTACCGTGTCGGCTCCGCATAGGCTTTCCAAGAGTTTTCAGTGAGTGAAATCTGATGTTGGTTGAGTGCTTCACCGCGGTGTGGGTGGACAGAGTGGTGTATATGGCACTTAATGTGTTGGACCCCTGCGGGGTTTCAAACCCACCAAACATAGTGAAAGCTGCCGTGTGCTGGTGAAGTTTCAGCACGCTGTTGTTGCGCAGAGTTGAGTACATGGCACTCTCGTCATTGGCCCCTCATAGGTTTTCAAACACTTGTAAGTTGGGAAACAAGTTGTCAGTTGAAGGATGGTTTCCCCACAGTATCCTTTGCCAGAGTTGAGCAAACGGCACTATCCTCTGTGGCCCCGCATACACTGTACCCAAACCTTTCTAACTTAGTGCAACCAGATATGGGGTGATGGTTTCCCCACAGAGTTGAGGGTATGGCACTTTCCGTGTAGGTCTTGCGAAGGATCTCAAAGCATTTTGCCTTTGTGACACCAGATGTTAGTTAGGTGAAAGGTGCTTTCTCCACATTGTTTCTCTCAGATTTAAGTATACAGCCCTTACCGTGTAGGTCCCGCATAGGTTTGGAAAGAGTGCCCACTCAGTGAAACCAGATGTTAGTTGAACGTTGGTTCGCCCCCGGTACTCTCTCACGCCCTCGAGTATCTGTCACTTTCCTCATCGCTCCCCGCATAGGTTTTGAAACACTTCTCACTTAGTGCGACGAGATTTTAGTTGAGAGAACGTCTCTCCACCATATTTTCACACAGGATGGAGTGTATGTCACAGTCACCACTCCCCCCCCCCCCCCCCGCAAATGTTATCACAAACTTCGAACTTCGTGTTTGAAAAACCCATGCGGGGGCCTATGCGGATAGTGCCGTGTGCTGAACGCTGTGAAACAACACTGTGGGGAACGCATCTTCAGATATCATCTGGTTTCGCTCTTACAAGTGTCTATAAACCCATGGGGGTCCGCCACGAAAGCGCCATAAGCTCAAGACTGTGAAACAACAGTGTCCCGACACTATCTTTCAACTACCGTCTGGCTTCAGTACGCTAAAAGTGTTTGAACGGTATGCGGGGCCTATTGGGATGCTACCATACGGTCAACTCTGTGAGGCAACACTGTGGTGAAACAACCTTTCAACTTACGTCTGGGTTCAGTAAGGGATTAAAACCCATAGGGTGCCTACAAGGGAGGCGCCATCTGCTCTCCTCTGTGAGGCAACACTGTGGGGGAACTAACAGTTCAACTAAACGTTCAACTAACGTTCAACGAACGCCTCGTTTCAGTAAGTTAGAAATGTTTGGAAAACTTGCGGGGCCTTTGCCGAAAGTGCCTTATAGTCTCTCAAACGGCACCATGCGGAAACCATCATCTGTCAACTAACATGTCGTATCGCCAAGTTAGACACGGTTGAATACCCGTGTGGGGAACGATGTGCAAAGTGACATATACTCGACACGGTGGGAGAATAGTGTGGACGAACCATCTTTCAACTAACATCTTGTTTCCCTGAGTTGGACGTGTTTGCAAACCTAAGGGGGCCTAGGAGGGAAGTGCCATATACTGCGATCTGTAGAGCCGCACTGTGGGGAAACCATCTTTCAACTGACACCTTGGCTCACCAAGTTAGAAGTGTTTGAAAAACCCGTGCGACACCTACAAGGAAAGTGCCCTAGAGGCAACACTGTGAAACAACACTGTGTAGGAATCTTTGAACTCATATCATGTGTCACTGTTACAAGTGGAGAAATCCTGGGTCTGTTAGTATAAAGAACGCGCCGTTGGCTTAACTTTGTGAAACGTCATTGTAGGGAAACTAACTTTCCAAAACCACTGGTTCAACTAAGTTGGAAGTGTTGGAAAACCCATGAGGGGCCTACACGGAAAGTGCCGGATACTCAACTCTGTCACACATCACTGTGCTGAAACCGTTGTGAAACAAATATCTGGCTTCACAAGTGTAGAAGTGTTCGAAAACTTCTGTGGGGCTCATGAGGAAAGTGCCATTATCCTCTGTCGAACAGCACGTAGGGGGAAAGGTCTGCCCACTGACATCACGTTTCACTAAGTTACACGTCTTTGAAAACCTATGTGGAGCTTACGCGGAAAGCGCCATATACTCAAGGGTGTCAAGGAGCACTATGGGGGAAGCCCTCTGGCTCCTTCCATCTCCTTCCGCTAAGAATTGGTGGAAAATAATGTGTTGCCTAGGAGGATAGTGCCGTACACTCAACTCTGTGAAACAACACTGTGGGGAAAGCTTCTTTCAACTACCACCCGCTGTCCCCAAGTGAGACGTGCTCGAAAACTCTCCCGCACCTGTGCGGAAAGTGCCGTGTACTCAGCACCGTGGACCCCTGTGGGGAAACTGTTTCTCAAGTAACATTTCGTTTCACGAAGTTAGAAGCGCTTGAAGACCTCTGCGGAACCTATGGGGAAAGTGCCATACACTCAACCCGGTCAAGCAGCACTTTGGGGAACCAACCTATCTTTCACCTGACTTCTCGTTTCACCTGAGTGAGAACTCTCTGAAAAACCTATGCGGGCCCTACAGGGTAAGTGTCATATACTCAACTCTGTGAAACAACACTGTGCGGAAACCATCTTTCAACTAACACGTCGTTTCACTAGGGTAGAAGTGTTTGAAACCCTATGCGGGACCTAGGCGGAAAGCAGCATATACCGTAATCTGGGAACTACACTGTGGGGAAACCCGTCTTTCAGCTAACATCTTGTTTCGCTAAGGGAGAAGGGTTGGAAAACTTGTGCGCGGCCTATGCCGGAAGGGACATATACCCAACTTTGTGAAAGAAACAAACAAACAAACAAACAAAACACAACACCACCGTGGAGGCGCAGCGTCTTTCAACTCACATCTGGTTTCACAAAGTAAGTTAAGATAGTGTGAAAACTTATGAATCACTCACAGGGAAAGGGCCACACACTCAACTCTGGGAAACAACACTGTGGGGAAAACATCTTTCACCTAATATCTGGTCTCACTAAGTGAAAAGTGTTTTTGACTACACATGCGGGGCCTAGGCAGACAGTGCCATAGACGCAACTCTGTGAAACAACACTGGGGTGAAAGAATCTTTCAACAAACATCTGGTTTCTCTAGGTTCGGTGTGTTTGAAACCCCTTACGGGGCCATCACGTAAAGTGCCATACACTCCGCTCTGAAATAACAGCGTGGTAAAACATCCTTTCACCTCACATCTGATTTCACTGAGAACTGTTTGAAAACCGATGCGTGTGGGGAGGGGGCTACACGGCAAGTGCCATATACGCAACTCTAAGAAGCAACATTGGGGGTGGGGGCGGGGGCGGGGGGGGTGGGGGGAAACCATCTTGCAACTAAACGTCTCGTTTTCACTAGGTCAGTAGGGTCTGAAAGACTAGGCGGGGCCGGTGCCGAAAGTGCCACACACCCAGTTCTATCACGCTGCGCTGTGCGGAAACCATCTTTCAACTCAATGTTGCACCACGGAGTTCGAAATGTCGGACAACCCATGCACGGAACGATGTGGAAAGGGACATATACCCGACACTGTGAGAGACTCCTGTGGACCAACCATCTTTCCGCTAACATCTCGTTTCACCAAGTTAGAAGTGTTTGAAAAACCTATGCAGGGCCTGTTCCGAAAGTGTCACACTCTTTGAAAGCACTCTTGGAAACAACACCGCGGCGACACAATCTTTCAACTAACATCTGGTTTCGCTAATTAGGTGAGCACCGCTTGAAACCTATGCGGGGACTACTACAGGGTAAGTGCCCTATACGCAACGCGGAGTAACAACACTGAGGGGAAACCATCTTTCAACTAACATCTCCTTTCGCTGTGACAAGGGTTTGAGAAAATAAGCGCGGCCTATGCCCAACGTGCCACACACTCAACTCTCAAACTGCACTTTGCGGAAACCAGCTTTCAACTAACATCTTGTATCGCTGAGTGAGAATTGTTAAAAACCTATGCCGGGAACGATGAGGAAAAGGACATACAGCCGAGACTGGCAGACAATACCGTGGACAAAACCGTCTTTCAAAGAGCCTCTTGTTTCACTAAGATAGAAGCGTCTGAAAGCCCACGCAAGGGAAGTATGAGGACTGTGCCGTAAAACAACAGTGTTGCCGAACCATCTTTCCACTTAACAGCGTGTTTCACTAAGTGAGAAGTGTTGGAAATCTATCGGGAGTCTAAGCGGAAAGTGCCATCTACTCGACCGTGCGAAAACACTGTGAGGAAGCCATCCTTCAACTACTATCTTGTTTCATGACCTTGGCAGTTGTTGGACAACCCTGCACAGCCTATGAGGAAAGTTACATGTACTCAACTGTGTCAAGTAGCACTTTGGGGAACCTATCTTTCAACTACCGTCTCCTTTCCCTAAGGTAGAAGTGTTTGAAATCCCTGGCGGGGACTATGCGGAGAGTGCCATATCCTCTACTCTGTGAAACACTGTGGGGATACCGTGTTGCAAGGAAGCTCTCTTGTCACAAAGTTAGGCGTGGTGGTAACCATATACCGGGGCCTGGGCAGAGTGCCATATACTGAACTCTGTGAAACAACATTGTAGGGAAACCATCTTTCAACTGGCATGTCCTTTCACGACGTTAGAGGTGTTTGAAGAGCAATGCGGGGACTAGGCAGAGAGCGTCGTATGCTGGATTCTGTGAAACAACACTGCGGGGAAACGCTCTTTCCACTAACTATCTCGTTTCACTAAGTTAGAATCTCTCTTTCAACTCTTTTCTTGATTTCGCCAGGTGAGAACTGTTTGCAAACCTATTCGGGGCCTAGGCCAAAAGAGCCATATGCTCAGCCGCGTCGACCGGCACTTTGCAAAAACAATCTGTCAGCTAACATCTTGTTTCCCTAAGTTAGAAGTATCTGAAAACATACGCGGGGAACGCTGCAGAAAGTGACATATACACACGACTCTGTGAGAGAATACTGTGGACAAAACCACCTTTCAACTCCCATCTCGTGTCACTAAGAAGGATTTGAAAACCTATGCGGGAACTAAGCGGAAAGGTCCATATACTCAACTATGTGCGAAAGCACTGTGGACAAAGCATCTTTCACCTAACACCTGGCTTCAAGTTAAAATAGTTTGACAACCTGTGGATCCCCTACAAGGAAAGAGCCGTATGCTCAACTCCCGAAACATCACTTGAGTAGGAACCACGTTTCATCTAGGATCGGATTTCACTAAATTAGAACAGTTTGACTACACGTGCGGGGCCTAGGCACATAGTGCGATATGCTCCACTCTGTGAAACAGCACTGTTTTGAAACACTCCTTCAACGCTCATCTGATTTCACTAAGTGAGACAGACCTCTTTGAAAACCCTTTCGGGGCCTATGCCAAAAGTGACCTATACTCCACTCTGTGAAAGAACACTGTGGTGAAACCGTCTTTCAACTCACATCTGGTTTCACTGAGTGAGGGAGACTTCTTTGAAAACCCAGGCGGGGCCTACACAGTAGGTGCCATATACACGAGTTTGTGCCAAAGCACCGTGGGGAAGCCATCTTTCAACTGCCACCTCGTTTCACCAAGTTGGAAGGGTTTCAAAAACTCTGCGGAGCCTGGGACGGAACCGCCATATACTCAGCTCTGTCTGGCAAACGGCACTTTGCGGAAACCGTCGTTCAACCAGCATTTCGTATCACTGCGTTCGAAGTGTTTGAAAACCTATACGGGGAACGATGTGGAAAGTGGCGTGCATTCGACCCTGGGAGAACACTGTGGACAAACCGTCTTTCAACTAACATCTTGTTTCACTAGATAGAAGCGTATTAAAACCTAGGCGGGGACTAGGTGGCCAGGGCCAGGTAATCAACTCTGCGAAAAAAAAAAACAGCATGGAGAAACAGCTTTCCACTAACTACCTAGTTTCACAAAGAAGACCCTGAAAAGCTATGCATGAGCTACTGTGGAAAGTGCCACGGACGCAACTCTGGAAACATCACGGTGGGGAAAGCATGTTTCCCCAAGAATCTGCTTTCACGAAGTGAGAAGCGCTTGAATACACATTCAGGACCAAGGCGGATGGTGCCATATACTCCCCTCTGGGAGACAACACTGTGGTGAAAGTCTCTTTCGACTCACTCCTGATTTCACCTTAGCGAGAACGGCTTGAAAATCTACGCGGGGCCTACAACGTAAGTGCCATTGACTCTACTCTGTGGAAACAACACTGAAGGGAAGCCATCACCCAAAATCTGGTTTCACTAAGTCACAAGTTCGTTGGAACATACATGGGTGGCCTAAGGGATAGTGCCTTTTACTCAACTCTGGCAAAGACACTCTGTGTGGAAACGATCCTTCAACGAACGTCTTGCTTCAGAAGTTAGAAGCGTTTGAAAAACTATGCGGGGCCAATGACGAACGTGCCGTACACCCAACTCTGAATGGAACAAACAGCGTGCGGAAACTATCCTTCAAAAACCATCAGGTTTCACTATGGGAGATGTGGTTCAAACCGCTCATGGGGCCGACACATAAAGCGCCTTATACACGCCACTCTGGCAATCTACACTGTGGTGAGACAGTCTTTCCACTAACATCTGAATTCACTGAGAACTGTTTGGACACGTCCAGTATGCGGGGCCTACGCGGTCAGTGCCATTCATCGACTCACCTCTGTTGAAGCAACGCTGTGGGGAAACCACGTTGCAGCTAACATCCCACTTCACTTCGTTGGAACTCCTTGACAAACTTGCGGGGCTTGCGGCGAAAGTGCCCAATGGTCAACTCTGTGACGCAACCCTGTGGTGAAAAACTTCCCAGTAACATCAGGTTTCACTAAGCGACAACTCTTTGAAGACAAGTGCGGCGCCTACAGGCCAAAGGCCATGTTCTCAACTCTGTGAAACAACGCTGTCGCCAGACCGTCTTTCCACTAACAACTCGGTTCCCTAACTTAGAAAGGCTTGAGAAATCGATGTGGGGAACGATCAGGACAGTGACATGTACTCGACGCCGTGAGAGAAGAATGTGGACAAACCATCTTTCCAACAACAACACTGTGGGGGAACCATCTTTCAAGTAACATCGCGTTTCCCTAACATTAAAAGGTTTCCAAAACTCTGTGGGGCCTATGCCCAAAGTGCAATAGACTCAACTCTGTCACACTGCACTTTGCGGAAAGCATCTTTCCACTAGTATCTTGCATCACTGAGTTAGACGTGTTTGAAACGCTACGCGGAAAACAATTAGGAAAGGGACTCATTGACACTGTGACGGATTACTGTGGAAAAGCCATTTTTCAACCAACATCTTGTTTCACTGTTAGAAGTGTTTGGAAACCTGTGCGCAGCTTAGGCAGAAAGCACGTGTTCTCAACTCTATGAGACAGCACTGTGGGATAAACATCCTTCAGTTAGCATCCTGTTTCACAAAGTGAAAACACTGTGGAGAAACAATCCTTCACTGAGTCGGAAGGGTTGGAATACACATGCGGGGCCCAGAGGGCGAGTGCCATGTGCTCGACTCTGTGAAACAACAACACCGTGGGGAAACCGTCTTTCAACTAACATCTCGGTTCACTCAGTCAGAAGTGTCTGAAAATGTCTGCGGGACCTGTGCCGAAAATGCCTTCTATAGCACTTGGCGGAAACGGTCTTTCAAGGACCATCTTTCATCACTGAGGTAGAAGTGCTTGAAAACCTTTGTGGGGATCGATGGGGAAAGGGACACGTGGAAAGTGCCATGTACTGAAATCGGCGGAACAACACTGTGGGGGAAACCATCTTTCCACTCACATCGCTAGGGGAGCCGTGTATGAAAACCTACGCCCGCCCTATGAGGAAAGTACCATACACTCACCTTTGTGAGAGCACACTGTGGGGAAAGCACCTTTCACCTGACATCTGGTTTTACAACGTTAACGTAGTGTGAAAACCCCAAGCGTGACCTACATGGAAAGTGCCAAATACTCAACCCCCTGAAACAAGACTGTTGGGGGAGGCGCTCTTTCACCTAAACTTCGTTTCCCTGAGTTTGAAGTGTTTGAAGACGCACGCGAGGCCTATGGACCCAGTGCAATAGCCTCACCTCTCTGAAAGAAGCCTGTAGAGAAAGCATCTTTCAACTAACGTCTGGTGCCCCGAAGTTAGAAGTGTTTGAAAGCCCACACGGGGGCGATGCGCATAGTGCCATATGACCCTGTGAAACAGCCTTGTGGGGAAACCTCTTCAACCACCATCTTGTTTCACTAAGTAACCTACGCGTGTCCCAGGGAGAAGGTGCCATATACTCAACCCTGTCCAACAACCCTTTGGGGAGACCATCTTCAACTAAAGTCTTGTTTCTCTAAGTTGGATAGTGTTTGAAAACCCACGTAGGGAACTATGAGGGAAGGACCATCTAGTCAACTGTGAAACCACAGTGTGGTGAAACCACCTTTCGACCACCATCTGATTTCCCTAATTCAGAAGTGTTTGAAAACCGATGCACGTCCCAGTCAGAGTGTGCCATGTACTCAACTCTGTGAAACAACACTGGGGGATCAACATCTTTCGATTCACATCATGTTTCAGTAAGTTAGAAGTGTTTGCAGACCCGTGCTGGGGACTGTGAGGAAAGTGATCTAAACCCGACTCTGTGAAAAATACTGTGGAGAAACCCTCTTTTCAAGTAACATCTAGCGTCTGTTAGGAGTGTTTGACTACTATGAGGGGCCTATGCCTAAAGTGCCGTGTACTCAGCTCTGTGAAACGAACACTGTGGGGAACCATCCTTCAACTAACATTTTGCTTCCCAGTTAGCATGCTGGGAACTATGAGCTCGGCTCCTTGGGTGGGAGGGGAAATACTGTGGGGGAAACTCTCTTTCAAGTCACATCTGGTTTCACTTGGCCAGAAGTGTGTGAAGACCTACGCGGGGCCTTGGCCTAAAGTGCTGCCATGTACTCAACTCTGGCAAACAACACCGTGGGGAAAGCATCCTTCAACTAACACCTTGTTTCACTAAGTTACAAGTGTTTCAAAGCCATGCCAGGCCGACACCGAAACTTCTGCCATGTACCCATCCCTGTGAAACAACAGTGTGGTGAAACCATCTGTCAACTAACATGGGGTTTCACTCAGTGAGAACTGTTTGAAAACACAGGCAGGGCTTACAGCGAGAGTGTAGGAAACCGTATGAAACACCCTGGGGCATACGTCTTTCAACTAACTTGTTTCTCTACGCATTGGACGTGTTTGAAAATATATACGGGGCTTAAAGGGAAAGTACCGTATGTGTACTCAACTCTGTGATAAAACACTGTGGACAAAGCATCGTTCAACTAGCCTCTTGTTCCCCAGCTGAGAAGTGATGGAAAAGCTAGGCCTGAATGCATAATGACAGTACCGTACACTCCGCGCCTTGAAAATCAACCACGAAGAAACCATCTTTCGCCTGACATCCTGTTTCACTACGTTAGACATGGTTGAAACCCTATTCGAGGAACTCTAAGGAAAGTTCCACACCCTCAATCCTGGGAGACAACAGTGCGGAGAACCTGCCTCTCAACCAACACACCGAATTCTCTTGTTTCACACCCACCGCACTATAACCGACACTATAACCAACTCACCAAGGTCTACGCACCAAACACACTCCGCACACCTACCTCTTCTTACACAACACAAACACCGCACTTCCGTCTGCCACAGTGCCTAAGAAACACATAAACACCAACACGCCGCACAGAGACAGAACATACCACCACAACACACTGCAAGTACCACACGCATTCAAACCTCCCACGTGCCACACGATTCCACTGCTTTCAAAATCGCATTGGACACACACCCTACGTATAAACGACATGCGCAATTTACATGGAACATACCCAAAGCACGTCACATACACAAAATATCCGTCACATAGTCCAGACACCACACACACCACACGACCTCTACAGCACACGCAGTCCACCCCCACACACACTTTCACATATACCATGCACAGAAATGCACACAGCACACGTACACCAGAGACGTACTGCTGATAGTCCACATACACATGCCCTTTCCATACACCGCACACCTAGCAAACACAACACACCTCAGTGCTCCACATACCCCCTGCTACATCTCTGCTGCCCCTATCTGCCGATAGGATGGCAGGAAAGACATCCAAAGCCAGGGCTTTCCCCTCTCTACTTGAAGGAATAATGGAGGCCTCATGATGGCAGTGCTGCGGGTGTGGCCCGGAGAGCGGTCCCTTTCCCGAAGCCCGTGGCTGTTTCTAATTCCTGAGAGCGTCAACTTGCTGAACGACTGTGCTAGTCCCTTCACTCACCACGGTCTCCCGTTCCCATCTGTGATGGAAGACCTCTAGCACGCCAACTATCATTTTCAACCCCTTTGCTCTACTTCCAAAAGAGTTTCTCCCTGGGCTTCATTCCAAGTGAGTCTCTCAGAGGAACAGCCTCCGCTTTCAAGTGGAGAGCGTGGCGAAGTCCCTGTGAGTGTGCAATGGGTTTTCCCAAAGGACCACCCCTTCGTCTGGTTTCAGAGGTATACCGACATCACGAGGCCTGGGTCATTGCAAGATGCCCGGTGGAGAAAGTTGGTAGGTATGCCATTGGAGCAGAGGTTGCAGTGCCCGTCAATGGGCCGAGAAGAAATGAAGATGACGAAGACCTCATCTTTCCAGAATGATCCAGTTCCCCTAGGGAACGTCGAGCTTTGGTGCGCCTCCTTGTCATTTTCTTCCCCTGGCTGTCCTTCGGCATAACTTTTTTGCTCTCACGTAGGGGCCACAGAACTGTCCCTCACTTAGCTGGCACTCTGGGGTGAGCCACAGACTCCCACTCTGGCCCTGTGCTCAAGTGAGGGCTTTTCGGCTCTGCTATACCGAAGGAACAATGGCCTCCGACAGGATGCGGCTTGGCCTGCTCTGGTGGAGGAGGCGAACGGGGAGCTGTCTGGCTTCGCTCACCGGCTTGACTGAGTGGGTTTCATTTTAAGCAGTAGACAGTTTACACATGGGCAGTATGAACCAAGTGTGGGTCACTATGAGAAGAGCCCCTTCCAGAAGAGGGAATAAAGTCCTTGTTCCGGACACCTGAGCAAGAGCCAGCAGCAGCACCCAATAGCTACATCTCAAACTCTGCTGCCTCCAACAACCGACAGAGATCCTGGAAGGGACAGACAAAGCTAGCAATCTCTAGCTCCTGAAGAAAGACTGCAGGCCTCTTGATGGCAAGGTTCCTGTGTGTAGTCTTTCAGAGGGCTCCCTTTGCCTAGGCTGACAGGCATCTCTTACTCCTGATACAACCAGGTTGACGGGAGACTGACAGTCATCTCAGTCTCAACATTCTCCAAATGTCGGCTCCGATGAAGAACACAGGCACTCTGTGTCTCCATGGACACAACTTGGTTCTCTGTTTGAGAAGAAAATAAGGCTTTATTTACACCCAGTGTCTGAGAGACATACTGACTTCCTTCAAGATGGAGTCTGCCAGTGTCCACGTCACGGTGATGTAGGTTTTGCTTGGGCCCCTCTCAATGTGCTATCAGAAATGTGTGGCCAACCAAAACCCTAGCGTATTGGAAGGTGCCCAGGGACAATGCTTGTGGGGAGGCCAATCCACCAGTGAGGGGCAGATCCCACCTCCCTCGTGAGAGAGACGAGAGAAAGAGAAGGCCGAGATCTATTTCCTAGATTTCCACCAAGGCCCTTTGTTAATGCAGGACCACGATTGACCTCGTAGGGATTCTGATCCCACTGCTGTTTTTCTAACTTGTTCTCACGTCACACACCAAGACCAAGGGGCTCTCCCGTACCAAACAAAGTCCAAGGATGGCAGTTGAGTTTCCAGGCCTTTCCTGAGTCAATGCACAGCTCTCAGAGTCGGGTACCTGACAGGACAGCTAGCATAGCACGCCGATCCCTGATCCTGATGGATGGACAGAGCCTCAGGCAGAGGAAGAGACAGGATGTGCCTGTGCAGCCTGCCCCATGACTTGACCAGAGAACTCAAAGTCTTTGGAACGTCTCCTGCACCAGGCCTTGTTCTCATCCCTCGATCCTCCCATGGAAGCACCTTCTTCATATCTCGGTGTCAGTGGGGCCCTCTCTTCTGATACGATGGACAGAGAAGCACACAAAAGGCCACAGTTTCCCTCTACTTCTTGAGGAGGAATGTGGGTCTCTTGTTCACAGGGCTCCGAGTGGCTCCCTTTGCACAACACCTGTAGCCCAATCCCGCAAAAGGTCTTCTGATTTGTGAGCAAGCCAGCCTGCTAATATATCGTGCTCGTCAGTTTGTTCTAAACGTTATCCCTTTCTCATCCTTAATGAAGAACCCTTGCCCTAGGCTGATCGAATCTCACGATACTGCTGTTTATATGTCAAGGTGTGCCTTGGGCCCCATACGTTTCAGTCTTGCACAGTAATAGATCGGTCGTGCAAAGGTCCAGTGTGGACCAGCCCGTGGGTCGTATGTTAGAGGTGGAGGTAAAGGGGCCGGCATATTGGTTTCAGGACTACATGGACATCCGGAGCGTCAGGGCAAGGTAAGGGGTCCAGCCGAGATCTGTTTGTGTGGAGGATGGGCCAGAGGTATTAGGCGCACGCTGGCCTCCACGCTGGGCCTAGGGGGGAAGGAAGCTTAACGTGTCCGGTCCACGTTGATCACATTCCCATTCGCTGGAAATGTTGCACACCTGGGTCCTGGCTGCAGCCATTCACTTTCCCATTCACATTGACGAGTCTTTGTGACTCGTTCTTTGTTCACCCTTCTGAACCGTGGAGCTGGCACTCACTCAGCAGGCACCAAGGGGTGGGCGTCGGCTACCCACCTGGTCCCCTGCTCAGTGACAGCCATGAGCATCAGCTACCCCAAAGGAGGATAGCCCTCGTATCCCTGAGCTTGGTGATGGGCTGTTTGTAGCAAGAGGTGGGGAAAGGAGCAAACTTGCCTCATTGCTCTGCCTGATTGATGGAGGGGCCTTCCTTCTGAAAAGCACAAAGTTCACACAAGAGCAGGAGGCTCCAGGAGCTGGTCAGCTCAGAAAGAGCCCTTTACACCAAGAGGGCGCCGATGCCCCTTTGCACTCTCTGGGGCAACAATGGGGGCCACGTGGCGGCCACAGCACTGTCACAGCTCACTCCGTTCAAAGATGGGAAAAGGAAGAAAAGCAGACAAAGCCCAGGACTCTCCAGGTCCTTGTTCCACTGTTTTCAGTACATGGCACTTCCCGAACGCATAGGACCCTCATAGGGTTGGGAAATTTTCCCCAATGAAACCAGAAGTTCCTTGAAAAGCGCCTTCTCGACCGTCTTGTTTCACAGAGTTGAGTATATATGGCCCCTCACGCCTAGACCCCGCATGGGTTTTCCTAAACTTAGTGACACAAGATGTTAGATGGGAGATCGTCCGTCCACAGTATTCTCTCACAGTGTCGAGTAAATGTCCCTTTGCACATCGATCCCCAACCAAGGTTTTCACACACTTCTACCTTAGTGAAAAAAGATGTCAGTAGCAAGAGGTTTTCCGCAAAGTGCAGTTTGACGGAGCTGAGTTCTAAGACAGTTTCGGCAAGCGTCTTCATGCTTTTTCGAACACTTCTAACTCAGTAAGCCGAGGTGTTATTGGAAAGACAGTTTCCCCACAGTGTTGTTTCACAGTTAGGTATATGACACTATTCGCCTAGGCCCCGCAGGCATATTCAAACACTTGTAACTTAGTGAAACCAGATTTCAGGTGAAGGAAGGTTTTTCCCACAGTGCCTTTTCGCAGAGTTAAGTGCTTGCCTCCTTCTTGGTAGGTCGTGCAAAAGAGTTGAAACCGTTTTTTTTGTTTTTTTGGTTTTTTTGGTTTTTGGTTTTTTTTTTTTTTTTTTTTTTTTTTTGGCTTGGGGAAATCGGATGTTAGGTGAAAGATTTCTAACTGAGTGAAACGAGATGTTAGTTGAGAGATGGTATGGCGACCGTGTTGTTTCACCGAGTTGAGTATCTAGCGCACACCGTGTAGGCGCTGCATTTGTTTTCAGAGTTCTCACGTAGTGAAACCTGATGTTGGAAAGCTTGTCACCACAGGGCTGTTTCACAGAAGTGAATATATGGCGCTTTCGACACAAGCCCCGCAGTTTGTCAAACAGTGAAACGAGATGTTAGTTGCAAGATGGATTCCCCACACTGTTGCTTCACAGAGTTGAGTAAATGGCACTTACCGTGTCGGCTCCGCATAGGCTTTCCAAGAGTTTTCAGTGAGTGAAATCTGATGTTGGTTGAGTGCTTCACCGCGGTGTGGGTGGACAGAGTGGTGTATATGGCACTTAATGTGTTGGACCCCTGCGGGGTTTCAAACCCACCAAACATAGTGAAAGCTGCCGTGTGCTGGTGAAGTTTCAGCACGCTGTTGTTGCGCAGAGTTGAGTACATGGCACTCTCGTCATTGGCCCCTCATAGGTTTTCAAACACTTGTAAGTTGGGAAACAAGTTGTCAGTTGAAGGATGGTTTCCCCACAGTATCCTTTGCCAGAGTTGAGCAAACGGCACTATCCTCTGTGGCCCCGCATACACTGTACCCAAACCTTTCTAACTTAGTGCAACCAGATATGGGGTGATGGTTTCCCCACAGAGTTGAGGGTATGGCACTTTCCGTGTAGGTCTTGCGAAGGATCTCAAAGCATTTTGCCTTTGTGACACCAGATGTTAGTTAGGTGAAAGGTGCTTTCTCCACATTGTTTCTCTCAGATTTAAGTATACAGCCCTTACCGTGTAGGTCCCGCATAGGTTTGGAAAGAGTGCCCACTCAGTGAAACCAGATGTTAGTTGAACGTTGGTTCGCCCCCGGTACTCTCTCACGCCCTCGAGTATCTGTCACTTTCCTCATCGCTCCCCGCATAGGTTTTGAAACACTTCTCACTTAGTGCGACGAGATTTTAGTTGAGAGAACGTCTCTCCACCATATTTTCACACAGGATGGAGTGTATGTCACAGTCACCACTCCCCCCCCCCCCCCCGCAAATGTTATCACAAACTTCGAACTTCGTGTTTGAAAAACCCATGCGGGGGCCTATGCGGATAGTGCCGTGTGCTGAACGCTGTGAAACAACACTGTGGGGAACGCATCTTCAGATATCATCTGGTTTCGCTCTTACAAGTGTCTATAAACCCATGGGGGTCCGCCACGAAAGCGCCATAAGCTCAAGACTGTGAAACAACAGTGTCCCGACACTATCTTTCAACTACCGTCTGGCTTCAGTACGCTAAAAGTGTTTGAACGGTATGCGGGGCCTATTGGGATGCTACCATACGGTCAACTCTGTGAGGCAACACTGTGGTGAAACAACCTTTCAACTTACGTCTGGGTTCAGTAAGGGATTAAAACCCATAGGGTGCCTACAAGGGAGGCGCCATCTGCTCTCCTCTGTGAGGCAACACTGTGGGGGAACTAACAGTTCAACTAAACGTTCAACTAACGTTCAACGAACGCCTCGTTTCAGTAAGTTAGAAATGTTTGGAAAACTTGCGGGGCCTTTGCCGAAAGTGCCTTATAGTCTCTCAAACGGCACCATGCGGAAACCATCATCTGTCAACTAACATGTCGTATCGCCAAGTTAGACACGGTTGAATACCCGTGTGGGGAACGATGTGCAAAGTGACATATACTCGACACGGTGGGAGAATAGTGTGGACGAACCATCTTTCAACTAACATCTTGTTTCCCTGAGTTGGACGTGTTTGCAAACCTAAGGGGGCCTAGGAGGGAAGTGCCATATACTGCGATCTGTAGAGCCGCACTGTGGGGAAACCATCTTTCAACTGACACCTTGGCTCACCAAGTTAGAAGTGTTTGAAAAACCCGTGCGACACCTACAAGGAAAGTGCCCTAGAGGCAACACTGTGAAACAACACTGTGTAGGAATCTTTGAACTCATATCATGTGTCACTGTTACAAGTGGAGAAATCCTGGGTCTGTTAGTATAAAGAACGCGCCGTTGGCTTAACTTTGTGAAACGTCATTGTAGGGAAACTAACTTTCCAAAACCACTGGTTCAACTAAGTTGGAAGTGTTGGAAAACCCATGAGGGGCCTACACGGAAAGTGCCGGATACTCAACTCTGTCACACATCACTGTGCTGAAACCGTTGTGAAACAAATATCTGGCTTCACAAGTGTAGAAGTGTTCGAAAACTTCTGTGGGGCTCATGAGGAAAGTGCCATTATCCTCTGTCGAACAGCACGTAGGGGGAAAGGTCTGCCCACTGACATCACGTTTCACTAAGTTACACGTCTTTGAAAACCTATGTGGAGCTTACGCGGAAAGCGCCATATACTCAAGGGTGTCAAGGAGCACTATGGGGGAAGCCCTCTGGCTCCTTCCATCTCCTTCCGCTAAGAATTGGTGGAAAATAATGTGTTGCCTAGGAGGATAGTGCCGTACACTCAACTCTGTGAAACAACACTGTGGGGAAAGCTTCTTTCAACTACCACCCGCTGTCCCCAAGTGAGACGTGCTCGAAAACTCTCCCGCACCTGTGCGGAAAGTGCCGTGTACTCAGCACCGTGGACCCCTGTGGGGAAACTGTTTCTCAAGTAACATTTCGTTTCACGAAGTTAGAAGCGCTTGAAGACCTCTGCGGAACCTATGGGGAAAGTGCCATACACTCAACCCGGTCAAGCAGCACTTTGGGGAACCAACCTATCTTTCACCTGACTTCTCGTTTCACCTGAGTGAGAACTCTCTGAAAAACCTATGCGGGCCCTACAGGGTAAGTGTCATATACTCAACTCTGTGAAACAACACTGTGCGGAAACCATCTTTCAACTAACACGTCGTTTCACTAGGGTAGAAGTGTTTGAAACCCTATGCGGGACCTAGGCGGAAAGCAGCATATACCGTAATCTGGGAACTACACTGTGGGGAAACCCGTCTTTCAGCTAACATCTTGTTTCGCTAAGGGAGAAGGGTTGGAAAACTTGTGCGCGGCCTATGCCGGAAGGGACATATACCCAACTTTGTGAAAGAAACAAACAAACAAACAAACAAAACACAACACCACCGTGGAGGCGCAGCGTCTTTCAACTCACATCTGGTTTCACAAAGTAAGTTAAGATAGTGTGAAAACTTATGAATCACTCACAGGGAAAGGGCCACACACTCAACTCTGGGAAACAACACTGTGGGGAAAACATCTTTCACCTAATATCTGGTCTCACTAAGTGAAAAGTGTTTTTGACTACACATGCGGGGCCTAGGCAGACAGTGCCATAGACGCAACTCTGTGAAACAACACTGGGGTGAAAGAATCTTTCAACAAACATCTGGTTTCTCTAGGTTCGGTGTGTTTGAAACCCCTTACGGGGCCATCACGTAAAGTGCCATACACTCCGCTCTGAAATAACAGCGTGGTAAAACATCCTTTCACCTCACATCTGATTTCACTGAGAACTGTTTGAAAACCGATGCGTGTGGGGAGGGGGCTACACGGCAAGTGCCATATACGCAACTCTAAGAAGCAACATTGGGGGTGGGGGCGGGGGCGGGGGGGGGGGGGGGGAAACCATCTTGCAACTAAACGTCTCGTTTTCACTAGGTCAGTAGGGTCTGAAAGACTAGGCGGGGCCGGTGCCGAAAGTGCCACACACCCAGTTCTATCACGCTGCGCTGTGCGGAAACCATCTTTCAACTCAATGTTGCACCACGGAGTTCGAAATGTCGGACAACCCATGCACGGAACGATGTGGAAAGGGACATATACCCGACACTGTGAGAGACTCCTGTGGACCAACCATCTTTCCGCTAACATCTCGTTTCACCAAGTTAGAAGTGTTTGAAAAACCTATGCAGGGCCTGTTCCGAAAGTGTCACACTCTTTGAAAGCACTCTTGGAAACAACACCGCGGCGACACAATCTTTCAACTAACATCTGGTTTCGCTAATTAGGTGAGCACCGCTTGAAACCTATGCGGGGACTACTACAGGGTAAGTGCCCTATACGCAACGCGGAGTAACAACACTGAGGGGAAACCATCTTTCAACTAACATCTCCTTTCGCTGTGACAAGGGTTTGAGAAAATAAGCGCGGCCTATGCCCAACGTGCCACACACTCAACTCTCAAACTGCACTTTGCGGAAACCAGCTTTCAACTAACATCTTGTATCGCTGAGTGAGAATTGTTAAAAACCTATGCCGGGAACGATGAGGAAAAGGACATACAGCCGAGACTGGCAGACAATACCGTGGACAAAACCGTCTTTCAAAGAGCCTCTTGTTTCACTAAGATAGAAGCGTCTGAAAGCCCACGCAAGGGAAGTATGAGGACTGTGCCGTAAAACAACAGTGTTGCCGAACCATCTTTCCACTTAACAGCGTGTTTCACTAAGTGAGAAGTGTTGGAAATCTATCGGGAGTCTAAGCGGAAAGTGCCATCTACTCGACCGTGCGAAAACACTGTGAGGAAGCCATCCTTCAACTACTATCTTGTTTCATGACCTTGGCAGTTGTTGGACAACCCTGCACAGCCTATGAGGAAAGTTACATGTACTCAACTGTGTCAAGTAGCACTTTGGGGAACCTATCTTTCAACTACCGTCTCCTTTCCCTAAGGTAGAAGTGTTTGAAATCCCTGGCGGGGACTATGCGGAGAGTGCCATATCCTCTACTCTGTGAAACACTGTGGGGATACCGTGTTGCAAGGAAGCTCTCTTGTCACAAAGTTAGGCGTGGTGGTAACCATATACCGGGGCCTGGGCAGAGTGCCATATACTGAACTCTGTGAAACAACATTGTAGGGAAACCATCTTTCAACTGGCATGTCCTTTCACGACGTTAGAGGTGTTTGAAGAGCAATGCGGGGACTAGGCAGAGAGCGTCGTATGCTGGATTCTGTGAAACAACACTGCGGGGAAACGCTCTTTCCACTAACTATCTCGTTTCACTAAGTTAGAATCTCTCTTTC